>NC_061114.1:71463519-71781306 GCF_002878395.1 Capsicum annuum
TAAGGCATGAAAATTTTGAGATCCTTTTAAGGATAAACCTATTAGAGGCAAGCTTAAGTTGCAAAGGGACAAATTTTGTCCACCTTAAGGCATGAAAATTTTGACATCCTTTAAGGATAAACCCGTTAGAGGCCAACTTAAGGTGCAAAGGGACAAATTTTGTTCACCTTAAGGCATGAAAATTTTGATATTCTTTTAAAGATAAACCCGTTAGAGGCCAACTTAAGGTGCAAAGGGACAAATTTTGTCCACCTTAAGGCATGAAAATTTTGATATCCTTTAAAGGATAAACCCGTTAGAGGCCAGCTTAAGGTGCAAAGGGACAAATTTTGTCCACCTTAAGGCATGGAAAATTTTATATCCTTTTAAGGATAAACACATAAGAGGCCAACTTAAGGTGCAAAGGGACAAATTTTGTCCACCTTAACGCATGAAAATTTTGAGATCCTCTTAGTTATAGGCTTAGAGAACTTTGGCATTCCAAATTCCATTGAAAGAACTCTCTTTCTTTTCGATGGGTTGCCCCCATTGAGTCACAGATATTTAGAGTAAGTCCAAAATTTAATTAGAATAGTTTCATACTTGCTATCAATATGGTAGATACTGCATGAACATATTTTTTTTTATACTCGTGCAACTAAACTCAGAATGAAATTCCAAGCGCCTACGTACCTCAATAAAGAGGATCAAGTCACAACATAGTTCTGGGTGAGGTTTGTGTGTATGTGTGAGCCGTTCACAGTTTATACTCTTGCGGGCCAGGAGTGAACATGTAGTTTGTACTCGTGACTTAAGGAGTATACATGCAGTTTATACTAGTGCCTTAAGGAGTGTACATGCAGTTTATACTTATGCCTTAAGGAGTGTACATCCAGTTTATACTCGTACCATAAGGAGTGTTATCTTTCTTTAAGGATAGTACTTCTTCAAGAGCTTGGCGTTGATGGGGCCATTCCTCACACCATCTGCACGACAAGCTTGTAAGCACCATTTGAATATGTCTCTTGTATTACATATGGTCCATCCCACTTTGGGGTAAATTTACCCCTAGACTTATGAGAAGTGATAATGGGCCTTTTTACTGCAAGGAATTCGTCTCCAACTTAGAAGCACCTTAAGCAAACCCTTTTGTTGAAAGAACGAGATAGCCGAGCTTGATAACATTTAAGATTTTGTTGAGCCTCCAGCCTCTTCTCATCAAGAGCTTCTAACTCCGCAAGGCGCAACTTAGAATTTTCATCATAGGTGAGCCCTTCTTGAATAACCAGTCTCAAAGAAGATATTTGATGCTCAAGTGGCAGGACTGCTTCAACTCCAAAAGCAAGTGAGTATGGGGTTACTTGTGTTAGTGTACGGTAAGTTTTCCTATACGCCCATAAAGATTCTTTCATTCACTTATGCTAGTCTCATTTGGATTTGGAGACGACTTTCTTCAACAAGTTGCATAAAGTCTTATTGAAGGCTTTAGCTAGACAATTGGCGGCAGCATGATACATTGAAGACTTGCGCTGCTTGAAGCCAAAGAGGTCACAGATCTTGTTCATCAACTTGTTATCAAACGGCTTGCCATTGTCAGTTATTATATATTGAGGGATTCCAAAGCGGTAGACGATATTCACTCAAATGAAGTTCATAA
Organism: Capsicum annuum; assembly: GCF_002878395.1. NCBI lineage: Eukaryota > Viridiplantae > Streptophyta > Magnoliopsida > Solanales > Solanaceae > Capsicum > Capsicum annuum. Next base: position 71,465,156 of record NC_061114.1, read on the forward strand.
CATTTTCTTTCTTTACTTCCTTGAGAGCAACAGCTTCGGCCCATTTTGAGAAGTAATCTGTCGCAGCCAAGATATATAAGTGTAAACCAGAAGACTTTGGTAGTGGACCAACAACATCCATTCCCCAAGCATTGAATGGCCAAGACGCTACAGTTGGATGTAGAACCTCTGGAGGTTGATGTATGAAATTTGCATGGAATTGGCAAGCTTTGCCTCTTCTCGCATAGTCCAAGTAATCTTTTACCATCGTTGGCCAGTAATATCCCATCCTTTTAATGTGAAAATGAAGCTTTAGTCCAGACTGATGTAATACACAAACTCCAAGTACGCTTCTTACAAAGCTTGAATTGCTTCTTCCTCTCCTAAACACCGTAAGAGTACTCCTTCAAATGATCTTCTGTACAGTGTGTCTTTGTAGTAAAGGAAGCAAGGTGCAAGACGACGAATGTCAGTCTTTCTCCTTGAATCTTCTGGAAGTATCCCATAACATAAGTAATCAATAATAGGTTGTCGCCAATCTTTTTTTACATCTTCAAACACGGCAACGAGGTATTCAACCTTGTTTTCCACATCCTCATCTGACGGCGGTACTACCCATTCTTGGCGGACAGTAACTTGGGTCTGATTTGGAAGAGTTAGGGTTGAGGCAAGAGAAGCTAGGGCATCAGCTTGCTTATTTTCTCTCCTTGGCATATGTTAGAGGGTTACTCCTCCAAGCCACGCCATCAACTTCTGTGCATAATCATGGTATGGTCGCAGCTCAGACTTTCTGACTTCATAACTTCCCAAAAGCTGTTTGATCACCAATTGGGAGTCACCAAAGACTTGTAATTGTAGTTGTTTCATGTCCACTGCCATCTCAAGTCTAATGCTTGATATTCAGCAACATTACTAGAGAAATGATTTATTAGGGTAAAAGAGTATGGTATGACCTCTTCTTGTGGAGTGATGAATACCACCCCGGCACCAGATTCATCTCGATATGCGGCCCCATTAAAGTACATCTTCCATGAGGGTATAGCTTCAATGACCATTGCATCTTCATCAGAAAGTTCATCGCTCAGTTCCCAATCATCAGGTATCGGGTGGTCCGCTAAGAAGTCAGCCAATGCTTGTTCCTTTATGGCCTTTTGGGGAACATACACAATCTCAAACTGTTCAAATTGAAGGTACCATCTTACAAGTCAGTCATTAAGGATAGGTTTCAACATTACAAACTTGATGGGATTTGCCCTAGACACGAGACGAACTACATGAGCTTGAAAGTAGTGTTTCATCTTTTGAATTGAGAAGGCCAATGCCAAACATAACTTTTTAATTGGATAATATTTTAGCTCATTTGGTGTCATCATTCTACTCAGTTAGTAAAGAGAGTTTTCTTTGCCTTCACTACTTTTTTGAGCTAGTAGTGCTCTAATCGACCTTTCTTGTGTCGCGACGTAGAGTATCAACGGCTTCCTAGGTATGGGTGCCGCAAGAACTGAAGGTTTTATTAAGTATTATTTGATACTCTCAAAGGCATTACTACAAGCTTGGTCCCATTCGAAGGGAGTGTCCTTCTTCATAAGACGACTAAATGGTTGACATTTTCCAACCAGGTTTGAGATGAACCCCCTTAAATATGCTAGCCTTCCTTGAAGGCTTTTTAACTTATGAATATCCCAAGGCTCGGGCATTTTCAAAATTACATCAATCTTATCTTAATCAATTTCAATTCCTCGGTGTCGCACAATGAATCTAAAAAATTTTCCTGAAGTAACTCCAAAGGCACACTTCAATGGATTCATCCTAAGTTGATATCTTTGAAGTAACTCGAATACCTTTATTAGGTCTTTTAAGTGGTCGTCTCTCTTTCTTGACTTCACCACTAGATCATACACATAGCGTTCAACATTTTTATGGAGCAGGCCGTCAAAGATATTCTGCATAGCCCTTTGATAAGTGGCGCCAGCATTCTTCAAACCAAAAGGCATCACCTTATAGCAATAAATACCTTTAGGCGTATGAAATGCAGTAAGTTCTTCATCCTTTAGTTCCATACGGATTTGATTATATCCGGATGAACCATTCATGAAGGACATTGCCTCATAACCAGTGGTGGCATCAATCATTAACTCCAGTATGGGGATTGGAAAATTATCCTTAGGGCATGCGTTGTTGAGATCTCAAAAGTCGTCACAAACTCAAATTTGGCCATTCTTCTTTCGTACTGGAATAATACTTAAAATCCACGTGGGATATTTGAATTCATGAATAAAGCCAGCTTCAATAAGTTCGTTAACTTCATTTTCGATCAGTGGAACCAACTCCGTCCTAAAGCGTCTTTGGGCTTGCTTAAAAGGAAGAGCACCATTCTTCACTTCCAACTGATAGACCGCTACTTTTGGATCTAAGCCAGGCATTTTCTTATATCTCCAGGAAAAGACATCTATATATTCTTTGAGTATGTCCATATAAGCAATTTTCTCCTCCACTTCTAGAAATGCACTCAAGTAAGTTGGTCTTGAATCTTCGGCAGTTCCAAGATTAACTTCCTTCAAGGAATCTATTGTGGCTTTTACTCCTTCTTCAAGTTGAGATGGAGCATCTCCAGTATCTTTCTTCTCTTGAGGATCATCGTCGTTGATGGATATGTGGTGACACCATAAAGTATCTTCTATCTCTTTATCAACCTTCATTTGAGATAAAGCCTCATTCTTATTTTGGATCATAACATGATATGAGGTGCTAACACTTTCTTTATCTTCCTCATGTTTCTTGGTATAAACCACGGTATGAGCTTTAGCTTTTAACACCTCGTTGCATAAAATCACCAGTTCTGTCTGTCGCCTCATTCTGAAAGGGATCAAACCTTGGAAATCCTTCTAGATTTTAAATGAAGAGTGCAACATCATTCTTTGACGACTTCTTTGATGCTTGTTTTTCTTCTTCTTATTTATAGTACCTAACCTTTCAACAAAAAAGTTCTTGCGGTTGATTCTCCAAGTCGATCAAAGACAGAGGGTCTTTTAGCAGTAGTGGATTCTTCTTCTATGGTGATGTAATTACTGACTGCCCTTCTTATGGAGATTCGAATTAGAGGTGGCTGTGTGTATCCTAGGCCTTCACGTGCTTGCCTGGTTGTACCCTCTGATAAAAGTTTGCCCAATCTTGATGGCTCATTAGGATTGTATCCGGCCTTTACAAATAGCTTGTATACATTTGGATCAAAGCCCTCTTTCATATGCTTTGTAGGGAGTGCCATATCTTATGGTAGATTTTGAGCCACAGACTCTTCAAGAAGTCTTGAGGATGGATTTATTGCATTAATCTTCCTGATAGGTAAAGTTAGCCCTTTTAGCACATTATCATGGGGATTAGGTGAGTGATCTTCCTCTTACTTTCCCTTTGGCACATAGCAAAGAACATGAGCTGCCTTCTTTTTCATATGAGCGACGCTTTCTTTATTCGAAGTGAAGAAGGGCTTCCTGTTGGCGAATTTTTCGATAGTCACCGCGACCTTCTTAGATGCAAGATCATCACACTTGGTCTTGGTGACATCTTCAATACTTTTCTTATCTATAATATGATTCTTTAAGTAGAATTTTGCATCGGCAAAATGTGACTCAGCTTCAATGAATGATTTGTCATCAGCGACTATCATTCTTTCCACTCTATTTTTAAGGTACTTCAAGCATTGATAGTAAGAGGACGAGATAATTTTGTTTTTGTGCACCCAACGCCTACCAAGCAATACATTGTATGAAGTTTTGGCATCGATCACATGCATCAGTGGGTTTGATTGAAAATCATCCATACTAATCCCCAACTTGATATATCCTATGGCCCTTTGGCCCCTTTGGTTGAAGCCTTGGATCAGTATACGACTTTCATCCAGTTTGCTAGTAGTGATGCCAAGCTCCTTCATCGTACGGATAGGCAGGATATTGACTCCAAATCATTCATCTATCAAGATTCTATTGATCTTCTTTCCTAGAATTTGACCCACCATGTATAAGGAACGGTTATATAGGGTCTCACCAAGCAGAAGATCATTATTTGTGAATGTGATTTTTGTATCACACACATGTGCCTCTTCGCTAAGAGTTTCAGCCAACCTTTCGGAAGATGAAGGAACTTTCATGGGTAGATTCTTACCCTTTTCCCCCTCTTTGGCGATATTAAAACAAGATACTTCAAGGTTGACTTGGGTAGTCTTATTACAGAACCAACTCGGTAAGAATTCTTCTAAAGTTACCGGACGCTGAGGTTTCTGATGGTGAAGCTCCATCACCTTTATCCTTTTTGGAAGTGCAACCAACTTCTGTTTCCTTAGTTTCTTTACCACTTTCCTTCCGGTTGGCTGCTCGTACGTATCCTTTCACAGACTCATCTTCTTGCATTTGCGTCTAGCCACTAAAGTCCAACCTTCATCATCGTTTTCATCAACTGAAGACCTGTCAGGCTCTAATATCTTCTCATTATGCTCCTTGACATAAATTTTAACCGGGTCGAGCGAGCCAAAAGTGATAGAAATTTGATGAGAACTGGTTGTCTCATCGTCGAAGAAGATTTTCTTCTCTTTTGCCAGTTGCATAACTTTATCTTTAAAGACAAAGCATTTCTCCAGCGGGTGACTTATGAGCCTATGAAATTTGCAATAATTAGGGTCATTGGTCCTTCCGTCTTTATTGGGATGCTTCATCTCTGGGATTTTGATGAGCTTATGTTGAAGGAGTTCATCAAAAATCTTAGCAACATCAGAATCAAGGAAGGGATATTCCTTTTTTTGCATCTCCTTTAGAGTTTTTTTATTTGGACGTGCTCCAGAAGTCGTCTTTACACTTTGCTTCTTACTGACCTTTGTGGTGACTTTCACAGGAGACACATCAACATTCATGGATTCTTTGTTATTATTTTTAGGGACAAACTTACCCCATCTCTTGGGTTCTTGCTTATCATTTCCCCTTTGAGGGTCATGGATAGGCGCTTCTTCTTTTCCAGCAGAAGACATGCTCAACTCTATGTCGTGAGCACGAGTAGCTAACTCTTCAAAGAATTTTGGCTTAATGTCTTGCAAGATGTAGAGAAGCCCCCAATGCATTCCTTGGATGTACATCTCTATTACAGAAGCTTCGCTGAGTCTATCTTTATAGTTTAGGCTAGCATGTCTCCATCGATTGATAAGGTCAATGACTAGTTCGTCCTTTTTTTGTCGAGTATTTGTGAGCTCTACCATGCTCACTGTACGCCTTGTGCTATAAAAGAGGTTTAGGAACTCATGTTCCAATTGCTCCCAACTATTGATGGAGTTAAGCTCGAGATCCGGATACCAATCAAAGGCGTTTCCTTTAAGGGAACGAACAAACTGTTTAACAAGATAGTCACCGTAAGTTCCAACATTATTACATGTCTCGACAAAGTATGCGACATGTTGTTTTGTGTTACCTTTGCCCTCAAATTGTTAAAATTTGAGGGGTTGATAGCCAGCAGGGATTTTGAGGCTATCTATTCTTGCAGTGTAAGACTTGGCATATGCAAGGGAAGACTTGGTGACAACATCATACTTGTCTTTGAGGGTCCCTTTAATAAATTTCCTCAATTGCCCAATCGGGATCATTCCCTTAGCAGGAACTTGCACCTCTTTAGTCGATGGTGTTTGTTTCACAGGATTTTCTATCTCATGAACCTCTGGAGCTTTTCCCGACGTAAGGCTAGAATCTCCGTCTATCAAGCCTTTCATCCTATCCACTATCTTATCAATCCTAGCCTCTTGATTCTAAACATATTTGGTCAGGCCTTCAATTGCCTTTGTCAGATTTGCAAGCTACTCCTCCACAGACGAGGCATCAGTTACCATTACTTGCATGATCACCAAAGATGTTGAACAGTAACATGGATTATCACATAAGTTTATCTTTGAAGTACTTAGCTTATGTGGTGTAAGTGGAGATGACGTATTTGTTGAACGACCATCGCTCTTTGTGCCAGAGTATTTGGAACCAAAATGCTCAAGTAGAGAAAGAGTCTTCTTAAGCGATTCCGCAACACTGTTTCCTCCTTTCGAAGAACTTTTTTAGGACTTCATTCCTTTTGGGGTTGAAGATCCAAAAACTGGAGTTGGCGCGGCGACACTAGATGTGTTTATTATCCTAGCAAACCTGCCTTGTTCCTTGTGACAGCTCCTAAACTTCCAAAAGTAACACCAAGGATGCTTTCCACTTCGGCAAAGAACCTTGAATCAACAGCCTTGGAAGCAGTTGATTGAGAATTGATCTTCTTGGAAGTCATTTCGTTATTCTTAAACTTTGAAGTATGAAAAGTTGAGATGAGAGGTAGAGATCGTCCCACTGGGCGTGCCAGAATTTGTTGGACATTAAAATTTCGAGACTGAAAAATAAATATTTCGAGACAAGAAAATATTGCAACAATCAATTTTATTGATTTCAATGCGAGTGTTACAATCTCTATGAATCCTCTGATTTGCCTTTTCAAATATAAATTCAAGGGTTTAAAGCTTAGTCTTGAATTTGAATTTGATTTGATGGACTTGAGGGACTTGATCTTGACTTGTGCTTGAATTCAAGAGCTTTTGAGCTTGTTCTTGAATATTGCGGTCTTGATTTTGAACTTTGATGAACTTGATTTGAATGCTTGAGCTTTTTAGAGAAATTGCGGCGTTTGATCCACGAGTTTCTCTTGCTACTTGTTAGAGTTTTGGGGGTTCCTTTTCTGAATTATGAGACCCTTATTTATACTTGTGGAAAAGGAAGAGTCATGATCAATATGAACTTCCTTTGACCAATCAGATTTGAGTGATGTGGCGCCTTTTTATGGGCTTTTATTTCATGGGTCTGCTACATCAGTTTGACATGTGGTACGGTCCTATTGGATCCTTCACTTGACTTGGCATGCCACGTTATTTGATGCGTGGCGCTTATTTGGGCCTCTAGAATATGACAATATCTTGGGCTTAGTAAAGTGGATTCATCATTCGTAGCCCAAATTAATGGACTATCCCAATAAATATTGGCCCTTATTTAAATCCATAACTATTTGGACTTAAATAATTAATTCAATTATATTAATCCGCAATATTTTTTTGGGACAATATATTTTGAATTTAATATAATCCAAATTTTGTAAGGATTTAAATTTAATAAAATTGCATCACCCACACTCACCCCTGTGTGAAACCCAAAAAAAAATATAATAATAAAAAAAACTCTATTCTTTCCGAACTTGGTTTTAGCATAACCTTTTTTATGCAAAATATAGTTTAAAAAAACTCAAAAATCGACAAATAACAATTCTTATCCCATGTAAAATAGGCTTTAACATACCTTTTACCAACTTCTATAAAAGTCATGCTAATTTCTTTGTCAACTCGCTTTAGTTTATTTTTCATAAAAAATTTTGACTTTTTGGTATGTTGATTGTTGCTTGCTTATTAATGATTTAAACACAATATTAATTGATATGCCGGCAATTTTGCTTATATTTTTAATTGATTTAATTTGTGTTATTAATTGAATTTATGTTCTTAATTGATTTAATTTGTATTCTTTGTTGGATCTATTAATAAGTAATGCTCTTGCTCGATTAAATACACGAAAATGGCTCACATATTCAGGTACATTATTTACTCGACTCATCAATTTTTTTTCAACTCATCAATTTTTTCCCTTCTACATTATGTGTTGCTTTTATAATTCATTTTCTTTAGGCTACTATTGCAATGGCCCCAAGGAAAAGAGGTGTTGCGTGTAGGGGTATTCATAGTTTGGTTTTTAACCAAATCGAACTGTGATCCAAACCAAACCATTTAAAAAACCGATATTTGGTTTGGTTTTGAATTTTAAAAAACCAATACTAATTTGGTTTGGTTGTTTTTACGCTAAAATAACCGACAAAATAATCAAACCGAACCGATATATATATATTATTCACAAATACAATATAAATATTTGTTACATTTTATATTTTAGTAATGATTTAACTTTAGTTGGAACACATTAAGTCATGTCTTCAACCAGTTGATAGTACCTTATGAGATTCTAAATGAATTTCGCACTTTGAATGACAAATGATACTAATTATGAAAATAATATCTTGTTTTATATTGAAATTTATAGCTGAGATTCATTAGACTATAAACAATCACTAGTTTTAATTTTCTTTTTGAACCTTGTTGAGCAAGTAGTTCATGTATTCACTTTTTGGAGAGGTTTATCATAACATTCTGTTAAATGTAGTTTTAAAATATTTTTTTAGAACCGTTCATATGGTGTTGTTCATAGCTTTGCCAAAGTATAACGCCCAGTTGACATCTTAGTTTCAAGGTTGAGACAGGGTCGGCTCGAGTAAATTAGTGGCCTAAGGCGAAAATCAAATGGAGGCCTTAAATTTAAAAAAAAAATACTAATTTTTTTATAAAGTCTATGTTTTAAATTATGAGATGCAGAGTTATAAATATTATAGTTGATTTTTTGTAATAATTTTTTTTTGCATTAATATAGCTAATGCATTTAACCTTTCTTGAGACATACTTTAAATGCATCAAAAATCTTCTATAATTCTTTACTTTTATAAAAATAGATTTTTTTTACAAATAATATTTAATTTTTTTTAATAAAAATCCAACAATCTATTATTTCTAAGAAAAAAATAAAAATGAGGCCCCTCAAATTTGGGGCTTTAGGCTGTTGCCTTTTTTAAAAATGATAGAGCCGACACTGGGTTGAGCTACCAACACTCGGTTAATATCTTATATGTTAGATTGAATTTGTTTTTATAAATTTTCAACTTTTATCATTAGCTAAAGTTATAAACCGAAAAAACTGAAAAAATCGAACTAAACCGACAAGAACCAAATCGACAGTTATTTTTTTTTATTTGATTTGGTTTTAGAAATTTAAAAATCGACTAAGTTGGTTTGGTTATGGTTTTAACCAATAACCGATCCATGAATACCCCTAGCTGTATACAAACATAAAGTGATATCCATCAATTACTTGAAAGTTTTGATGGTATAAGATATAAAGATAATGCATCAAAACCCCCCCTAAACTTGTCACTCCAACTTACTTTAACACTTAAACTTAATATATATTTATTTACCCCTCTTAACATCTTTAAAGTATATTAAATTCATCACTTATGCTGACGTGACATTTTAAAAAAAAATGCGTGAAATTTTTTTCTTTTTTTAAAAAGCCTACTAATATATATATATATATATATATATATATATATATATATATATATATAGATAGATAGATAGATAGATAGATAGATAGATAAAGAAAAAGAGAAAAAAAACTCTCCTTTTCTTATAACCCCCACCCCCATCCCACCCCACCCAACTTCTCCTCCAAACCCGTCAATCCTCCCTCACCCACCCACCACCACCAATTCCACCATCAGTCCACCACCATCATCCCCCCAAACCCTAACCCCAATTACCAAATCCGTTACTCCCACCTCCAATTTTTCTTTCTTCAACACCTTGATCAATAAAAAAAAATGAAATTGAATTTGAAAATTAAAAAATTGACATGATTTGAATGTTTGGTTTTTGATTTTAGAAAATTTGATGTTGATTTTGATCGAATTTATAAGGTGGGTTGGATTTTTAGTCACTAATTTATGATATTTTTTTATGGATAGAGAAATTGGTGATGATAGGTATATATATATATATATATATATATATATATATATATATATATATATATATAGTGAAGCCGAATCCGTCATTGATGAGTTTGATAGGTAAAAAAATAGGGGAAGGAGAATTTGGGCCCTTATGGTAGACATTCTAGCTTCAACCTTACGCAGGTGCTTGCTAGTAGATAATGGATGCACCTGTCCACAAAAAAACGATGGTGGTAATTGAATTTTTCAAGTGGGTTGAATTTTTCGGTGAAAATTCACCGGAAAATATAACAGGAGTGGTTGTGTGGGGGTAGACAGAGGTGGATGGGGGTGTGTATAGGTGTAGCAGTGTAGGGGTGGACGAGGGTGAATGGGATGTGTGCAGGTATGGGGTAGACCGGGGGAAGAGAAGAAGGAGGGTTGGGTGGTTAGGAAGAAGATGGAAAATGGGGGATGGGGTATTTTTTAATTTAAAATATTTTATATATATTTAAAAATATGTATATATATATATATATATATATATATATATATATATATATATATAAAACTATTAAAAATACTTTATTTACGTGGCTCTAACGTGGCACTGATGTGTCAGCGAGTGTGATGCACTCTCCGTTGTGAGTGTGGTGTTGTATTTTTAAGGTGGTATATAATCACTTCAAAACGATTTAAGGAGGTAAATAATTATCCGTAAATTTTAAGTGATAAAGTAAGTTGTCGGGACAAGTTCAGGGGGTTTTGATGTATTATCTCTAAGATATATGTGCTTACACTAAAATAGATGTTTATGTTTACATTATTATATTTAAGTGTTAAGGATCTTTAAAAATTGATTTAAACTTTTTGTACATTATTATAAATTTCTACAATAGATAAAATTATTTAATTTTAAATAATCAAACCTTACAAATACGAGGCACGTGCAGTTAAACTAGTCTATACAAACTTACACGTACTGCTGACATCCGCCCACTATTTAACTAACCAAATTTTAGTTGTGTGATTTTTTAGTTAAAAAAAGTGTTTACTTCCTTAAGTATTATTTTTTAAAAATAATTCTTACCATATATTTTATTGCTAGTAGTTATTATATATTTTAGGATTTCTTAATTTATAAAACTTACCATGTATATTATGACTTCTTATTTTAAAATATTATAAATATAATTAAATAATAATTTTAAAAAAAGGTGAAAAGAAAATTATATCTATTGCGGGGTATTTTAATAAAGGGTAAAACATTCGAATTATTTTTTTAAGGATGTTTAGCAATAGATTATAGATTGGTCAAATTGACACATTTAGAGAGTCAATAAATAGATCTAGCTAAGTTTCTATTAGTAACTAAAGCACATTGAGACAATAAATAGATGATGATATTGATTTTATCCAAAGTTTAACTGATAAGATGGATTAAAAAATAGATCAAAAATTGCTCACCAACTAAGTTTTGAAATTGATTAGTTACACTTTGGTCAAAGTTTACACCCAAAATTAATGATATAATATTGAGTCAATCGATATAAAAGAATTTTATAATTTCTTAAATTATTTTAGATGGTACAAGATTTAGAATGCTATCTTTCGATTATACTTGATTAGTTTTTTCTACCTTAATGAAATATATTTTTATTCTATTTTTCTTTCTTTATGCAATTATCTTCAAATAATTAATTATGGCATATGAGTCAACCTGTATTGTTATCGATTTCATTAAGATTGAATATTTTGGAGCTTAATCCTTTCCTGAAATTTTCGTACCTTGGTTAAATCTTAAAGTTATTTCATTTTTCTTTTAGTCATTATCTTTGAATAGATGTAGCATGTGAGTCCACTTGCATATTCTTTATCTTTTATTTATTTATTTATCTAATAAGAGGGAGTTGGGGGTTAAGCAAGCAACACTCATGAGTAGTAGTGAGGCGTCGGTACGAAGTTGCGGATATAGACTAGGCTAAGGGACAAACTTCATCTTTTCTATTTTCTTCACTTACATGTTTGCTTCTTCAGGAGGGATATTTTTGTCATTTCGATTTGAACTTCTTTGTAGCTGAACGTGTGGATTCATCTGTCAAAAATCACAGCCTCTTCCTTCGTACATCTCAATACTCTGTCAACATGTTTGCTTCTGCTGGAGGGATATTTTTGTCATTTCAGTTTGAACTTCTTTGTAGCTGAACGTGTGGATTCATCTGTCAAAAATCACTGCCTCCTACTTCGTACATCTCAATACTGTGTGTGTTCTCTGAGCTTGATCGACTATTCTCGGATTAAATTAAATTAGCTTATAGGCAAAATCAATATTTCTCAGCAAATATTTCTGCACCAAATCTGAGGATACAACATCTCAATCTTCAAACCAGAATATCTCTTGATAACCATTAAACCCAAAATCAGATCTACGAAAAAGTTTAAAAGAAACAAACTTTATAAACAAAAATCAATAATTCTAATGAAAATTAAATTTTCACAGAAGATAAAGCAACTGATTTTGAATCCTACCTTGTAACCAACTGGTTCTAAAACAAATCAAAATTGGGGTCTCCCACAATAGACCCAAAAAGAAGAAACCAAAAAGGAAAAGACATGAAAAACTTATACTACATTTGGAGACATCACTAAAGTATCTTTTCACCAATTTGAAACATACAATGAAAGAGAATTAAAATATAGTGGCATGAATGCAAAAAGATCATCAAAAATAAGAGAAAATATTTATCAAAATATCATTACCAAGAAATGGGTCGGAAAAAGACAATAGAGGGAGGAAGAAAGTAAGACGTAACCACAACAACACAATTTAAACAATGAAGGAGGAGAAGAGAAATTAACTGAATTTACAGCACAACGAAATTGGGGCCTCTCAGAAACTGAGGGAGATTGACTGGAAAGGAACGAACAGTCACCACCTCACTTTTTCTTTTGACATTAACAAAAGGGTTAATCTAAAAAATAGAACAGGTCTCTTTCAAATTTTAGCCTCAAATAAAAAAAAATTTAAAATAATTTTTATCTATTAACTAATATTTTTTTTTGAACAAAATTACTCCTGATCAATGGAGTAAATTACCTAAATGATCCTCATAATGGATAACAACTCCATATTTATATCTTTCAACTTTTATTGTTTTTTCTATTTTTAATTTTACTTTGATTTTTGTTTTTTCTTTTCTGTTTTTATTTTTAATTTTTCTCAATCCTTATTTTTTTCTTTTTTTCTCAACTTCTTTTTTTTTCCTTTTAAATTTATATTATTTTAATTTTTTATTTTTTCTTTCCTCTTTTTTTTTTTGTTCTTTTTAATTTTTTCTCAACCCTTATTTTTTTTTTTACATCTCTCAACGTCTACTTTTATAATATATATATATATATATATATTCTTGGATTTTTATTTTTTATTTTTAAAATTTTTCTCAACCTTTATTTTTATTTAGTTTTTTTTAATTTTTATCAACCTTTATTTTTTTTCCATTCTTTCTCAACTTCTAAATTTTCTTTGGTTTTTATTTTTTTAATATTTTTCTTTATTTTCTTCTTTTTCCGCAATTTTTATAATTTTTGTTCTTTTCTTCGATTTCTTCCATTCAAGTTACATCTCATGAGTAAGAGTTAACACTATCACATTATAAAGGCAAGACTTATGACTTTCGAACAACAAGCTACGTTTCATGAGCAAGAGTTGACATTACTAAATTGTAGAGGCAAGACTTATGACTTTCAAACACAAGTTACGTTTCATGGGCAAGAGTTGACACTACCACATTGTATTTTGATTTATAAAATATTTTATAACTCTTACCTTAGAGGCAAGAGTTATGTTTCAGGGACTTTCAAACAACAAATTATACCTCACGGGCAAGAGTTGACTTTACCACGTTATATTTTTATTTATGAGATGTTTTACAACTATTTCCTTAGAGGCAATACTTAGCTCAAGGACTTTCAAACAACAAATTATGCCTCACGGGCAAGAGTTAACTCTACCACATTATGTTTTCATTTGTGAGATGTTTCACAACTATTGCGTTAGAGGCAAGACTTAGCTTAAGGACTTTCAAACAATAAATTATGCCCCACGAGCAAGAGATGACTCTACCACGTTATACTTTTATTTATGAGATATTCTACAACTATTGCCTTAGAGGCAAGACTTAGCCCAAGGACTTTCAAACAACAAATTATGCCCCACGGGCAAGAGTTGACTCTACCATATTATTTTTTCATTTATGAGATGTTCTACAACTAATGCCTTAGAGGTAAAACTTACCTCAAGGACTTTTAAACTACAAATTATGCCCTGTAGGCAAGAGTTATGTAATACCCCGTATTTCTCAAACTTATCTTAATTCTTTGTTCATGAGTTATCCGATATAAAATTTTTGAAATACTCAATATATTTTCAATGTAAAGCCTTCCATTGCGTAGAAAATTAAATTAGCTTTCTAACAATATAAAATTCGCCTAAATCTGATAACCGGGTAAGAAGTTATGACTATTTTAAGTTTCAATCGTTAAACACCATTATTTAGGCCAGTAGCGCATCACGGAGTATGTTAAAATGATAATTGTCAGTTTCCAGTGAAGTACCGTGATATTGGCACATCACGCCAAAGACCCAATCCACAATTGTCAATTTTCAGTAAAGCAACGCGATTGTAGCGCGTCGTGCCAAGCTTCCAGGTCCTATCCAGTATTGCAACGCGATTCCACTGCATCGTGCCACCAGCCATATTCTCAGTTGTCATTTTTCAATGGCTTGGCGCGATAGTGGTGCGTCGCGCCAGGTGCCCAAATCGAGAATTTTTTAGTAACGATTTTAAATCATTCCCAAGGGCAATTAAGTATTTGTCAATGACCCAAGTCAGCCTTTAACACATAAATTACCCCAAATTAATCTAGTTACATTATTATTATTCAATTTTTCCCAAATCAAAGGCATTCTCTCTCAAGAAAGCAAATCCTAACTTCAAGAATCAAGATCAAAACTCAAGAATTTCTTTAAGAACCTTCAAGAATTAACTTTTCAAGGTATATTAGGTATTCATCTATGGGTCCCTTCCACCCATAGAGTCCAAGAATCCAATTTTAAAACTTCAAGAGTTATGATTTATGATTTCCATGCTTGGAATTGAATGTATTCGTGATTATGATAGTAATTGTGATCCAATGCATGTTTAATTATAAGCTTCCATGAAATTAAGATAGTTATGTGGTGAATTATATGAATTGCATGCTTAACCCTTGAATTTGAAATTGAATGTTATATTCATGATTACATCTGTTGACCATCATCATGTGAAATACTCTATGCTCCCCAAGTGTTTGCTAAAATACCTATGTGAAGTAGATAGTGGAATCTTCACATATCATTATGTGGTCCCAATCATGTACAAGCTTATGCCCTATAAGTGTTTGATGAAATGCTTTTATGAATGAATTATGGACAAGTGTACATTATTGTGTATCTCAAGATCATGATATGCTTTATTTTTCATGCTATCGAGTCCTGGAGGTATTTAATATCCAAAAATTTAGCTATTTACCTAGAGCCAGTGTCAGTTACAGAATAGTCTTAGTCCTGTCACGATCAGTAGTACTCTCAGTCAGTTACAGAACTCAGTAGAACTCAGTCAGTTACATAACTTAGGAAAATTCAGTAAACTCAGTATCAGTTCAGTCCAGTTCAGTATACTCAGCTTAGTGTCTTTCAGTTGGGAGTAGAATTTAGCACTGAGTAAACCCAAGGATGGGGGCTCACCTGCCAGAAGAGGGTGTGATCCTTAGAAGCAATCTTTGCATTTCAGAACTACGTAGCTAGCGTAAGTTGAGATATCGAACCTGCCAGTTGAGGGTTTATGAGGTATTTTAACCTGTCAAATAAGGGTTCCACCATTCTCATTAGAGTACCTGCCATATGAGGGTAACTCTTTAGTGTCTTTATCCATGGTACGATACTAACACCCTTCCAACTGGGGTCACAGATTGGACCCCAACTCAGTTATCTTATTTGCGGCATGTCCGTTAGATGATTACTTTCCACAGTCTCAATTTCAGTCTTCAGAATAGAACTCAGTTCAGTTCTACAGAATTAGGACTGTCAGATACAGTCAATCAGTATCAGTACCTTTAGATATCAGCTGCTCAGTATTAAAACTTAGAACTTAGCTTCAGATAATCTTAGTCACAATATTTATTTATATGCACAGTAACGCATACTCAGTATTTACAATAGTATCAGTTATCCATGTACTCTCATATTCAGTTACTCTATATCATGCAGTCAGTTATTGTTCATGCATATGAACCTTTGCATTCAGCCTTACCCCATCTAGCATACCAGTATATTTCACGTACTGACGCATACTCTTTCCTTGCGCTATGATGTCTTATATCATAGATTTGGATGCTCAGATTCCTAACCGTGCATAGATAGATCCAGATTCAGCCAGCAGTAGATTTACCAATGAGTCCTCATCATTCAAGGATATTCTTTCATTTTATTATTACAGTAGACTCAGTATTTCAGTAGATGGAGTTAGTTAGGTTATTGTCCCATCAACTCCACTTTCAGACAGATTAGAGGCTTTTTAGATTAGTTTTCAGAAAGTGTTTAATTTTACAGATTGTTATTTCAGTTGATACACTTTATCAGTATTTACAGATTTTGAACCTTATGGCATTTCAGTCTATTATTTCACATTTATTACAGCATCATGTTTCAGTGCTCACAGCAGATATTAGTCATGGGTTAGCTTGTTGTCCTTCGGGGTCATAAGCACCGTGTAGCATCCGGGGTACAGACTGGGGCGTTACAAGTTAACTTTACCACGTTATGTTTTCATTTATGATATGTTCTACAACTATTGCGTTAGAGGCAAGACTTGGCTCAAGGACTTTCAAACAACAAATTATGCCCCACGGGCAAAAGTTAACTTTACCATGTTATGTTTTTATTTATGAGATTTTCTACAACTATTGTCTTAGAGGCAAGACTTAGCTCAAGGACTTTCAAACGGTAAGACTTAGCTCAAGGACTTTCAAACTACAAATTATGCCCCAAGGACAAGAGTTAACTCTACCACGTTATGTTTTCATTTATGAGATATTCTACAACTATTGCCCTAGAGGCAAGGCTTGGCTCAAGGACTTTCAAACTACAAATTATGCCCCACGGGCAAGAGTTGACTCTGCCATGTTATGTTTTCATTTATGAGATGTTCTACGACTATTGCCTAGAGGCAAGACTTGGCTCAAGGACTTTCAAACAATAAATTATGCCCCACGGACAAGAGTCGACTTTACCACGTCATGTTTTTATTTAGGAGATGTTCTATAACTATTGCCTTAGAGGCAAGACTTAGCTCAAGAACTGTCAAACAATAAATTATGTCTCACGGGCAAGAGTTGACTTTACCACGTTATGTTTTCATGCCCTTAAATTTGCTTTGAGGTCAAAAAAAGAAGATTCATTTGCAGATATCTAATTTTTTATTTATTAGCAAAATAAAATAGAAGTCGAGAAAAAAATTATCAAATAAAATAGAGAAATAAAAAAAAGATTGAGAAAAAAAAAAGCAAGAAAAAAATAAGGATTAAGAAAAAAAAGAGAATTAAAAAAAATTAAGAAAAATAAAAATGAGAGGAAAAAATTAAAATAAAGTGTGAGAAAAATGAGGGGAAAAAAGAGAAATGATAAAAACCAAAAATTAAAAAAAAATAAAGGTTGAAACAAATGAATTAAAAAAATGAAGAAATAGGTAATGTTTGAGAAAAAAATAAAAAAGAGAAAGAAAAATAAAGGTTGAGACAAATGAATTAAAACATGAAAATAAAATTAAAGAAAAAATTAAAAAAAGTGAAAATAATTAAAAAAAAATTGATAGACAAATGAGTATGAAAAGTCAAAAAATATTTGAGGTGTAGAGGATAAAATTGTACTTGTACTATACTAAAAGGGAAGAAATAGATAATGCTTGAGAAAAAAGAAAAAAGAGGAAAAAATAAAGGTTGAGACAAATAAATTAAAAATTAAAATAAAATTAAAGAAAAAAATAAAAAACTAAAAATAAAAATAAAATAAAATATGAGAGACAAATGAGTATGGAAAGTTTAAAAATATTTGAGGTGTAGAGGGGGTATTTGAGAAAAATCAGGAAATAAAAGAGAAATAATAAAAACTAAAAATAAAGGTTAAAGACAAATGAATTAAAAAAAAGAAAAAAAATTGAAGAAATAGATAATGCTTGAGAAAAAAAATAAAGGTTAAAACAAATGAATTAAAATATGAAAATAAAATTAAAGAAAACAATCAAAAAAAGTAAAAATTATAAAAAAATAGAATTTAAGAGACAAATGAGTACGAAAGTTCAAAAATATATTTGAGGTGTAGAGAGGCAAAATTGTATTTGTACAATACTTAAAAAGAAAAAAAGACTATTTTTCAAAGACTTTTCTTATTGGGGCCAAAAATCTAAAGTCACCCACATTTAGGTCTATGACGTGTAATTTTCTCTAACAAAACACTCTAAATAAGTGGTTTAGTGTAGATGTTAAATTTGGGCTTGCCCCCGTTCTTTTGTATTTGAATTTGGGTCTTGCCCCTTTCTTTTGCATTGTCCAAAGTGTTTGTTCTTTTTTTATTTTTTTTGAAAAAAGTAATTTGCAATATTTTCCATATTCTTATTTAACTATAGCTCTAGTATAATATTATTCTTTGTTTTGAATTTTGAATTTATAAGTATATATGTACGATAAATTAAAATAACAAAAGCAATTTTAGAAACTAAAAATTACCTATATACACAAGTTAAAGTTACATAATTACATTAAATCCCAAATTGGTAAAGTATTTACACAAATCCCTAAATAATTACAAAAATCCCCCTATTTGGTAATTTCTCTCTCGTTAATATTATACATCCAAAAAAGGCCGCATTTTCCTCTCTCTTTTTCTCCTCCATTACAAATCAGTTTATCCTCCATTATTCAATCTCTTTTTTCACGCCTAAAATCAAGCAATCATACTTATAGTTTACCATTGTAAGTTTTCAAACATTAATTGAACTTATTGATTTCATTCATTAATTTTTGATTGTATTTTTTTGAACTTCACCAAATCAAAAAGGTCATGGACTTGTTTGAGAAAATAAAGGTAAAAAAAAATGACGATGAATTATCAGAAGCTTCAAAAAATCTCAATTGGGTCATCATCATCAGCAATTTTAAAAAAACAAAAGCAATTTTAAAAACTAAAAATTACCTATATAAACAAGTGAAAGTTATATAATTACATTAAATCTCAAATTGGTAAAGTATTTACATAAATTCCAAAATAATTACAAAAATCCCCTTATTTGATAATTTCTCTCTCGTTAATATTATACATCCAAAAAAGGCCGCCTTTTCCTCCCTCTTTTTCTCTCTCATTACAAATCAGTTTATCCCCCATTATTCAATCCCTTTTTTCACGCCTAAAATCAAGCAATCATACTTAGAGTATATCATTGTAAGTTTTCAAACATTACTTGAACTTATTGATTTCATTCATTAATTTTTTATTTTTTTTTAACTTCACCAAATCAGAAAGTCATGGACTTGTTTGAGAAAATAAAGGCAAAAAAAATAATAACGAATTATCAGAAGCTTCAAAAAATCTCAATTGGGTCATCATCATCATCATCAGCAGAGCACAAGGGGGTGGAATATGCCACGAAAAATGAATCTTGTGAACAGAGCACAATGACTTTTATTCAAACGGTTGAATCAACGAAATTACTTACTCAATCTTCTGTAAGAATCTAAATCCTAATTATTTGATTATTTAATGTTTGTTTATATTATTCTATTTTCGAAAAGGAATGATCTTGCTCCGCTTTATATATTTTTAATACTCTTTCAAAGATTCTATTTTGTAATATCAAATTCTTTCAATATTCTTGGATCTAACTTTATGTTTCAAAGATTCTATTTTATATGTTTCAGTATTTTGTCTAACTTTATGTTTGTTTTTTGGTTGAAACAGGCTAGCTTTGTGGTTGCAAAGATAACTACAAAATTTGTACACCGAGGCTACTGAAAAGAATAAGTGATTTGCTACGATGGAAAAAAATTACTTGTCATCGCGTTCAAAGATGTAGATTTTAAACATTATACATTACTTTATTTAACACACTTATGTATAGTGTAAGTTTTTGTATATATAAAAGAGGTTGTTTTTGCATTTAGTCGAATTATACAATTATAATCTATGAATTTTGTATAAGGTTACATTATACACATTCTGACAAGTTTATAGATAAATAATGTATAATGTTAATATTTTATATGTATGGTGTAACATTATACATTCTTGAAGTTTTTATTTGAAAGTATAAGATATAATATATCAGGCATTATACATTAGTTATTTTGGAAGACTATTGTATAATATAAGTCTAATGATATATATTTTCAATATGTTATACATTAGAAGTTCTTATTACATTAGTTGTGTTTTATGTTGTATTTTACAGCTAAAAAGTCTTATTTTTGTATAATTTTTCATTATACCTTCTGTCAAGCTTATATGTTATACATGTTTAAAGTGAAAAATTTAGATGCGCAATATGACATTATACATTACTGCAATTTATTTTTAAAATGTATAAGTTGCCCTTATACTTATTCTAATGTATAATATAAGCCCGAAGATATATATTTTAATAGGTTATACACTAAAAGTCTTTATAAGATGCATTTTATGTTTTATGTGGTATTATACTATTAGAAAGTCTTATTTTTATATAAATTTTCATTATACCTTCTGTCAAGATATATAGGTTATACATGTTTAAGGTGAAAAATTTAGATGTTTAGTATGACATTATACATTACTGCAGTTTATTTTTTAAATGTATAAGTTGCCCTCATACATGTGAAATTGTTGTGTATTTTACTTCAATTTTTTTACGAACTTCGTCAATATTCAATTCCATTGCGATCGTAGCAATCAATTTCAAAAAGTTAATACTTTCCAAAATAATAATTGCATCACTTTTATAGAATTGATAAATGATTTTCAACTCCCAAATTTCGAAATGACGTAACAATATGGGGATGTTCATATTTTTTTCCGAGAATTGAAGAAAGACGAAAACGACTTTTTTTTTTTCAAAAACGTCATTAAAAATGAGGAAAACTAACAATGATGTTTAAGAGTTTTTTTTTTAAAATTTAAATTTAAATTATTTTATTTAATCATACAAACCATAATTATAGATAATTAATGGCTTTATTTAAGGGAACGAAAGATTTTATCTGATTACTCTTTTCATGGATGTAGGAGATTATATTTTATCATCTTACCTTAAATATATGATTAACTTATTTATCATACATTCGAGCTATGTATGATGGCCAGCCGAATGTATGAGTATATTTACAAAATTCGAGAGAGAGAAAACTAGAAGGGATTTTATGTAATTAATTTCAATAGATAGAAGATTTATGTTGTTTACACTTTAAAAAATTACTTTCATGATTGGGCCCGTGCACAGCACGACCATTGCTACACTAGTTTATCAAGAAAAGGCACTTCAAGGCATAAATGGGACACGATAACAAGGTTTCAGGATTGGTATTAGGTTCTGAAGCTGCAATTTCACCAAGTCTTCAAAATTATATACAAGGTTAAAAATTTTAGAGCCTAATCCTCTGCTGAAATCTTAGTACCTTGATTCAACCTTAAAGTTTGTTTTTCTTCCTTTATGCCATTAACTTAATGTCGCCTTGTAAATTTATTAAGAAAGAATAAAATTTAAGGCATAAACAGATCAAGATAATAAGGTTTCAGGATTTATGTTAAACTTTGAAACTTCAACTTTCACCAAGTCTCCAAAATTATACATGACTTCTCCAAGGATGATAATTTTTGGAGCTTACTCTTCTCTTGAAGCTTAAGTACCTTGATTCAACCTTAAAACTTAAAGTTATTTTTTTTTTCATTTATGCTATTATCTTGGAATAGTTTTAGTATCTGAGACTTTACATACATACATATATATATGTGTGTCAATAAATGTCACTTTAAGGTACAAATTCGGCAATTTTAGAGCCTAATCCTATCCGGAGATCTAATTAGTACCTTCATTCAACCTTAAATCGATTTTTCTTTCTTTCAGAGGCGGAGCCAAAATTTGAGGTTTGTTGGTTCTGAATTTCAAGATAAGACTACGATCCCAAGCTAATGTATAACAACCGTCAAGCTAACCAATAAGTATCGGTATTTAATATATTTAAGAAACTATGAACTTCTTTAACACTATATATAAATTAAGCACTGTCATTAGTTTTATGCTTTTTAAAAATAAAATCTAATGGAAAAACAAAAAAAAAATTGGCATAAAAGTACGTGAAATAGTAATGAAAAAAAAAATGAAAGTATTGCTGATGAACTTCGAACCCGCATGTCAAGAGCGCAAGTTTTATAAATGGTGTATACACCATGTGGGTTGATATGACATATCCAAGGTTGATAATTTTGGAGCCTAACCCTCTTCTAAAGTCTTTTAGTATCTTGATTATTCAATCTTAAAGTTATTTTATCTTTCTATATGCCATTATCTTTGAATAGATATAGCATGTGAGTTAACTTGTATGTTTAGCAAGAAAGGGGGCACACTGGCACAAATGGGCCAAGATAACAAGGCTTCAAGATTGACAGTAGGCTTTGTAGCTTCATCTTTCACCATGTCTTGACATCTCCAAGATTGATAGTTTTGGAGCCTAATCCTCTCCTGAAATCTTAGTACCTTGATTCAACATTAAAGATTCATTGTAATCATCCTCTTCAAGCTGAAGCTCTTCAATTCTATTATGTCTCCCTCATTCCTCCGTTAAACAGTCATACTTAACAGAAGTTGTATTTTTCTCACGTCAAACGGCCAAGCTTGAAATCTTGGTTACATATCGGGGTAACAAATGGGCGGATTGGATTGAATTTGGACGGATTAAATATGGATCGAGCAAAAATGATTTGAATTGCAATCTGTCCATATAAATATGGGTAAATATGGATTTAGTCATATATAGATTGGGTAAAAATGGCTTCAACCAACTTTAATTCGCAAGTCAAAAACTTAAAACTTCTATATCATATCAACTTGATTTTTTTTCCATTTCTTTTTTTTTAGTTTTTTTTGTCTCTAGTTTTCTTTTTTTCTTTTTTCATTTTTTTATCATTTTTTTTTCTCTTTTCTATCTCTACACTCTACCCTTTGTTTCTCTTTTTTTTTTCTTTTCCTTTTTAGTCTCCTTTTTATATTTTTTTTCTTTTTTTCTTTTTACTTCTTTCTCATTTTTTTCTTTTTTGGTTATATTTTATGTTTTATATTTTTTTTTTATTTTCGAAGAACATGGTTAAGTCGAGTACAAATTATGGATGAGGACTAAAATATCATAACCACTCAATATATTTATTTTCGCCATCATCTTTTTTCCTTTTCCTTTTCTCCTTTTTCATTATTTTTTCTTTTTGATTTTTTTTGTATTTTTTTTCTTCAATTCTTTTTTTACACTTTTTTCTCTCTTCTATCTCTAACTTCTCTCTCTTTCTACTTTTTTGTTGTTTTTTTTTCTATTTTTTTTTATGATAACGAAAATACCATAAGCGCATACTGATTTATTTTCGCCCAACATTTATAATTCGAGGGCTATGTGGATTCTCAACCATATATATTTTAGTCTCAAGAAAATATAATTCATATACTTTTTTTCTTTTTCATCCGGTGTCCGGTGCCTGTATTGGAGCCCCGACTAATTCAGATCGGGCGTTGCAGGGCCCATTAAGGTGGCAGCGCTCCCAACAGAGTTTTCTCCATAACCATGGTCGTACCCTCGACCTCTGGTTAAGGGTGGAGTAGCCCCATCCACTGCACCACAACCCATGTTGATTTTAATTCATATATTTATTTGTATATAAATACAAATGATAAATTGCACATATTGACAACTAAAGTATTCAAATACAAATAATAAATTTATTTGAAATATATAGTATGATACAAATAAATTTAAAGTAAAAAAATATAAAATGAAATGACAAAAAAAAAGATGAGGAAAAGAATATTAAAAAAATAAGAAAAATAACAAAAATGACGAACCAAGAATGAAAAAGGGGAAAACGGAAATACAAAAATAAAAGAATGCAAAGAAATAAAATTGAAAAAGCAAAAAATGAAGAAAAGGAAGAAAGAAAAAAAGTGTAAGAAACGAGTAAAAAATAACTGAAAAAAATGAAAAAGAAAAAAAATTAAATTAAAGGAAAAAAGAAAGAAAAAAATAGTAAATTAAAGGAAAAAAGAAAGAAAAAACAAAAAAGAGAAAAAAAAGATAGAAAAAAAATAATAATAAAAGAGTGAGACTATGGATTATATTTAATTGATAAGAGATGTTATGAATTATATAGGCTAAATGGGATAATTAAAAGCTTATATTTATTAACTCATGTAGGTCTCAAGCGAATACGAATGATGAAATAAGAATGAAAAAGGGGAAAACGAAAAAAAAAGAATACAAAGAAAAAAGAAATAAAAAATAAACAAATAGATAAAAAATAAGAAAGAAAAAAAGAAATTATAAGGAATGAGTAAAAAAATGAAAAAGAAAAAAAGTAAATTAAAGGAAAAAAGAAAGAAAACAAAGAAGAAGAAAAGAAACTAGAAAAAAAAACTGAAACTTTAAGAATAGGTGGGTGATCTCTGTGTTTAAATCGGTACGCATATTTTACCCATTTTGTTCATATTTGTATGCGCTTTTAAAATGAGTTGAAGTCCATATTTACCCATTTGAAATATGAGTGATCCAATTCACTAAATATGGGTTAAATGGACTCTTTTTACAAATATGGGCTAAAATTGCCACCCCTAGACTTACATACATGAATTATAATGTTAAAATTGTAAAAGAAGGATTAGTAATCACATGATTATATTGTACTAGTGATTTAATTGACTAATTGCATTGATAATGGAATGTATCATGTATTATATTATAAAGAGAAAAGACATCTTTTCCCCCAGAACTTGTTCGCTCAACTTACTTTAACACTTAAACTAAACTTTCATTTATTTACCCCCTTAACATCTTTTAAGTGATTATATACACCCCTAATGCTGACGTGAATATTTTTTTTTTAAAAAGGCACATTTTTTTAATTAAAAACTCATATGGTCCCACTTTTTATTTTAATATATATTAACAACAAATATCTT
This sequence comes from Capsicum annuum, assembly GCF_002878395.1. Classification (NCBI taxonomy): domain Eukaryota; kingdom Viridiplantae; phylum Streptophyta; class Magnoliopsida; order Solanales; family Solanaceae; genus Capsicum; species Capsicum annuum. Next base: position 71,490,046 of record NC_061114.1, read on the forward strand.
CCTTCTTCAATGCCCCTACGCCCCTCACGGCAACCCACACCCACACCCCACACTCTTTTCTTTTCCAATTGATCACGAACAATAATACCCATTTTCTATTAAACCATCAATTCCTCCATTAACAATCTCATCCATTTTCTTCAACTATTAATTTCTCCATTAACAACCTCTCCCATTTTCTTCAACCATTAATTCCCCCATTAACAACCTCACCTAGTTTCTTCAACCATTAATTTTCCCATTAACAATCTCACACACATTCTCCATCAACACTTTCAAGATGGTAATTAATCTGACACAAAATGTAATAATTCAATATTCTTATACCAAAAAAAAGAAAAAAAAACACCCTTCAGCTGAAAACTTTTTTTAAAAAATAGAGTTTTTTTTAGCTTTGCTTTTTACTGATTTTGGAAACCATAATTAACAAACTATGTGATTGGTCTGAGATCATCATAGCGATTATGTTGTTTCAAAACCAAATCTTCAGCTCTCACAATCAAAGTTATGTTTACAATTTATCCACTTTGTTGACAGTCTGTATTGCTAGTTTTAGCTCTGGTCCAAGACTATTGAAGAAGAAGAGCCATCTGTCTTCAGAGCTAGGACATTGGTCCATTGGTTAGGTACACATCACGAGTCCAAACAAAAAGATTCAATTGGAAAACATAGGGGGCGGGGGTAGGGGCGCTCGAAGAGGAGGAAGGGGGCTGCATTTGCAGGGTAGGGGGTGGGGGTAAGGACTGAAAGAGGAGAAAACATAGAGAGGGGTGGGGTGAGTAGGGTGGGTGGGGGGTATGAAGAAGAAAGAAAATAGGGGTGGGGGTGTCTTTTTTATTTAATATATATATATATATATTTATTTATTTTTTATATATATTTAATATATATATATATATATATATATATATATATATATATATTAAATATATAAAAATAATGTGTGGGGGATTAAATTTTTTTAGAAAAATAGTAATTTCTTACGTGAAAATGACGTGGCTTCGACGTGGCGTTGCTGTGTAGGTGAGTGTAACACACTCTCCATTGTGAGAATGGTATTCAGTTTTGAGGGGTGAAACTAATAGACTTTAAAGATGTTAAGGGGGTAAAGAAACGGAAGCTTAGTTTAAGTGCTAAAGTAAATTGAGCGGACAAGTTCAGGGGTGAAAATATGTCTTATCTCTATTATAAAGCATATGTTTTGTTTGAAGTTGGATAACTTGATAACTCTTTAGTATTTTTTTAAGTTTTATATTGGATATTTCAATCATGACAATAAAACGAGCTTTTGAGAGGGTAATATTATCATTTTAATCATTTTATCATGATATAACTAAATCCAGATATCTTTTTTCTACATTAGGTCTTGTATATGTTATACGAAAATTATTGTATAAAAGATATACCAATATGAATATCAGTAACCAAATTTTGTATAAATACAATCCTTAATTTTAACACTACTAAAAAAACTGAAAAAAACCGACCACATCTGGTAGGTTTTTTATTTATTTTTAAATTTTTCTTTTTTTAAAAAGTGACCACATGTGGTCGCTTTTATATTTTAAAATATCAAAATAATCATTTAAATAATTTTTATATTAATTATTATTTCTTCTACAAATAAAAATTAAAAAAAATAACAAAACCGACCACTTGTAGTCGGTTTTCTTTAAAAAAAAATAATTAAAAATATTTTAAAAAACCGACAACTTGTGGTCGGTTTTTAAAAATTTCCTTTTTAGAAAAACCGACCACTAGTAGTCGGTTTTTAAAAATTTCTTTTTTTAGAAAAACCGACCACTAGTAGTCGGTTTTTAATTTATTTTTTTAAATATTTTTAAAAATTGACCACTTGTGGTCGATTTTGTATTAAAAAAAAGAAAATAATTTTTATAAACCGACCACTTGTGGTCGGTTTATTAATTAAAATAAAAAAGAAAATAATTTTAAAAAATCAACCACTTGTGGTCGGTTTTTATTAAAATAAAAAGAAAATAATTTTAAAAACCCGACAAATTGTGGTAGATTTTTTAATTAAAATAATTTTTTTATTTTTTAAATCGAATACTTATGGTCGGTTTTTGAACTAAAAAAATAAAAAGGTAAATAATTTTTAGAAACCAATAATTATATATATGTAATCAAATATATATATATATATATATATATATATATATATATATTATTTTTATTAAAAAATAATTATATATCTAATCTAATATATATATAATTTTTTGAAATTACACTGATCATACGTAGTCAGTAAAAAATATAATAATAATAAAAATCAATCAATCTTAAATTATGTGAAAAAAATACACTAAAATATATATCAAATAAAATAAACAAATTACGTTAAACATAAAATTTATCTTTTACTTATGTTTCAATATATAAAATTAATATTTTTCTTTGTATATACTTTAAATGACGTTAAACATGCATAATCTTTGTATAATGAATATGTGTGTATATATATATATATATATATATATATCATTCCGTTGAGATAATGATATTATGTTACTATTGCAGTCATAATAATGTAATATATAACCGATAATTCATCAGAATATAATGAATGTGTTCTATTATAAGGTAATATACTTGTGGATGTAATATATATAGTACGTATGCATTCAAGAGTTTATATATATAAATATCTTTATATATATATATATATATGTATATTGTAACGCTCCGAATCTGATACCCGGAATGCTACACAGTGCTCATGACTCCGAAGGACCACAAGCTAACCCATGACTGATATCTATACCTGTATATTGGATGATATACTGTATAAATGCGGAAATAGTAGGCTGAAACATGCCATAAGGTTCAAAACAGAAACGTAAATGATAAAACATAACATCTGAATGGGGTATTAAATACCCAAAACAACTGAAATAAACTGTCTAAACATGATAGTCTGAAAAGCCTCTAATTATCTGAATAAGGAGTTGATGGGACATGACCCCAACTAACTCTAACTAATAAATTACTTAATGAGATAATAAAGGATGGTTATGTCCTCGAAGGATGAGGACTCACTGCTATCTCTGACTGCTGAGACTGGAATGCTACTGATGCCCTGGAGCTCGTGCTTCTGAACTTATGATATAAAATACCATAGCGCAAATGTGTCAGTACTTTGGATATACTGGTATACATGGAAGGTAGGCTAAATGCAAAGGGTTCACATGCATGAACTATACTAACTGACTGGACAACATGAATGTGAGAATACATGCATGAATACATAATAACTGTAACTGAGTTCGTGATAACATGATTACTGAATTTGAGTACTGATAATATGAGATACTGATAACTGTATAACTAAAATAACTGATACTAAGCGATTGTTTCTGACAGTCTAGTTTCTGATAGAACTAGCTGAGTTACGTACTATTCTGAGTCGACTATATCTGACAGTCTTGAATTCTATAAAACTATCTGAGTTCTGTTACTGAGATTGAATGATTGTATCTGATAGTCCTGATTCTGTAACAAAAACTATGAGAAGTAGTTATCTAACCGACATGTCCCTAATACGCCATTATGAATGAGTTGGGGTGCAATTTGTAACCCCAATTGGAAGGGTGTCAATACTGCGCCACAGGTAAGGACAATATGTGAGTAACCCACATATAATAGGTAACTCTAGTGAGAATGGTAGGAACCCTTATATAACAGGTTAAGCCACCTCATCTACCCTCAAATAGCAGACTATGATGTCTCAACCTACACTGGCTACGTAGTTCTGGAATGCAAGGATTGCTTCTAAGAATCACACCCTTATATAACAGGTGAGTTACCATCCTTGGGTTCACTCGGTGCTAATTCCTACTCCCATTTGAATAGACACTGAACATGGATTACTGAACTGAATTAATTGAATTAACTGAGTTCTGTTGACTGATGGAATAGTACTGAGATTACTGTATTATCGGGATTTCTTGAGTCACATGACTGACTGAGTTCTATGGATCATGGATTGACTGAGGATATCGTGTAAACATGATATCGACTCTAGGCACACAACTATATTTTTCGGGTACAAGTACCCCCAGGACTCCATGGAAAGAAACTGACAAAGCATGACTTTCTTGAATACATGACTAACATCAACAATCCATAATTCATTGAGTAAGATATTTCATCAAATATTTGACATGTATAAACTTGTACATGAATGGGGATTTCATATTATAATACTAGTATGACACTTTTCTTTCACATAGGCATTTAATTAAACACATGGGGAACATGCTTTGGTTGCAAAATCATAAACACATCTAATAATCATGGATACATCAATCAACTTGTAATTTGAAGGGGGTTTATCATGGTTATTATGCAAATCATCACATACTAGGGTCAATTATTGGAATATGTAATTTAAAACATGAATCAAAACCACACAGCATCATGAACATGAATTTCAATTTAATTTAAATCTTGAACATTCACACATACTTAAATCTTGGATTTTAAAAGAGATTCTTGAGCTTCATGGGTTAAAAGGGGACCATGAATCAACACATGACATACCTTGATTATGAGTTTCTTGAAGTTCTTGGACTTGAAGAACTTAAATTTCTTAGTTTCTTGAAGAAGGATTTAGATTTTGTTCTTGGGGATTATCTTTAAAAGAAAACCCTAATTTGATGTTGTGAATGAATAATGAACTCATGTGCCTTGGTCTGATATAATTAGGGGTTAAAACGGGTGGAAAAAGATCCAAATACCCTTTAAAAAATGACTTAAAATTTGCTGAATGGGACCTGCGATGGCTCGTGTGATGGTCTGTCGCTGGATCGACGGTTCATCGTTTTGACCGTCGGATGTGGACCACAAGAAAAACTCACTGCCTTATAGAGACGGCTTGGGCTATGGTCCGTCGTAAGTTCAACGGTCCGTCAACCTATTCGTCGCACCTTACCTAGAAGTTTAACTCACTGCCTTAGTTGTGACGGTCTAGGTGACGGTCCGTCGCTAGATCGACGGTCCGTCAACCTGGCCGTCGCACCTGGGCGATTCTGACAGCTCAGAGTAAAACGTCCATAACTTTTAACTCCGATATCGGATTTGGACGAAGTTGGTATCGTTGGAAAGCTAATTCAATTTCCCACATGATAAAAAGTGAAAATATTAAAAATTCCATGTGTACAAAATGGATTCATATTTTAAAGTAAGTTTCTAATATTCTTGGGATGATTTTAAGCTAGGTAGAAGTATGGGATATTATAATATCTCCCCCTTGAGAACATTCGTTCTCGAATGAGACTGAGTGAGAGGGGAGAAGATAAACTAATGTACATACTGAGCATAAATGACTTGAACATAACTTCATGACTGATAACTGAATATATCATACTGAACATGCATATCTGATGTATGATTATATAATTGAACTGACATATGAATGCATAACTGAATATGCAATGGTATTTAATACCAAGTTTATAATGGAATTATGAACATGAAATGGATGTCAAGCTTGTAACTGAAATCTGAACATGAAACTGAAAAGCTTAAGGAGAACTGTTACCTTGACCTAGAATTGAGTTTGCGGAGAAGAGGTGAGGATACTTGGTCCATATGTCTGCTTCAGCTTCCCAAGTAGCTCCTTCAACTGATTGATTTCGCCAAAGAACTTTGACTAGAGGTACTTCTTTGTTCCTTAGTCTACGTGTCTGGTAGTCAAGAATTTTGACTGGAATCTCTTCCTAAGAGAGGCTGTTCTGAACATCTATGCGCTGAATAGGGACTACAACTGTTAGGTCACCTATGCACTTCTTGAGCAAGGAGACATGGAAGACTGGATGAACTGAGGCTAGATCTGAAGGAAATTCGAGCTCATAGGCTACCTTGCCAAGACGATTGAGAATTTTGAATGGATCGACATATCGGGGACTAAGCTTTCCCTTCTTGCCAAATCTCTTCACTCCTTTCATGGGAGAGATCTTTAGATAGACATAATCACCAATCTCAAACTCGAGATCCTTTTTGCACACATCTGCATAAGACTTCTGTCGGCTCTGAGCAACTCAGAGTCTTTCTTTGATCAACTAAACTTTCTCTGAGGCATCGAATACTAAGTCAGGCCTTAAACTGAGGCCTCACTAATTTTGAACCAACCAATTAGAGATCTGCATCTCCTACCATAGAGAGCTTTGAATGGAGCCATCCGAATACAGGAATGATAGCTGTTGTTATATGCAAACTCAATCAAAGGCAAGTGGTCATCCCAACTACCCTTGAAATCAATTGCACACGCCCTTAGCATATCTTCTAAAATCTGAATGGTCCTTTCTGCTTGACCATCTGTCTGAGGATAGAAGGCTGTACTGAGATGAACTCGGGTACCAAGACCCTTTAGGAATGCTTTCCAAAAATATAAAAAGTGAACTGGGTACCTCTGTCTAAGATAATAGCTGACGAAATACTGTGAAATCTAACCAACTCCCTGATGTAGAGTTTGGATAATCCTCGGCTGAATAAGAGGTATGAACTGAAAGGAAATAAGCTGAATTGGTCATTCTGTCTACAATGAACCAGACTGAATCATACTGGCGATAAGTACGAGGCAAACCCATCACAAAGTCCATGTTCACTTCTTCCCACATCTAAGTAGGAATGGTGAACTCCTGCATGGAAACACTAGGCTTCTGATGCTCTATATTAATATGTTGACATGTAGAGCACTTAGCCATAAACTCTACAATATATCTCTTCATCTCACTCCACCAATAGGTCTCCCGCAAATTATTGTACATCTTTGTGGCCCCTGGATGAATAGAGTAGTGCGTACCATGCGCTTCTGCAAGAATTCCCTGCCTTAAGTTATCTACACCTAGAACACAGAGACGACCCTGACAATGCAAGACACCATCTCTCCTTTGGGAGAAAACTTTTATTTTCTGATCCTCGACTGAATCTTTCAACTTGACAAGGCTGGGATCTCTATCTTGATTTTCTTTTACTTCAGAAACTAGAGATAATTCTAAACTACTCTAAACCTATATATCACCCTCTTCTGTATCGACTAAGAGAATGCCTAGTCTGGCAAAATGATGGACTTCCTGAGCTAGCTTCTTTTACTATCCTTAACATGAGTAACACTACCCATAGACAGTCTACTGAGAGCGTCGACTACTACGTTGGCCTTGCCCGAATGATAAAGAATACTTATATCATAATCTTTCAAGAGCTCTAATCGCCTTTTCCGATGAAGATTGAAATCTTTTTGAGAAAAGACATACTGAAGGTTCTTATGATCTGTGAACACATCTACATGAACTCCATAGTGATAATGCCTTAAAATCTTTAAGGAAAATACTACGTCTGCTAACTCAAGATCATAAGTCGGATAATTCTTCTCATGGGGTTTAAGTTGCCTGGAGGCGTAGGCTATGACCTTACCATGCTACATGAGGACAAAACCCAAACCTACTCTAGATGCATCACAATACACTACGAACCCATCTGGACCATATAGAAGAGCTAAGACTGGAGCTGAGGTAAGTCGAGTCTTCAACTCCTAAAAACTCTTCTTGCAAGGATCTGAACACTAAAACTTGACTTTTTTCTGAGTCAAACTGGACATAGGGGATGAAATAGAAGAAAATCCCTCAATAAACCATCTATAATAGCCAGCCAAACCAAAGAAACTCTTGATATCTAATAGAGAGATAGGTCTGGGCCAGTTTCTTACTACTTCAGTCTTTTGAGGATCAACCCTAATGACATCACCAGAAATAATATGACCAAGGAAAGCCACTGACCTTAGGCAAAATTCACACTTACTAAATTTGACAAACAACTGATGATCTCTGAGGGTTTGAAGTATAATTCTGAGATGGTCTGCATGATAACGCTCACTGCGGGAATAGATCAGAATATCATCTATGAAGACTATGATGAACATATCCAAGTACTGCTTGAACACCTGGTTCATCAAGTCCATGAAATCGGCTAGGGCATTAGTAAGACAAAAGAACATGACCAAGAATTCAAAGTGACCATACCGAGTATAGAAGGCTATTTTTAGAATTTCACATTCTCTGAGTCTGAACTGATGATAACAGGATCTGAGGTCTATCTTAGAGAAATAACTGTCACCCTGAAGTTGGCCAAACAAGTCATCAATTTTAGGAAGTGGATACTTGTTCTTGACTGTGACTTTATTAAGCTGACGGTAGTATATACATATTCTAAAAGAACCATCTTTCTTTCTCCCAAATAAGACTGGTGCGCCCCATAGGGACATACTGAGTCTGATGAATCCTTTATCTAAGAGATTTTTCAACTGCCTTTTTAATTCTCTGAGTTCTGCTGGTGCCATCCTGTATGGCAAAATAGATATAGGCTGAGTATCTGGAAGAAGATCGATGCCGAAGTCTATTTCCCTTTTTGGAGAAATTCCTAGAAGATCTTCACTGATTCAAGAGTGGGAGTTTTAGAACTAGAGTCCTTGACATGAACAAAATGATAGACACACCCCGTAGATATTATTTTCCATGCTCGAAGGTAGGAAACAATCTGACCTCTGAAAGCTGAAGTACTACCCCTCTACTCTAGGATAGGTTCATTCAGAAACTAAAATTGGACTATTTTGTTTCTGGAGTCGACTGTGGCATAGTAGGAATGAAGCCAATCCATGTCGAGAATGATATCAAAATCAGTCATCTCTAATTCGACTAAGTCTGCTACGGTGACTTTCTAAAATATCATAACCGAATAGTTCCTGTATACCCGTCGGGCTATGATAGTTTTACCCACTTGGGTAGACACTGAAAAGGGCTCTGCTAGAATTTTGGGACTGACTTCAAAATTGCCTGCTATATAGGGAGTAACAAAAGACAAGGAAGAACTTGGATCTAGTAAAGCGTAAACATGCACATGAAAGATCTGTAACATACTAGTAACCATATCAGGAGAATTTTCCTGATCTTGTCGGGACTGGAGAGCATAGAGTCAATTTAGGCATTACACACTAGTAGTGCTGGAGCACCCTACTAATTTAGGTGACTGGAATGAGCTGAGGAACGGTTCTACTTCTCCCTCACCTTAGGCTGAGTAAAGATGAAACTACCTGTCCTTGCTCTCTTATTCTGCTTCTTTCTTACCTTAATCTATTGCTCTTTTATCTGATGAGCATGAGTCATAAGCCTGGATAAGTCATGTCACTATTCAACATAGCAGACCTACACTCATTGACCACACTATCGTTTACCCCAGAAATAAACTTACTCATCTCGGCCCTGCTATATGCAACCACATGAGGAGCATATCTGGATAATTGAGTAAACTTAAGAGAATACTTTTTCACCGTCATATTGCCCTGCCTAAGGTTGATAAATTCTAACACCTTAGCCTCTCTCAGCTCTTGGGGGAAAGAATCTATCTAAGAATGCAGTGATAAACTCCTCCCACTCAATAGGCCCTATATCATCTGGCCTTTATGACTTTCACTGCTTGAACTAAGTGTGAGAAATATCCTGTAACTGATATACAGCTAGCTCAACACTCTCAACAGCTGACACCCCCATAATGTCAGTAACCTTTTGAACCTGACCGATGCATTCTTGAGGGTCCTCATTTGACTTAGACCCGAGAAAGGATGAAGGATTTATTCGGGTGAAGTCTTGAGTCCTGGCTGTAGCTAAATTGGCCACTAGGTTGGCCGAAACAACAGCTGGTCATTCATTCTGAGAAGCAACTGACTGAGCAAGAGTAGTGAATGTAGCTCTGAACTCTGCATGAGAGACATGTTTGCCCAAAGGTTCTTCATTTGAATAATTCCCATTTCTTCTTTTAGGAGGCATGTTCTGTAGAAGAAAGGGGAAATGGTTAGACCATACTGAGAGATTAGATTGAGATTATACTCACTGGCACAACATGAATACTAAAAGAAAGGAAGCTGTTCCTAAAACATTATAGCCTCCTGCACATAAATATAGTGCGCAACACACCCATGTATAAGACTCTACTAGATGTGGCTTTCAGACTTCCTAGGACTCTATTGAACCTTAGGCTCTAATACTAAGTTTGTAACACCCCAAATCTGATACTCGGAATGCTACACGATGCTCATGACCCTGAAGGACCACAATCTAACCCATGACTGATATCTGTACTTGTATACTAGGTGATACACTATATAAATATGGAATAGTAGGCTGAAACGGTTCAAAACTAAAACGTAACTGATAAAACATAACATCTGAATGGGGTATGGAATACCCAAAATAACTAAAATAAATTGTCTTAACATGATGTCTGAAAAACCTCTAACTGTCTAAATAAGGAGTTGATGGGACATATCCTAAACTAACTCTAGCTAATAAATTAATTAATGAGATAATAAAGAATGGTCATGTTCTCGAAGGATGAGGACTCACTGCTATCTTTGATTGCTGAGACTGGAAAGCTACTGATGCTCTGGAGCTTGAGCGTCGAAAACTATGGTATAAAATACCACAGCACAAATGTGTCAGTACTTTAAATGTACTGGTATACATGGAAGGTAGGCTGAATGCAAAGGGGTCACATGCATGAACTATACTAACTGACTGGACAACATGAACGTGAGAATACATGCAAGAATACATAATAACTGTAACTGAGTTCGTGATAACATGATTACTAAATCTGCGTACTAATTACATGAGATGCTGATAACTGTATAACTCGAATAACTGATACTAAGTGATTGTATCTAACAGTCTAGTTTCTGATGGAACTAGCTGAGTTCTGTACTATTCTGAGTCGACTGTATCTGACTGTCCTAAATTCTGTAGAACTATCTGAGTTCTATTACTAAGACTGAATGACTATATCTGATAGTCTTGATTCTATAACTGAAACTGTGGAAAGTAGTTATCTAATCGATATGCCCCTAATATGCCATTATGGCTGAGTTGGGGTTCAATCTGTAACCCCAATTGGAAGGGTATCAATATCGCGCGCTGGTAAGGACAATATGTGAGTAACCCTCATATAACAGGTAACTCTAGTGAGAATGGTGGGAACCCTCATATAATGGGTTAAGCCACCTCATCTACCCTCAAATAGAAGGCTATGATGTCTCAACCTATGCTGGCTATGTAGTTCTGGAATGCAAGGATTACTTCTAAGAATTACATTCTCATATAACAAGTGAGTTCCCATCCTTGGGTTCACTCGGTGCTAATTCCTACTCCCATCTTAATAGACACTGAACATGGATTAATGAACTAAATTAACTGAGTTTCGTTGACTAACGAAATAGTATTGAGATTACTGTATTACTGAGATTTCCTGAGTCACATGACTGACTGAGTTCTATGGATCATGGCTTTACTGAGGATATCATAAAAACATGATACTAACTCTAGGCACACAACTATATTTTTCGGGTACAAGTACCCCCAGGACTCTATGGAAAGAAACTGAAAAATTATGACTTTCTTGAATACATGACTAACATCAACAATCTATAATTCATTGAGTAAGACATTTCATCAAACATTTGACATGCATCAACTTTTACATGGATGGGGATTTCATATTATAATACTAGTATGGCACTTTCCTTTCACATAGGCATTTAATCAAACACATGGGGAGCATGCTTTGTTTATAAAATTATCAACACATCTAATAATCATGGATACATCAATCAACTTGTAATTTGAAGGGGGTTTATCATGGTTATTATGCAAATCATCACATACTAGGGTCAATTATTGGAATATGTAATTTAAAACATGAATCAAAACCACACAGCATCATGAACATAAATTTCAATTCAATTTAAATCATGAACATTCAAACATACCTAAATCTTGGATTTTAAAAGAGATTCTTGAGCTTCATGGGTGAAAAAGGACCTATGAATCAACACATGACATACCTTGATTGTGAGTTTCTTGAAGTTCTTAGACTTGAAGAACTTGAATTTCTTGGTTTCTTGAAGAAGGATTTGGATCTTGTTCTTGGGGATTATCTTTGAGAGAAAACCCTAAGTTGATCTTGTGAATGAATAATGAACTTATGAGCCTTGATCTGATATAATTAGGGATTAAAATGGGTGAAAAAAGACCCAGATACCCTTTAAAAATGACTTAAAATTATCTGAATGGGACCTGCGACGGCTCTTGTGACAGTCCATCCCTGGCTCGACGGTTCGTCGTTTCGACCGTCAAACGTGGACTAAAAGAAAGACTCACTACCTTATAGCGACGGCTTGGGCGATGGTCCATTGCAAGTTTGATGGCCCGTCAACCTGTCCATCGCACCTTATCCAGAAAATTAACTTACTACCTTGGCTGCGATGGTCTAGGTGACGGTCTGTCACTAGATCGACGGTCCATCAACCTAGCCGTCGCACCTGGGCATGACAACTTTGAGTAAAACATCCATAACTTTTTACTCCGATACTAGATTTGGACAAAATTAGTATTGTTGGAAAGCTAATTCAATTTCTCACATGATAAAAAGTGAAAATCTTAAAAATTGCACATGTACAAAAATGGATTCATATTTCAAAATAAGTTTTTAAAATTCTTGGGATGATTTTAAGCTAGGTAGAAGTACGGGGTATTACATATATATATGTGTGTGTGTGTGTGTGTGTGTGTGTGTGTATGTGTGTCATGTAGTGATTGATTGATGAAACACATCGCATTATATTATTAGATAATATACGTGTGTACATTTGTGATATATATAGTATGTATTTAGAACTTGATATAGTCGATAGTATGTATACGTGTGTGTATGTATAGGTATATATATAGTATATACATATTATATAGTGAAGGTGTATTAATGACATAAGATAATCTAATTGATAATTCATCTGAGTATTTATGATATACGTTGTATATTTTATGGGGTAGTAAAATCATGTATGTGATGTTTATAGTACGTATTTGAAAGTTGATATAGACAATTGAATATATGTATATGTATGTATATCTCGTGTTGTGACGTATATAGTAATCGAAAGCTAGATAACTGAATCTGTATATCAAAATATTTTGAATGATACGTTGATATCATATTATTGAGGAAATAGATATACTATTTTGTGTCAATGCAGATACACATATATTGTTAAAGTTGTAATAACGTAAGACAAGTAACCGATAATTTATCTGATTAACATGTTGTATTATGAGGTGTGTATATATATATATATATATATATATGTATATATAATATAGCATTTAAAAGATAATTAACCAAAAATTTATCTTAATTTGCAAAATTCATTGATATTATTATACGATTGAGGAAATATACTACCCGTGTTAATGTGATGATAAAATAAATAGTTATCTAATTTAAATATATACGTGTTGTATTAAATTATTTGGATGTTTTTATAAATATTATAGAATTTATTAAAAAATTAATATGTTAAAAATTAATTTTTATTTATTAATTATAGTTTGTTAAATATTAATTTATCAATAATTTTTGAAAACCGACCACATGTGGTCGGTTTTTAAATAATTAAAAAAAATTAATTTCCATTAACTCGACCCGACTCGATAAAAACAATAAAAGATCAAAACACACACACCTAACCTAAATCGTGATCTCAGCACCCATCAACACACATCAACAAACAACAACATACACACATCGACGACTGCTCCGTCTACTCCGGCTAGGTACTCCGGAGACTGCTCCCGCTCTACTCCGGCGATGACAGCTCAGGTATAAAGCTACTTTTGTGTTTCTTTTTTAATTTTTTGAGATTCTTGAATTCTTTTTATGGTTTAGCTTGTTGTTTTAGATATGAGTTTTGCTTGATTGAAGTTATTCATGGTAGAAATCCCTCAAAATTTGAGTCTTTTGAATCTTTAGCTATGAAATTTTGAGGTTCTTGATTTGCTTTTATGGTAGCTTTTGATATGCGTTTTGTGGTGTTGAAGTTATTATTGGTTGGGATTCCTAAAAATTGAAATCACTAGTTATGATTTGTTGAGATTCTTGATTTACTTTTATGGTTTAGCTTGTTGTTTTTTATATGAGTTTTGCTAAATCACTCAAAGTTGGAGTATTTTGTCGTGATTTTTTAGGTTCTTGATTATTTTTTTTGCTTGGATTGAAGTTATTATTGGTAGGAATTTCTCAAAGTTGGAAAATTTAGCTGTCAACATTTGAGATTTGATTTGCTTTTAAGGTTAGCTTGTTGTATTTGATATTGGTTGAAGTTATTCATGGTAGAAATCTATTAAAGTTGGAATCTTTAATTGTGATATTTTCAGATTCTTGATTTCCTTTTGTCAGTTTACTTGTTGTTGTTTATCTGGGTTTAGTTGGATTGAAGGTATTATCAGCTAAAAATTATTTGACTGCTTGGATACTATTTATTAAATATTTTTATTTTGAACGACAGGTTGAAAATTATTCTTCTACTCCTAATTTAGTATCTTTGTGCTACCAGCATATCTGAATCTAGATTTAGTGACTGCTTATCTCTTTCACTTTAATTTAGGCCAAGCAAAAGTACATTGATTTCTCTCTATTTTCTTATAATAAAGTTTTAAATGTAGTTTAGTTTGGGATTGTTCGCTGTAGAAGGCTTTGAAAGCCATAGGAATTTTGTGATGATTATATGATGTGAGAGGGACATGCGACCCCTCTACTTATATTTTCTTTGTTACACCTGTTCAATTGTTTGACTTATTATACTATAAATGAATATGTTGCTCGAAAGTGAATAAGTGTAGTAACTTAGCCTGAAGGTGAACTTTTATTTTTAATTTTGTTGAAGCGTAGGTATTTGAAATGTGAATTTTTTATTGTGAATTTTGGTATGCTTGATAATTTTGAATGTGGTTTAGTTTGTTGACTTGGGTGGTGACTTAGTGAGTTGAAATTGATTAAGTGTAGGTACTTTGAAAGGTGAATTTTTATTTTGAATATAATTAATTTTGGTGACTTGGGTGATGACTTAGTGACTTGAAAATATTGTAGTTTAGATACTTGAAAATGTTGAAGTTTAGTCACATGAAATTGATAAAGTGTAGGTACTTTAAAGGTGAATTTTTTGTTTTCTAATGTAGTTTAGTTTGGTGACTTTGGTGATGACTTAGTGAGTTAAAATTTACTAAGTGTAGGTACTTTAAAGGTGAATTTTTATTTTGAATGTGGTTTAGTTTGGTGACTTGGGTGATGACTTAGTGAGTTGAAAAAGTTGAAGTTTAGGTACTTGAAATGTGAATATTTATTTTGAATGTAGTTAAGTTTGGTGACTTGGTAGGTGAATTAGTCACTTGAAATTGATAAAGTGTAGGTACTTTAAAGGTGAATTTTTGAAATGAATGTGGTGTAGTTTGGTGACTTGGGTGATGACTTACTGAGTTGAAATTTACTAAGTGTAGGTACTTTAAAAGTAAATTTTTATTTTGAATGTCATTTAGTTTGGTGACTTAGTAGGTGACTTAGTGAGTTGAAAATGTTGAAGTTTAGGTACTTGAAAATGTTGAAGTTTAGTCACATGAAATTAATAAAGTGTAGGTAAATTAAAGGTGAATTTTTTGTTTTGAATGTGGTTTAGTTTGGTGACTTTGGTGATGACTTAGTGAGTTGAAATTTACTAAGTGTAGGTACTTTAAAGATGAATTTTTATTTTGTATGTGGTTTTGGTGATAACTTAGTGAGTTGAAATTTACTAAGTGTAGGTACTTTAAAGATGAATTTCTGTTTTGAATGTGGTTTAGTTTGGTGACTTGGCTGATGACTTAGTGAGTTGAAATTTTCTAAGTGTAGGTACTTTAAAGGTGAATTTTTGTTTTGAATGTGGTTTAGTTTGGTGACTTGGTAGGTGACTTAGTCACTTGAAATTGATAAGGTGTAGGTACTTTAAAGGTGAATTTTTGAAATGAATGTGGTTTAGTTTGGTGACTTGGGTGATGAATTACTGAGTTGAAATTGACTAAGTGTAGGCACTTTAAAGGTGAATTTTTATTTTGAATGTGGTTAAGTTTGGTGACTTAGTCAGTTGATAATGTTGAAGTTTAGGTACTTGAAAATGTTGAAGTTTAGTCACATGAAATTGATAAAGTGTAGGTACATTAAAGGTGAATTTTTTGTTTTGAATGTGGTTTAGTTTGGTGACTTTGGTGATGACTTAGTGAGTTAAAATTTACTAAGTGTAGGTACTTAAAAGGTAAATTTTTATTTTGAATGTGATTTATTTTGGTGACTTGGGTGATGACTTAGTTTGGTAACTTGGTAGGTGACTTAGTGAGTTGAAAATGTTGAAGTTTAGGTACTTGAAATGTGAATTTTTGTTTTGAATGTAGCTAAGTTTGGTGACTTAGTCACTTAAAATTGATGAAGTATAGGTACTTTAAAGGTAAATTTTTTGTTTTGATAAAGTGTAATCATCACTTGCTAAACTTTTTATGACTTGATCTAATTAGCTGAATCTGACTGATTGTGTAGATGGAACCTGATTATAGCTGGATATATCAACGGAATAATGAAAATAAAATGGGTCTAAGGGAGGAATTTGTTGAAGGTGTCAGGCGATTTGTTGAACATGCTAACACACTTGATGTTTGGTCATGTTTTGAGGATATTCGTTGTCCTTGTGTTAGATGTGATGGTATAAATCTTTTAAAAGAAGAAGTTGTGAAGGAACATCTTTATAGAAAGGAGTTTCATGAGGATTTTTTAAGATTGCATGCTATTGATGGTGATGTTGGGTAAAATAACTTTGTTATTGGAGAAAGTAGTAGGTATGCAGGGCATAATGAATATCAAGATACTAGGATAACAGAAATGGTGCACTATACTTTTGGGATGCAACACGGGGGAGACTTTAGGGAAACTGTCGAAGATGTTCCTAATAGCAAAGCGGGCAAATTCTATGAACAATTGCATGCTGCTAGTCATCTTTTGTTTGATGGGTGTTCACATTCTCGTTTGTCTATTGCTGTTAGATTATTAAGTATTAAATCTGACTGGAATATTGCTGAAGGAGGAATAGACTCAATGATAGACCTTATTAAAGAGTTAGTTGACCTTGGCTTGGAGGTTCCTGATTCTTTTTATAAGGCAAAAAGATTGGTGTCAAAGTTAGGTCTCTCCTTGGTTAGAATTGATTGTTGTGAATGGTTGTATGTTATACTTTAAGGAAGATGCTAACCTAGAGTCCTGTAAGTTTTGTCAGCACCATCGATATAAGCGTGGTTGTAGTGAAAATAAAATTGCTATTAAGGCAATGAATTATTTACCTCTACTGCCAAGGTTGAAGAGGTTGTATACTTTAAACAAATCAGTTCCTCATATGAGATGTCACAGTGAAAATAGAAGGCCCACTGGTGTTATGTGTTATCTATCTGATGGAGAGGCTTGGAAGCATTTTGATGCAACATATCCAGATTTTGCAGCTGAGCTACGAAATATTCATTTGGAATTATGTGTGGATGGCTTCTCTCATTTTTCAGTTGGTGCTGCACCATATTCATGTTGGCCTGTATTTATCACCCCGTATAATCTTCATCCTGAAATATTGATGACTAGTCCCTATGTATTTCTGAATTATGTTGTTCTTAGCCCGAGTAATCCAAAAAGTATAATAGATGTCTACTTGCAGCCTTTGATCGATGAAATTCAAGTTTTATGGCATGATGGGGTTGAAACTTGGGACATCTCACTTAAATAGAATTTCAATCTGTGTGCATATCTAATGTGGACTGTTAATGATTTTCATGCTTATGAAATATTATCTGGGTGGATGACAGATGGAAAGTTGGATTGTCCATACTGCATAGAAAAAACAAAATCTTTCACATAGAGACATGGCTGGAAAAATTCATGGTTTGACTGTCATCATTGTTTGTTGCCACCTGATCATGAATTTAGGAGACTTAAGAATGCATTCAGAAGTAATAGAAGGGAGCATGATTGTCCACCTCCAAGGCTATTTGGTCATGACATTTGGCAGATAGTTCAAGATTTGCCTAAAGTCAGCGAGGAACCATTGTACAGGGTTGATGGATATGAAGTTTTGCATAATTGGACGAACCAAAGTATATTTTGGGAGTTAGAATATTAGCCAGATAATTTACTTAGAAATAATGTTAATGTCATGCATACTGAGAAGAACTATTTTGACAACTTGTTCAATAGAGTTATGGATGTCATCGCAAAACAAAAGATAATCCTAAGGCCAGACTTGACTTACCAGAATATTGCAAACGCAGAGAATTACACTTACAGAAGAGGCCCAATTACAATATTCTTAAGCCCAAGTCTATTTTTACATTCAAGTTGGACCAAAAGCGTCAAATATGTGAGTGGGTCCAAAGTTTGAAGATGTTGATGAATATACCTCAAATTTGGGAAAGAGGGTTGATATGGCACAAGGAATCTTGCATGGAATAAAAATCCATGATTATCATATTTTCATGGAACAATTACTTCCAATTGCTTTTATTGGTTTACATGAAAACATATAGAAATCAATAGCAGAGATCAGTTTGTTCTTCAAAAACTGATGTGCCACCATATTAAAAGAAGAAAATCTAGCGTGAATGGAAAGTAATATTTTTGTTATCACCAACAAGTTGGAGAAGATTTTCCTCCAGCATTCTTTGATGTGATGGAACATCTTCCCATTCACCTTGTGCACGAAGCTCGGCTAGGCGGTCCAGTTCAAACTAGGTGGATGTATCCATTCGAACGGTAAGCAATTACAACATATTTAAATTCATACATATCTTTTTCTAATATAGTAAACATCTAATCTTAAGATTGTACAGGACAATTGGAAAATTGAAAGGGTTCCCAAAAACAAACATAGGGTGGAAGGATCTATAATTGAGGCATCTCTTGTAAGAGAAACGTTTCAATTTTATTCATACTACTTTCATGATGAAGTTGCTTGTTTAAGAAACCGACTGAATCATCACCAGGATGATGAGAATGAGCCTCATTTGCAACCAATATCAATTTTATATCAATTTAGTTGTAAGGCTAAAAAGACCATACGTCTCCGGCTCACTCCCACAGAGCGCAAATCAGCAACTTTGCATGTCTTGCTAATTGTCCGGAAGTTGAGCCCTTTCTAAAGTAAGGAGATTAAAATTTTAACATATCTTATTTATTTACTCATTTCATTAAGGAAACTAATTGTGTTTCGCATGTTGAATTTTCAGTTCATTTAAGACTCAGTTCCACGAAATCAAGTGTATGCATTCTTTGCAACATGGTTTACATATGAGGTTTGTAAGTGTATTAATATTTCTACAAATTTTAAAAATTTACACATTCCTCAACTAACATATATATATATATATAAGTATAATATTTTTAAGTACACTAGCCACCAAATGCAGCCGTATACGATCAGTTCTTGAGAGATATTTCCTTGGGTCCAGTTGAAGCTCATGCAATGTTCCATTACACATTAAATGGGTTTAAATTTTCCATCGAAGAACACACCAAAACAAGAAAAATAAATAATGGTGGTGTTTGGGTTAAGGGTGATAATGATGTTAATTACTTTGGCATCATACACAAGATCTAAGAACTGGAGTATGCTGGTTTCCCAATAAAAAGAATTGTCCTTTTCTATGTAAGTGGTTTGATCCAAGCACAATAGGCACAAGAGGACATAAGGAGTATAACATTATTGAAGTGAAGCACAATAGGTAGTATCCTATTTACGATTCATTTGTTCTAGCACAAAATGCTAAATAAGTGTATTATGGTCCTTATCCGTTGCACAGTGATAAGTCTGATTGGTGGGCTGTAATCAAAACAAAGTCTATAGGATGGGTGGAAGTTGAGAAAGTGCTGGAGACTGCGTATCGAAATGAAATACAGATTGATCACCAGCTAGTGGACATTGACTTAGTGGATAGTTTGAATCACCTGAAAAATATATTTGAAGAAGTTAATATTGCGGAGGAAGATGCTGAGTGGGTAGGAGATGAGAAAACTTCTGAAGAGGGTGAATGGTTTAGTGGAGAGTCTTCAGAAGAGGAGGATTTGTTTGTGTAGGTTGTATTTATTATATATTGATGTCTTTATGCTTTGTACTATATATTTACCTTTATGTTTCTTATTTAAGATTGATATGTAATATACTGTTTAAGATTATAGTTTTCACTTTTTCATAATTTATATAGTAATAAAAATATTCTTGTCTATCTCGTGTTGTTGGAGCTATTTGAAATGTGAATTAGTAACTTGAAATTAGTTACTTGGAATGTTTTCTTATATATTTATTTTGTAGGAACTAACTACTTGTTAACTTTACATAATTTAGAGGTCAGGTAGAGGTGAAAAAGGTAAGGAAAAAGTTAATCCTACGAAAACAAAAAAGAAAAAACAACCTCCGTCTTATAGACGACCGACAGGTATTCATTTATCTGAGGGTCGGTTTGCTGAAGCGCCAGCACGACCCTCATATTCTAGGTCATCTTAGCATTCAGTTTCTGCTCCTATGCATATGGGGCCATATCATGGGTCTACACCGACTCATTCTTCTTTTATTACTGTGCCAGTGCCATCATAGTACTATCGGACGATTGCTGGCACATCCGGATATCTACCATTGTAAGTACCCTCCTGTAGCAGTCACCCAGGTTCGTATAGTGATTCTGCTGGATCTATTGGGTTGTCGAATCTTTATCTTAGAGTTACTCCATCCGATGCTTCAGATCTGCCCACGCCAGTGCATCCACCAGCACTTGCTCTACAGCCTGGAGACAGAGATGATTATGGGAGGCGTTATCTTATTCAATATGGAATAGGGTATGGTTTCTAAATATAATAACATTATTCATTTTTTATTACTATATTATTTTGCTCTATGAAATTACTGTTTGATCTTGTGTGGTAGGTTTAAGCCAGATGATGGAGTTGGAAAAACTGCGAGTAAATGCATTGGTCAGCACTTCAACGGCTACTGGAACAATTGACAAAAGGTTCCACAAAATTACAGAGAAAGAATGTTTGACGAATTTCATGTAAGGATTTAACTTATCGACTACTTAACACATTATTAGAACAAAGAATTGAATATTATATTTTTTATTTTTCATTATAAAAATATTATTGGTGGGATGATGCGAATGAATGTGCTATAAAGAGAAATTTTTACAAAAGATCTAGATCTAGATTTAACGGTCTGTTGGATTATGCCAGAACCAACTTGGTAAGACCAGACTGGATAAGTGAATCCTTATGGCAACAGTATTTTCGCTATTGGAAAAGTGAAGAATACCAATTGTTGAGGGACAAAAAAAAGAAAGCCCGAGCATCATCCAAGGGTGGCTCCCTACATACTGCAGGTGCAGTTAGTATGATTGATGTGGAGGAAAAAATGCTATGTAACTTAATAGTTTTTAATTGTTTGTTTCTATTTAAATTTTTAATTATTTGAAGATTAATAATTTTTTCATATGCAGAAAAAAGAAAAGGGTAGGAAGATACCATATGATGAGCTATTCGAGGAGACGCATGTGAGGAAGAAAAAGAACCCTACTGATGAAGATGTCTGGGTTGAGCCTCGTGCAAAAACTGTCCATGTAAGAATAAAATTTTGAATTTATGAATCTTTTTCTCAAAGTTGATATTATTCAAGTATAAGTACTTTAATATTTTTTTACTATTAATTTTAACTTTACTTTGAATATAGGAAAAATATAGGAAGCTCCTTAGTGAGTTTCATAGTAGTCAGCCTCCTGAAAGTCAGGGTGACCCAATATCCCAACATGTAGAGGAGGAGTTATGGGATCAAACTATGGGTCCTGCAGTTAGAGGCCATTTTTACGGATACCACAGAAATCATTTTGGCGAGAATGTTAGGTATTCATCCGGTCCTACATCCTATACCTCTTCAGTTGATAGAGAAACCATTAAATCACTAAAAAAATACAATTTCTAAACTCACTGAAGAGCTTGCTGAACAGAGAGAGAGGGCGCATAAGAAGGAGGAAACAACATCACAAATTAGGATGCTGCATGAGCAGTTCAGCTCTTTTATTCAGACTGCAGGGATTATTCCTCCATTTTCTGGTGATGCAGTTCAGGCTGCAAAAGGTCTAGGCCCACTGGATGATATCATCATAGATGAGGATGCGGAAGACGAAGATGATGACGATGAAGATGAGTTGTAGTTTTTTGACTTTTGTATGTGTTGTACTTTGGATTTGGACATGTTGTTGTAGTTTTTACACTTTTGTATGTATTGTTGTGGTTTTTACACTTTGCATTTTTGTTGGACATTTTGTATGTGTTGTAGTGGAATTTTGTATGTTGTGTGGGAATACACTTGGTTTGTTGTTATTGTTGTTGTATTGTATGTTGTTTCATTTGTTTTTTTTTTTTTTTTTTTTTAAAATTCCCAGAAAATCTACCACCTTGTGGTTGATTTTTTTTTGGAAATTTTATAAAAAACCGACCACTTTTAATAAAATTAATTTATTAATTTTAGAAAAAAATCGACCACTAGTGCTCGATTTTAATAAAATTAATTAATTAATTTTAAATGAAAAGTGGTCGGTTTCAATAAAATTAATTAATTAATTTTAAACGAAAATCGACCACTTGTGGTCGATTTAATTAAAATTAACTAATTAATTTTAAAATCAAGAGGTTGGTTTATTTTGAACTTTTTTATTTTTAAAATTAGTTTTTTCTATTTTAAATAAAATAATAATAAATTTTAAAAATATTTAGATATATTCTAAAAAACCGACCACATGTGGTCGATTTTTAAAAAGCTACCACAATTTTATCGACCACGCACTTTGATCGGTTTTGTGGTCGGATGGTCGGTTTTTCTTTTTTTCTTTTTAATAGCGTTTGTATCGGCTTATTCAATTTTCTGGAAGGTTAAGTAGTTCTAAAATTTATCTTCATTCTTAAACTACAAATATATATATATATATATATATATATATAGACACACACACACACACACATATATATATACATATATATATATATTGATTGTTGGTGTATATGCATTTTATTATTAAATTAACATATAAAGTGCATATGTTAGCGGGTATAAATTGTGTATTATGAGTATTATTACTTACATTTGTTAGTGAAAGAATGTGGTCATGAGTTTCTTGAAACTCCTATAACCACTAAGTCTTTATTTGCCCATTATACTACGTAATTATGCTTGTAACTCATGTAACATCCAACCATTCATGTACCCACTTTGCTATACCATATTCTTCCTATTCAATGCAAGGATGGATACCTCACCTATAAATAGAGGTGGTCTTGCATGTTATTGCATGCATAAGAAAATATGATAAGTGTAAAAAATATTATAGTGTGTAGTAGTGAAAGAGAGCATTGAGACAAGAAAACATTCTAAGTTTACAACTATATTCACTATACAAAAGAGAGTTGTTATATTAGTGAAAGAAAGAGTTGAGACAAGGAAAATATTCTAAGTCTTTAACTATATATTTACTATACAAAGAGAGTAAATTTATGTTGATGGAAGGTGTTCTTATGGTGGAGCTTTAAACTCTTCAACTAATCTGGAGTTGTTTGAGTTGTACATTGTTGATGGAATGTTGTATCCTAGAGGGGACAAGTCGCAAGATATACTGTTGGATCGATGTAGATGATGCGGCAGTGGATTTGAATCTCCTTAAAGAAAGTGAGATATTCGTGCCTCAGCCAAGAAGAAGATTATTTATGTTCTTCACTTTTGCTCATTTTATTTTCAACTATAATGATTATTGTAATATATGGTATATTGCACCAACAATTTTAAGGAGATTCATGTTTTGTTACAGTTTGAAAATCGCGGATATCAAGGTGAGAGATCTCACTATCTCAATGTCACTAGTCTCTTCAAGATATGAAAGTAGAGAGACAACAAGTGAAGTATCTTTCTACTTGCTCAACTCAAGGAGGTGAAAGGTAAAAAAAAATATTACTTATTGCGGAGGAAAGGTAAAAAGTTACCTATGATTTTTCATGAATAAAATTATACTTTTCATGAAATTTTATTTTCTTAAAGTCTCAAAATAGTGGGGGCTAATGAAATGAGAAAAAAATCACCATGAAAAATGTGATTTTGACTTTCTGAGAATACTTAAAAAAAAAGTTACAAGTGCGTATATTAGTCTTGGAATAAATCACATGTTACTATTTGTATATTTATTGGTGTCTTTGGCTCTAAAATGTATGTTATCAAATAAATGATAAATTGAGTAGCCAATTTGACATTAAATATTTGGGTGAGATAAATTTCATTCTTGGGATTAAAAATACCTAAATTATGTGATGAACCTTTCCTTGACATGTCATTTATGATGAAAAAGAAAAATTGTGAAACACAATTTGTTGATGCAACTCCTTTTGATTCATATGTGTGAGAGAAGAATAAAAATTAAAGTTTACTAGCCTAATAAAATGTGAGATATGTGGCTAGTTGCACTTGGATGAAAGTGTATAAAAATACTTAAGCAGGTTATACAAGCAAATTGGGTATGTTTATTTCAAAAAAGTTGTGGCTTATTTTATTAAAATAAATCTTGTTGTACTTAAAAGTATTTTTGATGCAAATGAAAAAATAACTTGGTGCTATTTACTGAATGAAGAAATAAATTATGTTGTGCTAACTCAATCATGGAGGTTGAACTAACTATTTTAGCTTCAACTAGTGAAAAAGTGAATTGATCAATGACTTTATGTTGAGAAATTGATTTCTCTAATTTTGAGTTATTGTGACAGCACCATTATTATTATAAAGTTTGAAGTTGTTATTACAACAATAAATTCAGACCCCTGAGAATGAAAAATATTGTGATATTATATTTGACAAGTGGTACCACTAACTTTGAGTATGTCAAATTATGTGATTATCTTATAGATAAATTAAGCAAGGTCTTGGCAAGATAAAGGGTCTGAAATGCATCGAGGGAGAGGAAAGGAGCCTATAAAAAATCACGAGTCATATATGAGAAAATCTAACCTGGGGACTAGAGATCCTATAACCATGTTCAATGGGAAGAATAAATCATATGATGACTTGGTGTGGGATGCACTATTGTTTTATTCCTTCCTATGATGTGAGTGCATTTTGTTCCTATAATGATTTGTGAAGTTTGAGTCTAAGAACTGTTAAAGAAATTTTGTATCTCTTATGAGTGGGGTATCGAAATTACAGGACCACCCTTGACAGATTTCACCTATATGAGTGTGGAAGTAGGCCGTTTCCTATGAGAATGAGGCTTATTCTCAAAAACATTTATGAAAAATCGGGATAACACATAATCGTAATGTGCTGGCTATTAAAACTTATGTCAACACCTTGATTATTATGTGTAAGCAGTAATACTTTATTTCTCCTAAGCAGTCATAGTTCAAGTCTGAGACCACTATTGACTCTGGAGTAAAGAGTATTATTTTACTAAGTGGAGGTTCAATGCAGAGCACACCTTCATTATGCATAATAGTCTACTTTCAACTAAATTGGTGAACTCTCATAAATTAATATTAAAATGAGTAGGAGAATGTTGATGTATATGCATTTTATTATTAAAATAATATATTAAGTGCATATGGTTGTGGGTATAAATTGTCTATTATGAGCATTATTACTTACATTTATTAGTGGAAGAATGTGGTCATGAGTTTTTTGAAACTCCTATAACCACTAAGTCTTTATTTGTCCATTATACTATGAAATTATGCTTGTAACTCATGTAACATCCAACCATTCTTGTACCCACTTTACTACACCACATTCTTTCTATTCAATACAAGGATGGATACCTTACCTATAAATAGAGGTGGTCTTGCATGTTATTGGAAATACAAGGAAATATGATAAGTGTGAAAAAGATTATAATGTGTAGTAGTGAAAGAGAGAGTTAAGAGAAGAAAATATTCTTAGTCTACAACTATATTCACTATACAAAAGAGAGTTGTTATATTAGTGAAAAAAGAGTTGAGACAAAGAAAATATTCTAAGTCTAACTATATTCACTATACAAGGAGAGTAAACATATGTTGAAGGAAGGTATTCTTATGATGGAGCTTTGGACTCTTTAACTAATCCGGAGTTTATTGAGTTGTACATCATTGATGGGCTGTTGTATCCTGGAGGGGACAAGTCATGAGATATACTGTTGGATCGGTGTAGATTATGCCGCAGTGGGCTTGAATCTCCTTAAAGAAAGCGAGATATCCGCGCCTCAGCCAAGAAGAAGATTATTTTATTTTCTTCACTTTTGTTCATTTTATTTTCAACTATAATAATTATTGTAATTTGTGGTATATTACACCAACATATATATATATATATATATATATATTGTGGCAATGCCATAGTTACATATATTACAATTCACCAAATTTTATTCTTAATTTCCGACAGCAGATGATATGCATCAAATTATTATTACTTTCATTTTAGACTATTTTTTTTCTTTCAATGACTTTGCTCCCAGCATCTTAGATTATGATTGTCCCCTCTAATAATTGTTTTAGTGATACAACTATTGATGTATTGAAACTTCTCAACATGAAATGTCATTTTCCTAGTTTTGAAGGGTTTTTGAGGGGTATCACGTTACCTATACTAGAGACTAGAATTCAGCAAATAAATTAGAAGTCAAAGAATAGAGTTATGATACAAAAACTAGCTTAATTATGTTGATTATTTTTTTCTTGACCTAGTTGTAGCATTGCAAATTATAATTAGAATCGAATTGATGTCATCCACTTTTCATGGCTGAGGAATCATAGGCTAACTATGGTTTTAATAGTGGACAATTATGTCCTTTAACTTTAAAAGAAAAACCAATAAAATGTCTTGAAGGTTGAATTTCAAGGTATGGTCGAAGCATGTCAATTTAATATGAATAGTAAAGGAGAAATATGTATAGAAAATTATACCGAAGAAAGTTCGAAGTCTAATTTACAACATGTTCATGATTAGTGTTGTGTTAGTAGATTCTTTTAAGTGAAAATACATAAGTTGCACGGACAATTTATGTCTGTTAAAAGTGTGCTAAGTTACCAGGACAAATTTGAAGTTCAACTTATGTATCACCCTCTTTTTCTTAATGGCAATGGTACTCAAGCAAACATGTTCGCATGTGGATTATTTGACTATTGTATCAAATACTTATTATCTTTCACTAATACATTTAATATGCAACTCTATCCACTAAAATTTACAACTTAGAATAATGAAAAAAAAAAACATCTAATATATAGTTTTCCATTCATTTCATTAATCATTGAGCCACATTCTTAAATATAACTACTATCGAGGGGGTTAGTTGGCCCGTAAAAGGGATGTAGGAATAAGTTTAGAGTGGGAAGCTCGGACAAGGGTGGGGTTGAACAATGGGCCAGCTAAATCATTCCAAGCCCCTTACTGAACTGGCTAGGGACAATATGATTTATTTTTTCAAAATTTTTGCCTAGAATCTGATGCTAGCCAATGGTCGAATTAGCAGTTTATCGTTGGACAATAGCTAAAAATGCTGTAATTTGCCGTCTGCTCCCCCACCACACCCCCAAATTGAGTTTCTATTATCTATATCTACCTATATATATCTTTAATCTTTAATCTCTATGTGTAATCTCTAATCTCTAATCTCTAATATTTAATCTATCTAATATATTAAAAGTATGAAGAGTCTCAGAAATATTGTTTCTAACTTTTTGTCCTTTATCAAAGATCTTGACAGTAGATAAAATCGTCTTTTCACTTTTTCCTTCAAATAATTATTCTTTAATTAATATCCTAATACTGAAGACTTAAATATTATTTAAAGTCCTTATTTGATTTAGGTAAGAAATCATAATATTTAATACTTATAAATCAATTAAAATTTTATCTTATATAAAAAAGGTTTTTTTTACAGTTGCAAATAAATAAGACGTCTTCTACTTCTACTAAATATTTTACCTTAAGAATATCTTCTGCTTCTACTTGTCGACTTTGTCCAGTGAGGGTTATATGCATTGATTCAAGTTGTTCATATATTCATTGCGATCAATTTTTTTAATTTATTTACATTAATTAATAGTTTAATTATATAATCAACAGTTGATAGTGAATTCTCCCTTGATAATTTTTCGTGATTTCTAACTAAACTACGTATGGGTGCAGAGTGATGAAGCATCACAGATTAATGCACAAAAAAAATTACAGCGTCAGACTTCGTATATCTCCATCGTAGAGATAAATTTGATACTTTTCTTTTTCTTTTAAATTTTAGATATATTTGGCACAAAACACAACATGAATTGATCATCATGTTCTCTTTTCTTAATATTGTGTATTTAAAAAATCTAAAAAATTTTTATTTGGAAAATTTCAAATTATAGGAGTACTATGTTTTGTATTTCTGTGAAACTAATAACGGTTTTTAGCTATCCGTCCAACAACGTAGTTTGATTTTTCTTGCTTATTGAATCAAATATCTGTGTGAATGTACATTAGCTATGTATAGACGTACAAAATTTAACGGGTTAGATTCATATAAAATTTGAATTTAATTTATGTTCATTTGGGTTGATTAGCTAATTTGGATCCTACAAATTTATTAGTCCATTTTGTTTAATTCAAGCCCAAGGTCCATTACACCTTGAAGCCCAAACTCATCAAGTGACGTGACATCCCAGTCAAATTTAAGACCAATGAGATGCCGCCACACGTACAAATGATGTGGAAATCTCATTCAAATTCAACAACCAGTCAAAAGGCGCCAAGTGACAAAGTGACATGTTTCGGCCAATTACAAGCAACTAGGCCTACCCCCTACAACTATAAATAGGGGAGTAACATAACATTCTAGCTAGAAAAAAAAGGGACATTCTGAAAAGAAGACTTTACCAAACATTGACAACGTCGGGATTGACTATCAAGTTCTTGCAAGGAGCAATCAACGGAGTTCTTCCCGGAGATTATTCCAAAGAGACAAAACACTTTCCGACATCCCCGACGACTGAAATACGTCTCTGGGAGTCCAAATCATCCAACAATTTGAGAAACACGCTACTGAAGGCCCTCGAATCATTTCTAAGTTCAGGAGAGAAGAATGAAGAGAGTCACAGAATTATACTCACAAGATTTATTTTAATAAAATTACTCTTTTTTATTTATTTTATTTTTGCTTGCGGTTAATTTTCAACACTATGAAAATTTATTGCGAACAAATTTTGGCACGTCCAGTGGGACCAGTTCTGCTCTTCATCTCTTTCTTCTACAAATTAAAAAATCACAAATTCAACTACTACAATGGACTTCAAAAAAATCAATAAAGTTTCGTGCAAGAAGTCTACTACTGCCATGTCTACTAAGATCACACTTGTTGGCCCCATCAATCGATGCAATCTCAACGGTTGTGCTTTGGATGTATCCCAATACTTCACCTTCTTCGAGATGGTGAAAAGGAGAAAATATTAAATTTCGGCTGTAAGTACGACCCCTGGGGGCAACTCTTTGCATTTATGTTATCAGATGAACCATCTGAAACTATCTGCAACTTTGGAGAATCTGAGGACTTAACAAATTCTCCAACTTCAACGAAATTCAACACCTTCATGGTTGAGAAAGTTGACATGGATGAGAAGTTTGCAGTGATGGAGCAAACCATTGAAGCATTTAATAAGTCTGTTGAAGACAAAGATCATCAAATCACCCAACTTATGTGCAAGTTAGATCTATAATCCTGGAGAGTCAAATTATAATCTAACACCACAAGAAAAAGTTTATACTAAATCTCTCATCAAGTCAAGTGACAATCAATGTGTTGATCGATCTACTTCAGTGACAATGCTAACAGTTCAACAACTGCGAGATATGATTGCAAACACCATCAAAGCATAATATGGCGGTCCGTCACAAAGTTTCATAGGATACTCATAGCCGTATTCTAAGTGAATCGAGGCCTTACCGATGCTAATTGGATATCAACCGCCAAAGTTTCAACAATTTGATGGAAAGGGAAATCCAAGGAAACACATCACTCATTTTGTTGAAACTTGTAACAGTGTTGGCATACAAGGTGATCTTCTTGTCAAGTAGTTTATTCGCTCTTTAAAAGGCAACGCCTTTAATTGGTATACGGACTTGGAGTCAGAATCAATTGATTGTTGGAAGCAACTAAAAAGTCAGTTCCTAAATCATTTCTACAGCACCCGTCATACAGCATAATGGAATTGACAAATGCAAGACAAAGTAAAGATGAGCTAATAGTGGACTACATAAATCGTTGGCGAATATTAAGCTTCAATTGCAAGGACCAACTTTTTGAAACTTCCGCGATTGAAATTTGCATTTAAGGGATGCGTTGGGGCCTTGTGTATATCCTCCAAGGAATTAAGCCTTGAACTTATGAAGAATTAGCTACGCGTGCTCATGATATGGAGCTAAGTATTACAAGTCATAGAATGGCGTCACCTATTTTTGATCCTCGAAAAGAAGTCACAAAATTTAAAGAGTCGTCTGAAGATTAAATTTGGGAATCTATGACGACAACTGTGAGTTTTACGAAGGCCCCCACAAGACAAAAGTTAAAAGAGAAAGCTCCAAAGTAATAAATGCGAGAGGTGAAAAATCAACAAACCTTGAAGGAGTTACAAGCAAGGGTATATCCTTTCCCCGATTCTAATATTCCTGAAATACTTGACGAGTTGCTAGTCAACGAAGTCATTGAGCTTTCTAAGTCAAAGTGACCTGAAGAATCAAACAAAGTCGACGATCCTAAGTACTGCAAATTTCACCACATTGTTGGTCATTACACCATAAAATGCTTCATCCTGAAGGAAAAGATAATGACATTAATGCAAGAGGGAAAGATCATCATCAATGATAGCGATGCAATTGATACAAATCATATTAGCACCGAACTGGACCATAAAAAAGGTTTAGTTTCAAAAGTTCTACAACCCATGTACTCTATGGCATTACCAAAAAAATGAGGGAATCATCATGCTACAATTTGGGAGCTTTGACCTAATTGAGGTTCCCACCATGAAGAAAACAACAAGCAAATCTATGCAAAACAACTTATCTAATAGCAAAAAGGGTGATTCTTGGACATTGATCGCTCGTAAAATAAAAAATATCAAAGAGTATTTAAACTCAAACTTCCAAAAGTTGACACAAGATCAAGTGCAAATCTGCTTCAACAAATGGGGGCAGTAAATACCAAACTGAAGGGCAACAATGCTCCATTACAAAGGGTTGGAAGGAAAGTTACATTAAAAGAAATCTTCCCTAAAATGCTCCTTGCTACACGAGCTTATACTGCAAGTAAAAAATTCTCCTTGTTGCACGAGGTTAAACTGCAAGTCAAAAATGCTCCTTGATGCATGAGCCTAAACTGCAAGTCAAGATGCTCCTTGATGCACGAGCCTAAACTGCAAGTCAAAATGCTTCTTAAGGTACGAGCATAAACTGCATGATGCTCCTCGACGCACGAGCCTAAACTACAAGTCAAAATGCTCCTTGACACACGAGCCTAAACTGCAAGTCAAAATGCTCCTTGATGCACGAGCCTAAACTGCAAGTCAAAATGCTCCTTAAGGCACGAGCATAAACTGCATGATGCTTCTCGATGCACGAGCCTAAACTGTAAATCAAAATGCTCCTTGATACACGAGCCAAAACTGCAAGTCAAGATGCTCCTCGATGCACGGGCCTAAATTGCAAGTCAAAAATACTCCTCAATACACGAGCTTAAACTACAAGCCAAACTTCTCCTTGATACACGAGACTAAACTGCAAGTCAAAAATATTCCTCAATGCACGAGCTTAAACTGCAAGCCAAACCGCTCTTTGATGCACGAGCCTAAACTGCAAGTAAAAATATTTCCTGATGCATGAGCTTAAACTGCAAGTC
Organism: Capsicum annuum; assembly: GCF_002878395.1. Lineage (NCBI taxonomy): Eukaryota > Viridiplantae > Streptophyta > Magnoliopsida > Solanales > Solanaceae > Capsicum > Capsicum annuum. Next base: position 71,521,923 of record NC_061114.1, read on the forward strand.
AAATCACTCCTGACCCACATGAGTCTAAACTGTGAACAGTTCTTCAAAAAAAAAATTAAGAAAATAAAAAGAAAGAAAAGTATGAAGCTTGAATGCGTATTTGGAGTCCTTTGAAGATGTTGTCCTTAAGGCAAAAGATTCTTCATTATCTCTCAAGCAATAAAGTCTTCTCAATAAGAAAAAGACTTGTGGTACTTTGAATATTTCTCTAGTCTGGCCTTCAACATATTGCAGAAGTGATATGGCCCAAAACTTGAAGTAGAAGATGAAATTCATGAAGTATCCAAAATTTGATGAGAAGTAGAGTATCATAAGATTTGGGCTGCAACTTTGGAAAAGTACCTGAGAAAATGTAAAATTTTTGTGCTGATAGATTTCACGTGTAACATAGATCTGTGAGTCTACTTTTTAATACAAAAAATGGCACCTGATTTCGATACTTGCACGTCCATATATAGAATTTATCATGACGCTGCGCAAAACTGAAATAACTAGAGAACCAAGATTAGAAGGTCATTTTTTTGGAGCGATATCTGGAGTGATTCGGATGCAATCTGATTGTGGTTTCCATGTGAGATATATCTCTACAAATATACTTTCCAATGTAAAAAATGGCACCTGATTCTGCTGCTTTCACGTCTAGATATGGAATTTATTGTGACGCTGCGCAAAGCTTAAATAACTAGCAAACCAAGATTAGAAGGCCATTTTCGGAGCGATATCTGGGGTGATTCAGATGCAATTTGATGCTGGTTTTCACGTGAGATGTATATCTATGAGTTTAGTTTCAGACACAAAAAATGGGTCCTAATTTTGATGTTCCTAAGTCAAGATATGAGAGTTTTCATGAGAATGCACAAAACAAGAAAAAAATGATGAAATAGAACTGAAGGTCTGATTTTGAAATGATACCTGGGCAGATCTGGAGGTAAATTAGCATGGTTTTCACATAGAACGTAGCCTCGCGAGTGTATTTTCAACACTACATGCCGTTCGTGATTCAGACACCTCCATAATGCGTTATGAAGCTTCTTCCATGGATGCTCTAAAGTGCCTGAAAGCTCAATTGTGAAAAAGAGCAAAGAGAGGAAAAGAACGGGAGTAAAAATTTACAGAGCCAACATGCAAGGAAAGCTATCAAATAAGTTTCATCTCTGAGTGATTCTTCCATGCCTAACTCGACAAAAGGGGCATTCTCTTCTTCGGTTCATGGTAAAAAAATTCATGTCAATATTCCCCAATGTGTCATGATTCATTCTTGGCTTCGTCCAATTTTTTGACATATGTTGTGAAGGCTCAGCGTATTTTCTTGGTCCTCAAAACCAGAAATTAGTCTAATCAAGAAAAGAGACATTATTATGACGCCATTTATAAGCTGGTAGAATACTAAAAATAAGTGTGAGCAGCTTTTAGGGAGAAAAGACTTCCCTTTGTCATCCACATATGTCAACTCCTTAGCCGAGGGAATAACTTTGTCATAAAATGACCCATAACCATGAAGACCTCTGATGTAACTCAAGTCCCATAAAGATATGGACAGCTCTAAAAAGAAGTAGAAACTATGTTGGTAGATGGACGCCAATTCTCACAAAAGGCTTGGAGCACATTCTCGTTATGGTCATACGTAAACAATAAAGCAAAGACGGCATCATAAGTCTTGTTGCTCTCCAAGGTCTCCTTATTACGGGCAAGAACGTTTTCTATCCACTCCCAGTATCCAGATGTATATCGAACCTTCCCAAAGCCGGAGGGAGAAACACGCCAACCGCTAAGGCTCCCATTGTGGCTAGGAGAGCTCGCAACAACACCATTTTAATGTGTAGAAGACTTCAAAAGGAGAGCTTTTTCAGTCATAATTTTGCTCGAAATGTTATCCATGACGTCCTTAGTTTCCGTCATTGACCATTCTATGAGATAGAGGAAAGTTTTCAGCGGTTTTCTAACAAGAGGGAAGGTGCCAATCACCGGAGGATGAACTTTCAAAGTGAGGGATTTGGCATGCGAATCTGATTTGCTTCCCACGATCTCAAGGCAAGTGTATGGAGTTTCACGGTCGTTGAAACAAGTCATTTTTGGGGATCAAAAATACCTTACGCCGTTCCTGAGGATTAATAAGAGAATAGAGATTAACCGTTATGAACAAACAAGTTGAAAAAAATAGGAAACAAAAGAACCTGAATTTAAGTGTAAAAAAAAAAGAAAAAAATGAGTAGCTTGTGATTGCAGTCACGTATTTCATATTGCAATCGTGCAAATTTGAGTGAGCAAGAGGCAACATGCTGCTATGAAAGTTATAGTTACCTGAGGAGCAGTTTGTGGAGTCAATCATATCGGGCAAGGTCACAGCTTCATAGTACACTTTTGTTTGTATGGCTACCTAATGCTTTGATGATTTTTTCTCTACAAGGGAAAATCTTATATAGAAGTTTTGATGAGAATCTCAATTTCATATATAAGGGAGGTTGTAGCAAGATTGGAAGAAAAAATCTCTAGGAATTTCAAGTTTCCAAATAGCTAAAAGAAAATTACCATGTTTGAAAGATTTCTTTGAAAAAAAATGATTCTTTTTGAGGACCAAAGGAAAGTTAATATTTTATTGGTTCAAAAGTTCAATGCAAGAATCTTTACTAAAATGCAAAGGGTAGTAAGTTAAGGATTTATTCAATATGGTCCTATTTCAAATCCATATGGAGGGGCCTCAATATTGTCTAGTGTGTAATGGCTTGGACAAATATTAGGGGTCATTAATTTCACGCTAAACCAAGAGAAGAATTTTTGCTATGTGAAAATATGTGGTGGAAATTTTAGACCACTCATAAGTGGCGGTCTACCTGGAAGGCACCGACAAGAAACAAATACATTTAAAAAAACAAAAAAAAACACATTCATAGGTACTTCAAGTCTCGTCGCCAAGTTTCGGCAAGCCTACAACGTTGACAACTCTCGAAGTAAGGGGTATTTGTAGACATACAAAATTCAACGGGTAAATTCATACAAACTTTGAGTTTAATTCATGATCATTTGGGTTGATTAACTAATTTGGGCCCTACAAATTAATTAGTTTATTTTGTTAAATTCAAGCCCAAGGTCCATTACACCTTGAAGCCCAAACTTATTAAGTGATGTGACATTCCAGTCAAATTAAAGACCAATGAGATGCCGCCACATGTAAAAATTATGTGGAAATCTCATTCAAATTCAACAACCAGTCAAAAGGCGCCAAGTGGCAAAGTGACATGTTTCGACCAATCACAAGCAACTAGGCCTACCTCCTACAACTATAAATAGGGGAATAACATAACATTCTAGCTAGAAAAAGAAGGGGACATTCTAAAAAGAGGACTTTAACAACCATTGACAACGTCGACATTGATTGTCAAATTCTTCCAAGGAGCAATCAACGGAGTTCTTCCCGGAGATTATTCCAAAGCGACAAAACACTTTTCGACATCCCGACGACTGAAATACGTCTCTAGGAGTCCAAATCATCCAATGATTTGAGAAACACGCTACTGAAGACCCTTGAATCATTTCTAAGTTCAGGAGAGAAGAACAAGAGAGTCACATAATTATACTCGCAAGATTCATTTTAATAAAATTACTCTTTTTTATTTATTTTATTTTTGCTTGCGGTTAATTTTCAACACTACGAAAATTTATTGCGAACACTACGTTATTATTCTTTTTACTTGATTCTTTTTACCTAATTTTAACCAATTCATTAATAAGTGTTGACTAAATTTATTTATTTAATGATCTCTAATAAGAACTTGACTATATTTTCTTTTATTTATTTGCTCAAGTTTATAAAGTTAAAACCTAGAATAACATAAGCTACGTTTTCAAAAGTTCTGTTTTGCAAATTTTATGTTCTGCGTCATGTTTTTATTATCACATTTTTTCGTTCCATCAATAATATTAAAAAACTCAACATAGTCTCAAAAGTGAGATTTGAGGAGGGTACAATATACACAAATTTTATTTCCATCTTGACGAGGTAGAAAGGTTGTATCCAAAAAATCCTCAACTCGAATAAGAACATGAGAGTAACTAAAAAAATATAGAAGTAAAAAGGACAAAGAGGACAAAGAAAAAAAATAAGAAAACATAATATAAGTTATAATATTCACATCTGAAAGCTTGGTACAAGCAGATGCAAATAATCACCCACTCTTATTTCACTACTGCAGTTATCACCACCATTGATTGTTCACTTGAGGTATGTATATGACCTTTTTATAGAAAGTATTAAACTTTTAAGATGAAATATCTATTATTATTTTTAAATCACTGTGATGATTTTTTATTTGGGTAGGAATTAATTTATCTCATTTTTTTTGAGATATTAATGATGAAAAATATGGCCTGTGGATATACAATTTTTTTATGTTGATTTTTTTTTATAGTGGTGTTGTAATTTGGGGTTTTGAGAATATGAACCCAATTAATTGGGGGGGGGGGGGGGGATTTGATTCTTATGCAACTATTGATCAAGCATATTTTTATACATGATATGTATGTATGCATAGTTTCATAAGGGGTGTGCATAAAAAATCTGATATGTATTTAGAAATAGAGAGAGTAATATTTATTGACCTACCTAATGAATAAACAATGAATAAAATACAAATGATAAAAATAATATGTTAATTTCAGCATTGCTTATTTATAACTCCACTTTTTAAAATATATAAAATCAATTATAATAATAATAAGGGATAAATGTGCAATGCACGTTCCCACAGACTAGTACTATAATTAAAAGTGTGAAGGACCTTAGAAATGATGTTTGAATTTTTTGCCCTTAATTAAAAGTCTCTAATTTAGACAAAATCATCTTTTCATTTTTTCCCTCCAATTATCATTTAATTATATTAATAATATTTAAAATTAAGGTATGCTAGAATATATGGTAAGAGAAAATATATTTTAAAATCTATTTAAGGAAATCTAAAATATATGATTAAAAGTAATAGAAGAATTAATAATTAAGAAATATCGTAATTCTAATTAATTGTTAGAAAATATAAAAAAAGAACAAGAAGAATAAAGATATCTTATTTTAGTTGAGGATGATTTACAATAAGAGAGTCCTCCAGAAAAATTTCTCCTAATTTTTCTCCATAAGATAGACATTTCATATCTTAAAAGATATTACTATTTTTGGTAGATATTCAACTATATCTTGGTAGCATTCACTACAAAATTATAAACATTAATAAATACTCTACATCAACATAACCAATAAGATAAAAAATGTTATCTCAGAATAAAATAATCTCATATCGACAGTCCTTTTTTAAAAATCACAATATGTGTTTGATCCCATTCCAATCTATCCTGGTAGAACAGAACTATACCTTACTAACAAATTAATCAAAAAGAGTACACCAGTCCTTGTAGTATTTACAAGATATATTAGTGCACCAATTACACTAAAATATGGTACTTCATGATCAAGAATTTCCTCATTCTTTTTTTGAGGTCGGAATGGATCCTTATTCATATCAAGTGATCGAACAATCATTGGAGTACTTAATGGATGTGCTTCATCCATATAAAATCTTTTAGACACCTTTTTTTTTATATAAACAGACTGATGAACAAATATACCAATTATCAAATGATCAATTTGCAAATCAAAATATAACTTTATCTTTTCAAGATCTTTCATTTCAAATTTCTACTTTAAATAATCAATTGCCTTTTGAAGCTTTATTGGAGTTCTAGTAAGATTTATATCATCAACCTAAATATCAAGTATATAAACTTTAATGTTGATTTTTTTATAAAAACACATGGGCAAATTTATTATTTATATAGTCTTTCTTAGATAAATACTAACTAATATGGTTATAACATATGTGTCCAAATTACTTCAAACCAACAATACTCTTTGCAATCTAAATGAATATATTTTTCGAGGCTTTAAACTATATGTTTCAAGCATATTAAATTCTTCAAAAATTTTCATGTATATCTCATTACCAAGTGGTCCATATAGATAGGTTATAACCACATTCATTAAATGCATTTTAAATCTCTCATGGACAGTAAAACTAATAAGATAATGCAATGATATTGAATCATTGCATTCATAACTGATGAATATGTCTCTTTATAATTAACACTAGACCTTTATGAAAAGTCTTGTGCAACAAGGCGCATCTTACACTTTTATATTTTATTTTTCAATTTATTTTCTGCATAAATACCCATTTATAGCCAACAAATGTAATATTATTAGGTGTTTAAGCTATAGGTCAAAAAACTTCACGTTTGACAAATGAATTCAATTTTGATTCAATTGTTTCTTGTCATTTTAGTCAATTACTTCTTTATCGACATTCTATGACAACTTGAGGTTCAAGATCCTAACGATTTTGCATGATTTTATTTTGCAACATTATATGCAAAGAGATAATCCATCACTATTTCAAATCGATTCAAACAAGTTACAACATAACTTAAATTTATGGATAGTTCCTTATTTTTATGAGTCTCGAGCTCACTGATTTCTTTGAGGATATCAAAATTGCTCAAATCTTGAACTTTCATATAAGAATTTTTTATAGTGTTATCTTGACTATTTATTTTTTTCTCTAGGATTTCAATCCTTTAAACTTAGTAGTCTTCCATGCTTTAAGCGTGCTTTGGACTTATTAGCTATGACACTAGTGGGTGATCCTTTAGGGACTTCAATGCAAATTGGGACATTCTCTGCGGAAATATATAATTTGGTGATCTTCTTCAAATCTGTCTGGCATTTGATTTGCAATTTTCTACAGATGAATAACCTTTTGTACTACTTGCTCACAAATTGAACTACGTGAATCAATATGAAAAGTGATGAATTTTTTCACAAAATTTTTCTTTTGATTTTACTATCATCTCCCCTAATTTTTGAAAATATGTCTCATTAAACTGCCAATCTGTAAATCGAACAGTAAATATATCTCCAGTTAATGGTGTTTTATCCCTTTTTGGATTTCATTTAAAAAGAAAATCGTTTTGACTTCTTTAAAAAAAAGCTATTTCAAAAGATTCAAGAAAATTTTAAAATAATTTTGAGAAATTCATAGAGTCGCTACTTGATTTTTATAGAAAAATCAAGAAAAACTTAAAAGAGTTTCAAAGATTCAAAAACAGAAATACACCTTTAAATTATAGAAAGTGGATAAGGGTTCAATTAAAGCCCTAAGAAGATTTTTAAGACACTTAAGAGTGTTCGTTTGAAAAAACGATTTACCAAATATTTTTTTGACTAACTTAAAAATGGCTAACTTTGCAAAAAGGTTGATTTTTTTAAAATATTAAAATTATTTATTTACACATTTAAAAAGATATTTATTTATTCAAAGGAGGAATATTCTACCTGAATTAAACTAAATTGTCATTCTTTGAATTTAAGAGGAAAATTAATTTTGCTTTTGGAAAATAAGAAAATTATAGAATTATTTTCTTATTATTAATTATTATTATAGAAAAATCAATTTTGTTATAAATAATACCTTTGAAAAAAAAATATGAAAAGAGTATCAAACTAAATGTGTCTTAACAACTATGAAAAGTAGGAACTTACAAGAAAAAATAGTTTCTTGCGTTTGAGGAAAATTACTTTAATCCAAATAGCCCAGTAGTTACATGAACAAAAAAAATATCATCTTTAAATATACTCATTTTTAGAAGTCTAGTTTTAAGGAGAAAAATTGAAGGAACCAATATAATCTATTCTAACAAGATAAACTAGGTGAGAAGATTATAGATTAGGTAAAAGAAAATCATAATAAAATAAAATGATGACACCTTAGGAGATTTATCTAGAATAATCGATAAAAGTGTTAGTTATTACAAATAAGAAAGGATAAATTATAAAGGAAAAACTTCAGAAATAACAACTATAGAGCCTTAATTGTAACTTTTATAGCAACAGTTTCATAATTATGAAAAATAGCAAATTGTATTTTGTATTTAAGTAAAATGTTGCTATACAAATACATATACAACAAGATTTACTGCCCTTGTTTTACTCAAATTAGTTGAGTTAAATAAGGAATAATTATCCCATCTAATTAAATTCTCATAAATTACTCTTATTTAAATTAGTAGATTTCTTTTCCAAATCAAACTCAAATATGAAGATAATTATTTCCATGATCTTCAAAATTTTAAAATATCATTCTCTTATATTTCTAACTATTTTTCATTGTTAGTTTTTTATTTTTTTAATCTTTTATTTATTTTAATTTCTTTTTCTTTTCCATTTTTTTCTTTCCACTTTATTTTCTCTCTTCTACTTTTCTTTTTTTTTTCCTTTTCATTTTTAATTTATTTTTTCTTTTTTCATTTTTTTCCTTTTCTCATATTTTTTTTGTTTTCTCATATTTTTTTCGTTTTCTTTTTCTTCTTCTTCATTTTTTTTTTGCTTTTGTTTTTACATTTCTATTTTTAGTTTCTATTTCTCTTTCTTCTTTTTTTTTTTCCCCTTTTTTTTTTTTTTTTTTTTGAATTTTTATTTTTTGTTTTTTTTCTATTTTTTTACTCTTATATCTCTATCCTTTATTTTTAAAAGACAAATATCTATATCATATATACATATTCAAAAAATATACAAAATAAATAGACATACAAATATACATATGTATTTATGGTAAAAAAACATACATACATACATATATATATATATATATATATATATATATATATATATCTGCATATGTATTTACAAAAATACATATCTGACTCACATGTATATATAAACATATAAGACACAAAATTTTTATAACAAAAATAACAATTATATACATATACATATCGGTAATAAAAAAATACATGATACATATCTTAAAAAGTAAAAGAAAACAAATAAGTACATATGTTACCCTCTAAAATGACATAGTATGTACAGTTCAAAGACAAATCCAACACCGTAAAAAATACATATAGGTCTACATATATATTTACAGAATACATACCTGATCCACATGTATATTCTTATTTTATATGAGTCGCCTTTGTATTCAAATACATATGAAGATATATGATATAATTATGTTTGTTACTGTTTAATATGAATATGATATGTATTTCGTAAATACATATGTATGTTTTGTACTGTAAATACATATCCAGATCTGTATGGCTATGTATTTTGTATGTTTTTTGAATATGTGTATGTGATATACATATTTGTCTTTTCAAAATAAAAGTTAGAGATAGAAGAGTAAAAAAATAAAATAAAAAACAAAAATATAAAAAGAGAAAAACGAAAAAATAGAAGTGAAAAAGAGAAAAAAAAGAAGAAAGAGAAATAGAAGTGTAAAAATAAAAGAAAAAAAGAAACAAAATAAAATAGAAAAAAGAAGAAGAAAATGAAAATAGAAAAATAAAAAAAAGACATGAAAAAAAGAAAAGAAAACGAAAAAGGAAAAAAAAGAGAAATAGAAGAGAGAAAATAAAGTGGAAAGAAAAAAATAAAAAAGAAAAAGAAATCAAAATAAAAAAATAAAATGATAAAAAAATAAGATGAAAAAAAACTAACAAGAAAAAAAGGTAGAGATATAAGAGAGTGAAACACAGTAATGATGTTTTATTTTGAAATCTTGAAGATCATGGAGATAATTATCTTCAAATATGAAAAAGAAGGAAAAAAAGGAAACAAAACATAAAAAAATAAAAAAATGAAAAAGGAAAAAAAAAAGAAGAGAAATAGAAGAGAAAAATAAACTAAAAATAAAAAAATAAATATAAAATAAAATAAAAAAATAAAATAATAAAAAAAATAAGATGAAAAAAAGGGGTAAAAGATATGGCTATATTTGGGGAAGGTGAAATAGTGGAGTGAAAAAAGAAAAATGTAAAGTAGTGAGAGTAAAATTTGCACTTGCCTAGTTAATGAGTAAAATAATGTTATTATTGCTATAAACTGTAATTTTATAAAAGTGTTTCTATTTATTGTAATTATAGTCTTAAATATGCTACTTTCTGTAGTTTTTCCAATTATAAACTACAAGGGATGAAAGACAAGAATTGAAGTTGGGCCATTTCTTTGGCCCATCCATAAGATGCCCAGCTTTTGAACTTCATCCTCATGGACTTGGGTTCATTTTCCGACAGTGTATACGACATGTATATCGGTCCTATTTTTGTGTTTTTCTATATATATGCTATATATCTTGGAATACAAATCTGTATACTTGCTTCCAACTTCATTATGCATCATATATTGACATATACCTGCCACTTTCATCTTGTAAAGCCCATATATTTTTCGTACACAGTATATGACTGTCCATTTGGACTTAGTTTTGAGGCATAGACTCGAAGATTCGGAGCTCCTTGGACTTTAAGGAGATGTTGAGGAGTTTGGAGTACCCTGGACTCATGAGGAGTGTTCATGCAAAGAAAATGATAATGCAAATTAGTAAATTTATTAATACATAGAGAAAGACAAATTTATTAAACATGTTGAAAAACACACATCACAAAGATAACTATCTCATGCCACAACTTCAGTTAATTTGATTGAAAAGAAACAACGAAAGAATTTATCCATCTAGCCAAGGTCATATTTACACATTGCTATCATGTTAGTGTCAAAAGAATAAATTATGCCTTAAACCAAGAAACACATCAATTTACTTTTACCAAAAATTGAATATAAGGATTACCCTTTTTAGAGGGGTTCTACAGCCTATGGTGCAAGATAAAACTTAGCGTAAACGTTGAAGAAAAGTAGTGTCTAATCAATGAAAGAAAAATCATATTAATCAAACATCTTTATCGAAGAAATTACCAAATCATGCTCGTGTCTTAATCTTTAAGTTAGGTGCATTAATTAGTCCTCAAACATGAGTAAAAATAAACTTTTAACAATCCTAAAGGTGAGTATGAGACATGTGAAGTCAACAACCGTCAGAATCCTATTCGCACAACATTTTAAGTGAAATTACATAAATTATTACCACATGTAAGCAATATCATGAATCAAAAGGATTTTCTAGCAAATCGTCAATCCCAAAATAAGTTCTAAGCTCCAATGTAGATAAGCAATAATAAATTAATCATACCAAACACAAGATATACTACTTTTCCTATTTTTATTTACTATTATAAGAAGACAGCCTAGACTTTATATAAAAAATATTGCCCATTTAACCTACAATTCTCATCCCGACATTAAACATACAGAAAAAGACTTTTCATACAATACCAACTCATGTGTCGAGCCACAGTGACATCAAATTTATCTATGATTAATGATTTTGAAAAAAATGTGAAGGGGCCGAAAGCCAAACCTATTTCAGAGCAGAAACTGGGACGGACGAGCTTATAGCAATAAACTTTCCATCATTTAGACTCGATTTTAATTGAAGAAGATCAATAAAGTTCGTCGGTAGTTGATTGTTCTTCAAGAATTTTGGTTGCGACAGGGTTAGAAGCATGAACCTCCCGAACCTCAAAGTTTTTACCCAAAAATTCTCTCCTGACTTCAAGTCTACCAAAGCCAAAAAAAATTAATTAGAATTCTTGTCCCTCGAAATAATTCTACGGACCCAGAATAATAGGGTTTTCTTATTAAGAAATCCCAAGCTTCTTTTGAAACTTTTAGGGTTCTCTGCACAATAAAAACCTTTTCCTCAAATAAGGAAATAGTAGGGGTTTATATAAGGGTGGGATTGGGCGGAGATTTGGCGATGTGGAATTTTTAGAATTCGAAATGGGATAATAAATTTACTGAGTTGGAATTGTACTATTTCAATACTGAATTTGAGTTTCAAATTAAAAAGAAGATAAGGTGTCATTGGTTGAGCTGGCGCATTGCGGGTTTAGGTCATCGAGTTTTGGTGTGGGTCACCGAGTTGATTCGTTGGGTCGGTTTAAGTTGGGTTATTGTACGCCGTATGGGGTTTGAAGTTTGTAATGCCCCAAATCTAGTTCTCAGAATGCTACACGGTGCTCATGACTCTAAAGGATCACAAGCTAACCCATGACTGATATCTGTAACTGAGCACTGAATAATATACTATAAATATGCAGAATATAAGATGTAAGCCCTTAAGGTTCAAAACTGAACTAATACTAAACATAAAATAATATTTGTAATGGGGTATAACAATACCCAAACTAAAATAAACTATATGAAATATGCTGTACTCTGAAAGTCTCTAAACTGTGTGAAATCTGTGGAGTTGGTGGGACATGTCCCCAACTAACTCTAAACTATTGAAATAATAAAATAATAAAATAACCATACTATCCTCGAATGATGAGCTCTCACTGCTAGTCTGGCTGTTGAACATCTGATCTACTAATGATGCTCGAAAGCTCGTACTTCTAAACCTATGATAAAAAACACTATAGCACAAATACGTTAGTACATTGAATGTACTGGTATGCAAGTGAGGTGGCTGAATGCATTGGTTCATATGCATGAACAATAATATCTGACTGAATAACATGAACATATGAATACATGCATGAATATATAACTATAACTGAGATCATGATAACACTGACTCATAAATTCTTATAACATGGATTTTCTGATATCTGAGTACTAATACTGGGATACAGAATGACTAAGTATATTGAGTACTGAGGAATTGATGTCGTATAACTGATAAATGAATGACTGTTTCTGATAGTTTTGATTATGAAAAACTGGTCGGATTGACTGTATCTGACAGTCTTGAAATCTGAATACTGGTAACATAAAATTTGTATAATTAATATACTATTAACTGGGTGAATGTGTCTGACAGTCCTGAAATCTGATGAAACTTGCTGAGTTTTGTACTGAGCTGAGTGACTGTATCTGACAGTCCTGATTTCTATAGAACTAAACTGAGTTTTATTCTGAAGACTGAATCTGAAACTGAGACTATGGAGGTAATCATCTAACCGACATGCCCTAAATCTGAACTGGTGAGGTCCAACCTATAACCCTAGCTGGAAGGGTGTCAGTACCGTGCCATGAATAAAGAAAAGTTATGAGTAAACCCTCTCTGACAGGGAGCTCTTCCATCAACCCCTCCTGTAAGAAAAACTCAAAGGAGATGTATAGTTCCTAGACTAGTAGGGGTACATCTCAACCTACGCTGGCTACGTAGTTCTGGAATGCAGGGATTGCTACTAAGGATCACACCCTTTACTGGCTAACAGTGTGTGTCCTCATCTCTGGGTTGACTCAGTGCTGAATCCCACTCCTAACTGAATAGACACATAACTGATTTCCTAGTTCATACTAGGATGGACTGATCTGTTATTGATTAACTAGATTAAACTGAGTTTACTGGATTTCCGTTGACTGACGAAATACTACAAAATACTATTGACTGACTGAATGCTACTGAGTTCTGCTAGTTGACTGAGTTTAATAAGGTCTGAACTGAATACTACTGAGACATGATGACTGACTGAGATTCCTGAGATTACTGAGATCACTGAATGGGACAGGACTGATACTGAGTTTTCCTAAGTCACATGACTAACTGAATTCTACTGATCATAGCTTGACTGAGAGTATCATGAAAACATGACACTGGCTCTAGGCACACAACTAAATTGTCGGGTACAAGTACACCCAGGACTCGATAGCATAAAACTGACAAGACTTGACACTTCTTGAACACATGACCAATATCAACAATTCATAATACAATAAGTTGGGGATTTCATGAAGTACATGGTTATCATAATCTTGTACATGGAAGGAATGCATACAATCAATGTAATAATTCCATATTCTAGCATCATGAGCTTTTCAACAAACATATACAGTGCACATCAATAGCATGGGAGTAATTTGAACATAAGGGTAAAACATGAATCCATCACTTAAGTCATAATTGAGCTATATTACATAATTTCTAGTCTCTTAGGCATTTTGTCAAACGCTTAGGGTGCATGACTTAGGGCATGTCATAATCATCAAATTAATATATCATAACCAACTAAAATTCATGGTTTTTAATTTACATGCTCACATATTCTCATAAAAATACATAAAGATTCCAACTTGGGAATCATACAACATTAACCATATGAATATAATCAATACACAACATGAATATCATAATTCATAGTTTAAAACTTGATTCTTGGGCTTCATGGATGGAAGGAATCCATGAATGAACACTATGCATACCTGATTTTATGAATTTGAAAGGATTGATGGAGAGTTCTTGTGATTTCGCCCTTGAATTTGAGAGCTAGGGTTTTGTTATTGGGAGATAAGGATTTTGTTCTTGAGAGAAAGTAAGAAAAAGTGATGTAATAGGGTTTTTAGGGCATAATTTCATAGTTAAAGGCTCATCTGGGTCATGGAAAAAGACCCAATTGCCCTTAGAAGGTTTTATTTTTCATCATCGATGGCGCGTAATGCCATTGGAAATTTCCAAATGGGAACTGGGCTGATGGCGCAACACGATGAAATCTCGTTACAATACTTGATGGGACCTGGAATCTTACCGCGATGCGGTGATATCACGCAGAGATACTGGAAATTGACAACTCTGGATTTGAGCCTTGGCACGATGCGTCATAATCATGGAGGCCCACTGGATTTTGATGATTTCCATTTTGGCATGCTCCGCAACGCGTTGATGGCTCAGGTGGACACTGTCTTACTAAAATAACTCTAACTCTTTGCCAGAGTGTCGAATTTGGGCAAATTTGATATCGATGGAGAGCTTATTAAAATTCCCACACAAAAAAAGTCAAAATATTGAAAATTACATGTGTATAAAAGTGGATTCATCCTTTAAAGTAAGTCTTTAACATTTTTGGGATGATTTTAAGCTAGGTAGAAATACGGGGTATTATAATATCTCCTCTCTTGGGACCATTCATCCTTGAATGAGACTTACTGAAATGGGAGAAACTATAAGCTATAGTACATATTGAATATGGACAACTGGGTCATGAGTACATGACTGACATTACTAGATTCATACTGAGTATGCATATCTGATACATGATTTTATGACTTAGCTGAGGCATGATTGCATGACTGAGAGTACTGATAAGCTGATCACGCATATATGATGAGTGAATACATGATTGAACTATCACATAACTGTATGAATGAATATGCAATGGTAATTGATACAAGGTTTGTAATGGAAATTCCTAATATCGAGTTTCTGATAGAAATTTGAGCATGAAACTGAATACGTTCAAGGAAGACTGTTTCCTTAAACTGAAAATGCTAATGATCCTAAGATTAATTACTAAATATGCATGAGTTTAAACATAAGAATGTAACTGAGTCTAGAACGTGATACATGAGCTTAATATCGTGATTTGAACTGAGTACCTTAAATACGTGGCTTACGGATGAGATCGGAGTCTGAGGGTCAATTCATGAGAACCCCTTACCCCAAACTGGATTAATTATGAAAAAGGAGCGGCACATTTATTTCATGAATGTTTCGAGGAATTATAGTGTATATCCCCTTTAGGACACTATGCCCCCTTGAAGAATGCTGGGCTGACTTTGCTGAGCTATGAGGAAAACTGAGGTGATGCACAAGGAACCTATAAACTAAATCATGACTAAATATCATAGATCTGAAACTAAGACATGATGCATGAACTGGGCTGAACACGCAACTACCTGGTTAGTCCATCTTAGAATGGTCACATTCATGAGACTCCGGATAGTGCAACTAGATGGAAAGATGGAAACCATGCTGTCCAAACTTGTTTGCCTGACTGCTAAACTGAACTACTACTTCTGCAGACTAACTCATCCTAAAAACTTATGCTCAACTGGAGTGTTTCTATGACACTCTTTATACAGAGTTCTAATGACTGTAGAGAGAAAGCGAATCTTGACCAGATCTGAGTAGGAAATCTGAATGTGAGATCACTATATGGCTGGGATTCTTGTATTAGGAGGCAAGTCCTATGAAACATTATCTAAGATAAAGTGACTAAACCTTATGCACTGCAACTGAGACTACTGAAAAGGTTCACATGGTGTTGAGGACAAATGCATAAATATACAAAATGATCTGATTAACTGAATAACTAATAGGTGAATACTGGGCATATAAGACTGAACTATACTTAGTTTGAATAACCAGCCTGAGGCTGTAGAGTATTATGTATAGGAGGTAAGGACTAACTGAGTAACATGAGGTAACTGGGCATGGATTTATTAAAACTGTATCACTTGAAATTATGACACCAAGCGTATGACATTATTCAAAAACATTCTGTAATTGAGGTACTGAAATACTAATAACTGAGTAACTGATGGACATATGCTATGGTTGGGTAATCCTGAGAGTGAACTAAGTTTATAATCTGGTTGGACTAAGACTGGGACTGAGATTGTAGCTAAGATGGTAATCGAGACTTTAATCATAACTAAGACTATAATTGGGACTGAATGCTAGATTTCAGATAACTGAGGTTTAGACTGATACGGATGTACTAAATTTGATGGTTAAGTAACTGATAGCTGAAAGCCATGGTTCTGTAGGACTATCTGAGTCCTTTATAGGATATTGATTACTGAATGATGCTATAAATGAGGACTTAGGGATGGAACATCAACATCACGGATTCACCAAGGTATCTAAACTGAGAGTATGCGTGACATAATCTAAGTTTAGCTGATCATTGGGAGTGGAGCATGAGTCATGTGGGCTGAACATACTGTAAGACAGGACATGAGTGCATGAGTTATGAGCTGCATGACCTGAGTTTGATATTTCTATACTCATGGAACATGATTTGTAACACTGAGTAAGCCGAACTCCTCCAACTAGGAACTTAAAACACACACTATTTTATGGAAAGTGCGTGAATATAAGTGGGGTACATAGAATTATGACGTGAAGCATGCCTAAGTATCGTGATATTTGAAGTACAAAACTTCACATTGATATAGGAATGGGCTGGGAATCATCTTCCCTTACTGATTCCATACACATACTGGTATTACTACTAGAACCTGAAGACCTGTCTTTTTGAGATATCATAACCGAACAATTCCCGTATACCCGTTGGGCTATGATTATTTTACCCACTGAAGTAGAGACTGAGAACGTCTTGTTAATATCTAATGTTACCTTGAAGTGGACTGGTATGTAAAGAGTTATAAAAGAAAAAAAGAAGTCCTTGAATCTGAAAAAGCATGAACATGTAAATGAGGGATCTATAACAAACCAGTGGCTACTTCAGGAGGACTTTTCTAATTTTGTCGAGACTAAAGGGTATAGAGTCTGTTTGAGCATTGCCCACTAGCGGCACTGGAAATGGCACCTTGCTAATTCGGGCGATCGAATTGAGTTGAAGGACGACCGTGCTGACTTTGTGGGCCGGGTTTAGGATAGTCTCGTACATTGTGACCTGAATCGCCACATCTGAAACACACATTACTACCAGATCTACACACACTCTTATAATACTTTCCACATTCTTCGCAAAGTGGATGAGTGCGAATAATGCTATTTTGAGATTTGGAGCCTGGTGCCCTATCTTTTCTACCATTTCTAAACTTAGGAACTAAAGCACTGGCTGAGGAGGAAGCTGGAACTGAAAAATTCTGGCTATGCTGAGAACGGTTACCAACCTGCGACCCTGGCTGAGAAAAGTTATAACTACCTATTCTAACTCTCTTATTCTCTCTCTCTTTCTTCTTAAGTTTTTTCTCTTCAATATGTTGAGCATGGACTATAAGTCTAGATATGTCCATTTCCTTAATCAACATTGCAGTCCTACACTCCTTAACCACTCTACCTGAAACCCCAAACATAAACTTACTCATTCTGGATCTATTGTCTGCTACTACATGGGGAGCATACCTGGCTAACTGGGTGAACTTGAGGGAGTATTCTTTTATGCTCATGCTACCATGTCTGAGATTGATAAACTCTAACACTTTGGCTTCTTTCTACTCTAGGGGAAAGAATCTATCTAAGAAGGCTGTAGAAAACTCTTCCCATTCTATGGGCTCTACATTTGTACCCCTGTCTACCTTCCACTACTTAAACCATGTATGGGCTACATCATGTAGCCGATAAGCGGCTAACTCTGCACTCTCACTGGAAGTCACTCCCATGATGTCCGTTACTTTTTTAACCTGGTCGAGGAATTCTTGTGGATCCTCTTCGGACTTAGAAACTGAGAATAAGGAAGGATTCATTCTAGTGAAGTCCTGAATCCTGGCTGCAACTGAATTGGCCAGAACAACAACTGGTCATTCATTCTGAGTTATGACATAATTAGCTAGAATAGTAAATACATTCTTGAATTTTGCATAGGAAATATATTCGTCCAGGGGATCCGCCTGAACGGGATGAGGTGCTGACTGATTATCGATTCTCCTTTTGCTAGCCCCTTTGGAAGACATATTCTGTATGCGAGAGAAAGAAGTGGATTACACTGAGATATTAATTGGAGATTATGCTCACTGGCACAACATGCATACTAAAAGAAGTGAAACTGTTCCTAAAACATCTCATAGCCTCCTACACATAAGTGTGGTGAACAACATACCCATGCACAAGACTCTACTAGATGTGGCTTTTCAGACTTCCTAGGACACTGTTAAACCTTAGGCTCTGATTCCAAGTTTGTAAAGCCCCGAATCTGATACTCAAAATGCTACACAGTGCTCATGACTCTAAAGGACCACAAGCTAACCCATGACTGATATCTGTAATTGAGCACTGAATAATATACTATAAATATGCGGAATATAAGCCGTAAGGCCATAAGCTTTAAAACTTAACTAATACTGAACATAAAAAATATCTGTAATAGGGTGTAACAATACCCAAAATTGAAATAAGCTGTCTGAAACATGCTGTAGTCTGAAAGCCTCTAAACTATCTAAAATTTATGGAGTTGATGGGACATATCGCCAACTAACTCCAAACTACTAAAATAATAAAGTAATAAAATAAACATGCTATCCTCAAATGATGAGGAGTCACTGCTAGTCTGACTACTGAATGTTTGTCTACTAAGGATGCTTGGGAGCTCGTGTTTCTAAAACTATGGTATAAAATACCATAGCACAAATGCGTTAGTACATTGAATGTACTGGTATGCAAGTAAGGTGTATGAATACAATAGTTCATATGCATGAACAATACTAGCTGACTGAATAACATAAACTTGAGAATACATGCATAAATACGTAATTGTAACTGAGATCGTGATAACACTGACTCATAAATTCAGATAACGTGGATTTTCTGATATCTGAGTACTAATACTGGGATACTGAATGACTAAGTCTATTGAGTATTGAGGAACTGATGTCGTATTACTAATAAAGGAATGACTATTTCTGACAGTTCTAATTCTGAAGAACTGGTCTGATTGACTGTACCTGACAGTCCTGAAATCTGAATACTGGTAACATAAATTTCATATAATTAATATACTATTAACTTGGTGACTGTATCTGATACTCCTAAATTATAATGGAACAAATTGAGTTTTGTACTGAGCTGAGCAACGTTATCTGACAGTCCTGATTTCTATAGAACTGGACTGCGTTCTATTCTGAAGACTGAATCTAAAACTGAGACTGTGGAGGTAATCATCTAACTGACATGCCCCAAATCTGAACTGGTGGGGTCCAAACTATAACCCCAGTTGGAAAGGTGTCAGTACCGTGCCACAGGTAAACACAAGCTGTGAGTAAACCCTCTCTGACAGGGAGCTCTTTTGTCAACCCCTCCTGTAAGGAAAAATCAAAGGAGATGTATAGTCCCTAGACTCGTAGGAGTACATCTCAACCTTCGCTGGCTACGTAGTTCTGGAACGCAAGGATTTTTACTAAGCATCACACCCTCTACTAGCTGATAATGTGTGTTCTCATCCCTGGTTTCACTTAGTGCTAAATCTTACTCCCAACTGAATAGAAACAAAACTGATTTTCTAGTTCATACTAGGCTAGACTGATCTGTTATTGATTTTACTGATTAACTAGATTGAACTGAGTTCACTGGATTTTCGTTGACTGATGAAATACTACTGAATCCTGATAACTGCCAGAATGCTACTAAGTTCTTCTAGCTGACTGAGTTTAATAAGGTTTGAACTGAATACTACTGAGACATGATGACTGACTGAGATCACTGAAATTTATGAGATTACTGAGATTACTAAATGTGATTGGACTGACGCTGAGTTTACTGAGTTTTCCTGAGTCACATGACTGACTGGATCTTACTGATCAAGGCTTGACTGAGAGTATCGTGAAAACATGACACTGGATCTAGGCACACAACTAAATTATCGGGTACAAGTACCCCCAGGACTCAATAGCATAAAACTGACAAGACTTGACACTTCTTGAACATTTGACCAATATCAACAATTCATAATATAATAAGTTGGGGATTTCATGAAGTACATGGTTATCATAATCTTGTACATGGAAGGAATGCATATAATCAATGTCATAATTCTATATTATAGCATCATGAGCATTTCAACAAATATCTATAGTGCACATCAATAGCATGGGAGTAATTTGAACATAAGGGTAAAACATGAATCCATCACTTAAGTCACAATTGAGCTATATTACAAAATTTCTAGTCTCTTAGGTATTTTGTCAAACACTTAGGGTGCATGACTTTGGCCATGGAATAATCACCAAATTAACATATTATAACCAACTAAAATTCATGGTTTTCAACTCACATGCTAACATATTCTCATAAAAACACATAAAGATTCCAACTTGGGAATCATACAACAACAACCACATGAACATAATCAATACATAGCATGAATATCATAATTCATAGTTTAAAACTTGATTCTTGGGTTTCATGGATGGAAGGAATCCATGAATGAACACTATGTATACCTGAGTTTATGAATTTGAAAGGATTGATGGAGAGTTCTTGTGATTTGGCCCTTGAATTTGAGAACTAAGGTTTTTGTTCTTGAAAGAGAAGAATTTTTTTCTTGAGAGATAGTGAGGAAAAGTGATGTAATAGGATTTTTAGAGCATAATTTCATGGTTAAAGGCTGATCTGGTTCACGAAAAAAGACCCAATTGCCCTTAAAAGGTTTTTATTTTTCATCACTAAAAACTTGATTTGGGCACCTGGCGCGTGCGGTGCTATCGTATTGTTCCACTAGAAATTTTCAACTGGGAACTGGGCTGACAGTGTGACGCGGTGAAATTGCATTTCAATACTTGATGGGGCCTAAAATTTTACTGCAACGCAGTGGTATCACACCGAGACACTAGAAATTGACAACTCTGGATTTGAGCCTTGGTGCAATGCGCCATAATTACGGAGTTCCACTAGATTTTGATGATTTCCATTTTGGCATGCACCGCAATGCGTTGATGACTCAGGTGTCATACTGCCTTACTAAAATGGCTCTAACTCTTCGCCCGAGTGTCAGATTTGGGAGAATTTTATATCGATGGAGAGCTTATTAAAATTCCCACACAACAAAAATTCGAAATATTGAAAATTCCATATATATAAAAGTGTATTCATATTTGAAATTATTTCTTTAAAATTTTAGGATGATTTTAATCTAGTTAGAAATATAGGGTATTATAATATCTCCCCCTTGGGAACATTCATCCTCGAATGAGACTTACTGAAATGGGAGAAACGATAAGCTGTAGTACATACCTAACATGAGCAACTAGGTCATGAGTACATGACCGACATTACTGAGATTCATACTGAGCATGCATATCTAATGCATGATTTTATGACTGAGCTGAGGCATGACTGCAAGATTAAGAGTACTGATATGCGATCACACATATCTGATACGTGAATACATGACTGAACTATGACATGACTGCATAACTGAATATGGAATGGTAATTGACACTAGGTTTGTAATCGAAATTCCTGATATCGAGTTTCTGATGAAAATCTGAGCAAGAAACATAATAAGTTCAAGGAAGACTATTTTCTTAAACTGAAAATGCTAATGAGCATGAGATTAATTATTAAATATGCATGAGCAGAAACATAAAAATGTAACTGAGTCTGGAATGTAATACATGAGCTGAATATCGTGATCTAAACTGAGTACCTTAAATATATGGCTTACGACTGAGATCAGAGTCTGAGGGTTAACTCATGAGCACCCTTTACCCTAAACTAGATTTATTACGAGAAGAGAGTGGCATGTTTATGTTATGAAAGTTTTAAGGAATTATAGTGTATCTCCCTCTTGGGATACTACGCCCCTTTGAAAAATACTGGGCTGACTTTGCTGAGCTATGAGGAAAACTGAGGTGATGCATAAAGCACCTACGAACTAAACATGACTACATATCAGAGATCTAAAACTATGACATAATGCATGAACTGGGATGAATATGCAACTACCTGGTTAGTCCATCTTAGAATGATCACATTTATTAGACTCCGGATAGTGCGATTGGATGGAAAGATGGAAACCATGCCGTCCGAACTTGTTCGCCTGACTGCTAAACTGAACTACTTGCTCTACGGACTAACTTATTATGAAAACTTATACTTGATTGGAGCATTTCTATGACAGTTTTTCTATAGAGTTCTTATGACTGTAGAGAGGAAGAGAATCTTGGCCTGATCTGAGTAGGACATCTGAATGAGAGATCGCTATATGGCTGGGATTCTTGTATTAGGAGGCAAGGCCTATGAAACATCGTCTAAGATAAAGTGACTAAACCTTATGCACTACAACTGAGACTACTGAAAAGGTTCACATGGTGTTGAGCATGAATGCATAAATATACTAACAGATCTGATTAACTGAATAACTGATAGATGAATGCTGGCCATATAAGATTGAACTATACTTAGTCTGAATAACCAGCCTGAGGCTATAGAGTATTATAAATAGGAGGTAAGGACTGACTGAGTGACATGAGGTGACTGGGCATGGATTTATGAAAACTGTATTACTTGAAATTACGAGACCAAGCGTGTGACATAATTCAGAAATATTCTGTAACTGAGGTACTGAAATACTAATAACAGAGTAACTGATGGACATATTCTATGGTCGGGTAATCCTAAAAGTGAACTGAATTTCTGATCTGACTGGACTAGGACTGGGACTGAGATTGTAGCTAAGATGGTAATCGAGACTGTAACCGTAACTAAGACTGTAACTGGGAATGAATGCTGGTTATCTGATAAATGAGGTTTATACTGATACGAACGTACTGAATTCTGATGGTTAAGTAACTGATAGCTGAAAGCCATGGTTCTGTAGGACTATCTGAGTCCTTTACTGGATACTAACTACTGAGTGACGCTGTAATTGAGCACTCAGGGATAGAACATTAACATCACGGATTCACCGAGGTATCTAAACTGAGAGTATACATGACATAATCTGAGTTTGGTTGATCACTGAGAGTGGAGCATGAGTCATGTGGGCTGAACATACTATAAGACAGGACATGGGTGCATGAGTCATGAGCTGCATGACCTAAGTCTGATATATTTGTACTCATGGAATATGATTCGTAATGCTGAGTAAGAAGAAACTCCTACTACTAGGAACATAACACACACACTACTTTATGGAAAGCGCATGAATATAAGATGGGTGCATGGAATTATGATGTGAAGCATGCGTAATTATCGTGATAGTTGAAGTATAAAACTTCACATTGTAAGAGGAATGGGCCCAGAATCATCTTTCCTTACTGATTCCCTGGACATACTGGTATTACTACTAGAACCTAAAGGCCTGTCTTTTTAAGATATCATAACCAGATAGTTCCCGTATACCCATCAGGCTATGATGGTTTTACCCACTGGGGTAGAGACTGAGAAGGTCTTGTTAAAATCTAATTTGAACTTGATGTGGACTGGTATATAAATAGTTACAAAAGAAAAAAAAGTCCCTGAATCTGAAGATGCGTGAACATGTAAATGAGGGATCTATAACATACCAGTGGCTGCTTCAGGAGGACTTTCTTAATTTTGTCGGGAATGAAGTACATAAAGTCTATTTGGGTGTTGCCCTCTGGTAGCACTGTAAATGGCACCCTGCTAATTCGGGTGATCGGACTGAGTTGAAGGACGATCGTGCTGACTTCATGGGCTGGCTTTAGGACAGTATCGAACCTTGTGACCTGACTCGCCACATTAGAAACACATATTACTGCTGGCTCAACACACACTCTTATGATACTTACCACATTATTTGCAAATTGATGAGTGCAAATAATACTTGCACTATTCTGAGATTTGAAGCTTGGCGCCCTATCTTTGCTACCGTTTCTAAACTTAGGAACTAAAGCACTGGCTAAGAAAGGAGCTGGAACTGAAAACTTCTGGCTATGCTGAGAACGGTTACCACCCTGTGACCCTGGCTGAGAAAAGCTATAACTACCTATTCTGGCTCTCTTATTCTCTCTCTCATTCTTCTTAAGTTTTGGATCTTCAATCTGTTGAGCATGGACTATAAGTCTAGACATATCCATTTCCTTAATCAACATCGCAGTCCTACACTCCTTAACCATTCTACCTGAAACCCAAACACAAACTTACTCATTCTGGATCTACTGTCTGCTACTACATAGGGAGCATACCTGGCTAACTGGGTAAACTTGAGGGAGTATTCTTTTACACTCATGCTACCTTATTTGAGATTGATGAACTCTTAACACTTTGGCTTCTTTCTGCTCTAGGGGGAAGAATCTATCTAAGAAGGCTGTAACAAACTCTTTTCATTCTATGGGCTCTGCATCTGTACCCCAGTCTACCTTTCACTGCTTAAACCACGTAAGGGCTACATCTTGTAGCTGATAAGCGGCTAAGTCTGCACTCTCACTGGAAGTCACTCCTATGGTGTCTGTGACTTTCTAAACCTGGTCGAGGAATTCCTGTGGATTCTCTTCGGACTTAGAACCTGAGAATAAGGGAGGATTCATTCAGGTGAAGTCTTGAATCCTGGCTGCAACTGAATTGGCCACTAGGTTGGCTGGAACAACAGCTAGCCATTCATTCTGAGTTATGATTGAATTGGCTAGAGTAGTAAATATAGTCCTAAATTCTGCGTGGGAAACCTGTTCATCCAGGGAATCTGGCTGAACGGGATGAGGTGCTGACTGATTACCGATTCTTCTTTCGCTAGCCCCTTTGGAAGGCATATTCTATAAGCGAGAGGAAGAAGCAGATTAGACTGAGAAATTAATTGGAGATTATGCTCACTGGCACGACATGAATACTAAAAGAAGGGAAACTATTCCTAAAATATCTCATAGCCTCCTGCACATAAGTGTGGTGCTCAACAGACCCATGCATAAGACTCTACTAGATGTGGATTTTCAG
Source organism: Capsicum annuum (assembly GCF_002878395.1). Classification (NCBI taxonomy): domain Eukaryota; kingdom Viridiplantae; phylum Streptophyta; class Magnoliopsida; order Solanales; family Solanaceae; genus Capsicum; species Capsicum annuum. Next base: position 71,547,221 of record NC_061114.1, read on the forward strand.
AATTCCTAGGACACTGTTGAACCTTAGGCTCTGATTCCAAGTTTGTAACTCCCCGATCTGGTACCTAGAATGCTACATGGTGCTCATGACTCCAAAGGACCACAAGCTAACCCATGACTGATATTTGTAACTGAGTACTGAATAATATAATGTAATTATGCAGAATATAAGTTGTAAGGACTTAAGGTTCAAAATAGAAATAATAATGAACATAAAACAATGTTTGTAATGGGGTATAATAATTCCCAAAACTGAAATAAACTGTATGAAACATGCTGTAGTCTGAAAGCCTCTAAACTATTTGAAATCTGTGGAGTTGATGGGACTATCCCTAACTAATTTCAAAATACTGAAATAATAAAGTAATAAAATAACCATGCTATCCTCGAATGATGAGGACTCACTGCTAGTCTGGCTGCTGAACGTCTGATCTACTAAGGATGCTCGGGAGTTCCTGCTCCTAACCTATGGTATAAAATACTATAACGTAAATGTGTTAGTACATTGAATGTACTGGTATGCAAGTGAGGTGCCTGAATGCAATGGTTCCTATGTATGAACAATACTAACTGACTGAATAACATGAATATGAGAATACATGCATGAATACGTAACTGTAACTGAGATCATGATAACACGGACTCATGACTTCTAATAACATGGATTTTCTGATATCTGAGTACTAATACTGGGATACTGAATGACTAAGTTGTAACACCTCAATTTTCTAAATCGGAATACTACACGGTGCTTATGACCCTGAAGGACCACAAGCTAACCCATGACTGATATCTATACCTATATACTGCATAATATAACATACAAATGTGGAAACATGTACTGAATAAACATCTGATAAGAACAATATCGAAAAATGGTATAACCATACCAAAACAAATCTGAAATAACTGTCTGACATACTATAGTCTGAAAAGCCTCTAAACTGTCTGAAAAAAGAGTTTATGGGACATGTCTTCAACTAACTCTAACTAATAAAATAAACTTAAAATTGAAATAGTAATGAAATCATCGTGTCCTCGAAAGATGAGGACTTACTTCTAACTCTGACGGCTGTTACTAGAATCTATTGCTGATCTAGAGATCGTGCCTCTGAACCTATGGTGTAACATAAGAAGAAGCACCATAGCGCAAATTCGTCAGTACGACTAAATGTACTGAGTATACGAGTGAGGTAGGCTAAATGCAAAGGGTTATATGCATAAACAATACTGACTAATATGAACATGAGAATACATACATGCATAAGCAACTATAACTGAACTCGTGGTGATACTGACTACTGAGTCTGATTATTGATGACATAACTTCACTGATATTAAGGTAATGAATAGATGAATGACTATTTCTGATAGTTTAAATTATAAAGAACTGGTCTAATTGACTGTGTCTAACAGTTCTAAAACTGAACACTGATAACGTTGCTATGATGATTGATATAACTGTGATGATCGGTGTAACTAATGTAACTAATACTGAGCGACTATATCTGATAGTCTAAGTTCTGATATTCTGAAGAACTATCTGAGTCTATTACTGAAACTGAGACCAAGACTGAAACTGAGACTGTAGGAGGTAATCATCTAACCGACATGCCCTGGAACTAAACTGGTTGGGGTCCAACCTATAACCCCAGTGGAAAGGGTGTCAATATCGTGCCACAGGTAGAGATAACATGTGAGTAAATCCTATTCTATTTTAGAGCTTATTCCGTCTGCTCTGCTATCAGGTAAACTCAAAGGAGATGCATTAGCCCTATGGGTAGGGACATCTCCCTATGCTAGCTATGTAGTTCTGGAATGCAAAGATTGCTTCTAGGAAGCACACTCTCTGACTGTGATAGGTGAGTCCCTATCCTTGAGTTCACTCGGTGGTGAATCCTACTCCTAACTGAAAGACACTGAACTGATTTGCTAAACTGAACTGATTAACTGAATTGATATTAGTGGAATTGTTTAGCAAAGCTAAACTGAGTTTATGAGAGCACTGATCTTACTGAGTATTGAGTTCTTGAAATTTCTGAGAGTACTTAATTATAGAGATTACTGAAGTTACGGAGAACACTAGAATTTCTGAAGTTTCTGATATCACTGAGTTCTGAGATTAACTGAGTTACTGAACTTTCCTGAGTCACATGACTGACTGAGTTCTAGGGAACATGGCTTGACTGAGAGTATTATGAAATCATGACATGGCTCTAGGCACTCAGCTATATTTTTAGGGTAAAAGTACCCACAGGACTCAATGGAAAGAAACTGACACACATGACTGACTTGATCATAAGAGTAGAGTCCAAAATTCACAATATCATTAGTAGGGGATTTCATACTATACATGATGCTCAACTTCTTAAACATGGAATGGAATGCATACAACATTTATATACTTGCATAGCTTCAATATCATGCTCATTCCATATCACAACAACAACACATAAAATAACGTGAAATTTATGTGAAATCATAGAGCATAGAACGTGGCTTATCATTTAAGCACTATTGAATCCTGGGACATGAATTCTACCACTCTAGGTATTTTATCAAACACCTTACATGTACCACTTTGGGCATAGGTTTATTCATTAATTCAGCAACCCAAATCACCCTAAGTTCATATATTTCAACTAACATGACATCCTAGTTTCATACAAACCTATAAAGATTCTATCTTGACATTATTCAACACATAAACAAGATCAACAATCAAATCAAAATATAACAAGCATGGCATATAGTTTAAAATAGAATTCTTGGACTTCATGGATGAAAGGAGTCCATGAATGAACACATGCATACCTTAGTTCTTGATTTAGTGAAGATTGATGGAGAGATTCTTGGAATTTGATGGTAGAATTTGCTTGAACTTGAATCCCCCAATTAAAACCCTAACGTGTTCTTGAGAGGATTTTGATGATAAAGAGTATATTTTGGTGAAATAATGGCTTAATTCCGTGTTTGGGAGCTTATATAGGGGTGGGAAGATGACCCAAATACCCCTCTAGATGCGTCTTTTAATTTCTGTAAAAATTTCCCGATTTGGGCCCATAGCACAACATGGGGACATCATGTTGCCACTTATTTATGACATGGAAAATCACCGAGATGTGGTGGAATCACGGAGAGACACTGGAAATTGATAAATGTCATTTTGGCTTATGGCGCGATGCGCCACTAACTGAAATAACACTGCTGAAACTTTAAATCGCCATAACTTCTTCATCGGGTGTCCGTTTTAGGCAAATTTGGTATCGACAAAAAGCTTATTCAATTATATAAAATTTGGAGGGTATAAATCTTCCAAAATACCACCTATAAACCAAATTATGCTCATTCAAAGATGACCTATGTGGAATCACACACGAAAATTTGGTGGATTCAAAAGTTCTTAGCTTGGCTTACTCTAACTGACTCTTATGAACATGATTAACACATCATAAGCTCTATTATCACTAGGATAATCATCCTAATTCATGTACTCAAACATAAATCACAGGATAGGATGTTTTATGCGTAGGAACAATGATTTATTTTCTAGCTTAGAAATATACGGGGTATTACATAATTCTATTGAGTACTGAGGAATTGATGTTGTATTACTGATAAAAGAATGGATGTTTCTGACATTTCTAATTATAAAGAACTGGTATGGTTGACTATATCTGACAGTCCTAAAATCTGAATACTGGTAATATGAATTTCATATAATTAATATACTATTAATTGGGTGACTGTGTCTGACAGTCCTGAAATCTAATAGAACTGGCTGAGTTCTATACTGAGCTGAGTGACTGTATCTGAGATACTGGAAATTGACAACTCTAGATTAGAGCCTTGGCGCAATGTGCCATAATCATGAGGGCCCACTGGATTTTGATGATTGCCATTTTGTCTTGCTCTGCGACGCGTTGATGGCTCAGGTGGCACACTGACTTTCTAAAATGGCTTTAACTCTTCACCCGGGTGTTAGATTTGGGCAAATTTGATATCGATGGATATCTTATTAAAATTCCCACACAACCAAAAGTCAAAATCTTAAAAATTCCACATGTATAAAAGTGGATTCATCTTTTAAACTAAGTCTTTAATATTTTTGAGATGATTTTAAGCTAGGTAGAAAGACGGGGTATTACAAAGTTGTTATTATTTTACTGGGTTGCTGATGTTGTGTTGTTGTTGTGTTGCTGTTAATATTGTTGATGTTGGTTGTTTCTAAACAGTGTGAGAATAGAGGGGGGTGTATAAGGGTGTGGGCCTAGCGGGTCAATTTGGGAGTAGGTTGGTGAGGTTTGTTGGGATGCTGGTGGAAATGGCCTAAAAAATAGGAAATGGCTTGCTGTTATTAAGAAGATTTTGGGGTTATTCCTTAAATAACCTCAATTATATTAGGACTAAGTCAAGTTTATTTAAATTTCAACCACGTAGAAAATCAGTTGGCCATATGCATTGCAATTGTGGCCAATTGATTTCAATATGGCCAAATTTAATAAATTTGCTCAAATTGAACCGTTATTCAATATTAATTAACAACCAATTTAGTTTTAAGATTTTTTGGTTTAATAAAAGCAAACAAATATATTTCGAATAAATTATTTTTTAAGAATAAAATATATAAATCAAGATCAACCATTTTTGAATTAATTTTCAAGATGGCCCGTGATTAAAATTTAATTTTTAGTAAAAATAGTTATTCTAAGTAACAAAAATATATGATCTTGTACACACGAATACGTGAATATATAACCGCTACTTAAAATGATAAAATTACGCAAAAAATATTCTAATTTTTTTCTATCCAGATAAAATATATGTTTTGATTTTATTTAAGATAGAAGAAACTCAGAATTAAAGTTAGTTGTGGAGGGAAAAAATTAGATGTCAACAACTGCCCCTCCCTTTGAGTAGGGTGAATGCAAATAACCTTGGACAAAAAGATCTTGACATTCCTAATTTTGTCAGACCACATATTTATTTTTCGAAAGAGGCTAACTTTTGCATGAATTTTAGGGAGTTTTGGCCGAATTTCGATATCGAATTTCCTACATATCTCAGGTTGTATGAGAATTCAAGCCACTTATATTTTATAAAAATTGATTTTAAAGCACGATTTTTAAATAATTCACAAGCTATATCAATTTTTAAATTGTGGTGAAATCGAAAAACTAGGGAATAAGAAGATCAGGGGAAGTTGGAATACAGTTGAGTTTTCGACAAAGAGTCCACCCTACATATCCTTGAGAGTCAAAGAATAAGATTGCCTAAAGTTCGACTAGATCAATAAAAAAGGCAGTCTTTTATACTGAGATGACCTTTGGCTCAGGGTGAGCGACAAATAGTTGAGCTAGGGATTATAGGCTTGTAATTACCTCAATTACAAGATGTGGGTGTAATGACCCTTCAGGTCATTTTTCATATTTATTCTTATTTTATCCATTAGGGATTTATCCTAGATGTCCCAAGTTATTTATGACTTGTTAGGACTGACAGTCCCGTTATTGGGCAGTTCATTTAATTTTCAGAGCCAATTCCCTATTTAGAAGTCTTCGTTGGTTCTCAATGGCCACTGAACAAAAATTTAGTAAAAAATATCAGATGCAAGTTTGACTATACCATAAGCTCCAGAATATTGATTTTAGGTTAGGTAGACCTTTGATTTGGGTCTCAATGCACCCGAGCTCATTTCGACCTATTGATCGGAAAGTTGAAAAATTGGAAATATGGTTGTGGGACTCACATTTGGTAGAAACGACCTCAAATGGTTCCATCACATCTGTAATATCAAATTTAGTATGGTTACCTAGTTCATTTGCGTAAATCAAATTTCGAATTAATCTCGAGTCCTTAGCGGAAGCTTGAAAATTTCCGAATCTTCAGCTAGTTTGCTGATGCATGTGAGATTATACAAAGGCTATTGTGGTCTCACATGATATCGTACAAGGGGTATTGAGATTGCAGTATCTCCTTCTGAGACCAGGGATTGCTATAACACACCCTGGACTGCGATAGCAACACCTCTATACCTGATATAGGTATTTAAAGTCCTATTTCCACCTATTCTCTTGACATAAAAAACCCTAATGAGTATGATAACTCAAAATTTAGTCTTGTGGGTGACTTGGGAGCCTATTTAGCATTTATTATCGTGAATATTTTTGGATTAAAGATAAGATTTCATCCCTTTCTTCATGAAATTTTTGGTTCTTGACCCAAAACCCCAATTAGCTTGAGGGCTTGATTTTAGCCCCAAATTATCTTAGTTTTCAGCCATTTCTTAAGCGTTATGATTCCTTGATCATGTGTAAGCGTTGGGTTGACCTTGAACATGTGATTTTCGTAAGCAAAATCCACTTAGTGTTTTCGTGTCGTTTTTGGACCCGAAGCACAATGGTGCAATATAGGTATCATTATTCTCATATTGATGAGTAGATTACTTTTTTGATAGTTTTATAAGATTTTGAGATTGTGAAGTGAAGATTGGCGTTTGGTGAATGATATAAGGATTTGCGGTTCAGCTTTGAGTTAGGCTTCTGTCTACTCTTCTTTGTAAGATGATGCATGTTATATATTGTGTATGAGTGTGAATTTTAAGTTTGATAATGGGTAGAATGATGTAGTATTGAATATTGAAGTTTGGGGATTAGATGAGGTTTTGAACCGTAAGTTGAAATGATTAATACCCCTTTTTGAATCCTATAGCCTTCTCCCTAGATTGAACTAATTCGTAGGATGAATATGAAATGATGATAGGTTTGGGATGTGGTTATAGTATTGAAAGCATAGTTAGTATATGTGATCTTATTTCGGCTATTGTGGTGATCTTGAAACCTTAATTTAGGTGGATTTGACTTAAATGCCCATATTACTACTTGACATCTAGAAGTTAAACCAGATACCTTAGCCTATTTAGGGACAAAAATTGGCTAAATAAGGAAATTGAGGATTAGAAGTGGGTTCCTCAAACCCACCTTAGGCTGAGACTTGTTTTAGCCCCTGTGGACTTAGCTGCAAATGTTAAGCATAGTTGAGACTATTGAGCCTTTTAGAATAGGGTTACTTTGAGATTTGGTAATTATGATGACTTTTCTCGGATTATGACTTATGGCTTATAGCTATGCTATGGCATTTTGAACTTGATTTATGATGTGGTCCATTGACATGCTTGATAATATAGGCATAGACATAGTTATAATATATGGGCTATAGATGCAATATGCCCTATAGATATGATATATGGCTCATACATATGAGATGCCTCCTAGATGTGAGATGCTTATTGGCATATTATGCCTCCTAGATGTGAGATGATTATAGATATGCCTTATGGATTATGGAGATGTTATGCCTTATAAATATGCTATAGCTTATAAATATGAGATGAGGTATAGATATGATTATTGATATGGGTTCCGGATACGTATATGGGCTGAAGGCCATAATTATGTGCTATAATTATTCCAGACATATTATTAGGCCAAGGACCGTGTTATGATATTAGTTGGACATTTGAGAAGTGTTTATACTTATGAGGGATGCAGTTGTAGTTTATGAATATATATAATTATATACACATCTCTTCGGTATGAGATAAAGAAAGATGCGGTATGAAGCTTAGGATTCTATTGTTTGAATACTGGTGATGACATGCATAGATTTGGTACCTTTATGATCATTATATCGATAAATTATATGGCTCTAGTTAAAATTTGATTTAAAATTTGATCTTATGACTATTCTTCCGAATTAAGGGTTAAAGCCTACTTTTCATCTTAAAAATAGATTTCTTTATAATAATAACTGGTTGACTTAATGGATAACTTATATATAAAAGAGATTAATAATGATGCTTTAAGGATTTGACCGAGACAAATTTTAGTCTATGATTTGACACTACTATTTACTCCGGTCATGAGATATTCCAACCTTTTATACACTTTTATAATGATATAGTCCAGAAGATCACTGCGAGCAATGGATTTACGGACTTACACTCCTTTTAACCACGACTTAAGTTCGTGCACCTATTATACCTATATGCTCAGATTTTAGAATTGATGGTATATATATGTATTGATGATATTGATACTTGATAAGGCCGAAGGATATTGTAATAATGATGTTGATACGTGACAAGATCGGAGGATGATTATATTGATGTGCCTTGACGAGCCCAAATTGTATATGATTTTGTTGCTCGTACTCTATCAAATTCTAGTATAGTTTAAGATATCGTCCCACAGAGATTGAAAAATCTATGCTACAAACTTATGGTATTTTGAGTACTATTTGAATCAAATCGATGAAAAGTAAGTAATTTCTAAAGTTTAAAAAAAATATGTAATGAAATAGTGTTTAAAAGATTTACTTGGAGAGGAGTTGGGGGTTGTTGAATTCACTTGGTATGTTTATTATAATAAAATCATTATTTTAGTATTTTCTATAAAATTGTAGAATAACTTTCTAGACTTGATTTATGTGTTTATGAGGAATAAAGACCCTTTGCGAGTAATCTTTAAATCAATAAACTTACTTGAGACAATCTCTCTATGAGAAATCGATTGAAAGAAATAAGATAAATACTCCTCAAATCAATAACATTATTTGAGTCAATCCCTCTGTGATGATATGAATTGAAACAAACAAGATAAAGATTATTTAAATCTAAGAAATAATTCGAAATAATCCTTCCATGAGGATAAGGATCCGAAAAAGCAAATTCAAAGATTTGAAATAACGAGTGACTAAAAATTATTATTACTTATATTTTATAAAATACTTATAGTATATTTAGATTTCTTCTTTGTGGGAAGTACAACTTAATAACTATAACTATAATATAAATATCAAGTAACACCTAATTTCTAGTAAAAGTATTTCAACACGAAGTATTTAGCTTTTAAATAAAATCAACTCTTGAAAGAACTAAAATAAGATTGATATTATAATATTATTCCAAGTTTCTTCAAAGCTCCCAACACAAAGAGATCATTCCATTATGTAAGTAGAAAAACCTTAAACTTAAGAAACTAGATATACAGAAAAGACTTGAAGAAATATTTTTATTACAAGAGACCAACACTTTATTTTTTCTAATTGTTGGATGATTAATAATCAAAGAAATGTCTCTATTTATAGAAAATTGTATTGTTGCCCCTACAAATGCATTCTTTGGATGGTGGTTGTAATCGTCAACTTGTAACTTCGTCTCCATTCCTTCACTTGACGGGTGTAAGATTTGAAGTGAAGATCATCACCCATGAGCTTTCCTACTTCTTCCAAAAAGTTTCATGATTGTGGCTATGAAATTGTGGTTACACCCATGAAACTCTTTTATTTCTTCAATAATTTATTTCTTCTTTTAGTCTTCCTTGTACTCTTTTTCCTGTAGAATTCGTCAGAAAAAATGCGAGGATAGAGTATAATTATTCATATTTTATTTAAAAATATAATTTTTATATACTAAATTATATGAATAATTTATATCCATCAAATTCTCCCATACTTGAACTTTTGCTCGTCCTCGAGGAAAAAGAAGATTTTTAAAGATTTTAATAATTCATAATTTTTTGTAGGGTAGAAAATTTATGTAGAATAAATTTCTTTCATAATGATCAATTTAATCAATCTTTCTAAATTCATCAAATATTTACCTTATTCCGAATTTTTCTTTGATCAGAAAGAACTTATTTTCTTCTTCTCTTCAATCCCTCAGAATTGATAGGTTTATGATTACTTATTCAATGAGCATCACAGTTTTGTCCATAGGCTTGATCCTTATGTTTGTCTCCACTTATATAGATTCAACACTATTTTCTGAAATTATTTTAGGACTTTATAGGCTTGTAATGTTAGGCTTCAGGTTGGTAGGATAAGGATATTTTAATAATGACTTTTCTTTTTCCAGCTTGGGACAGTTCCTTTCTTTCATTCTCATTCCTTTTTTTGATTCTCTCTCTCTCTCTCTCTCTCTCTCTCTCTCTCTCTCTCTCTTTTTGAAAAGACTTGAACTATTTTTTTTTAATTTTCATTTCTCTTCCTTTTACCATTTCTCAAAGAAAATTATATTTCAAAATTTTCTTTTTCTTCATTTTTTTCATCTATTGAATACTGTCCATTTATAGTTGAAGTGAATATATGTATATATTTGAACTTACATATATTTTATGAGAATTAGAGTGTTAGAAAAAAAATTAGGGCTCAAAATAAAGGTTTTAAGAAGGAAGAATATGTGGGTGTGGATACAAACAGAGGTTAAAATTTGGTATCAAAGAAGGCCTAATATCATTTTTCAGAAATAAGTATCGTCTATTATTTTGCCTTGAGAAATATTAAGAGCAAGTTCTAGCCAAATTTGTTGATTCCTCCTGTTTAGTGATCATAGCTCTTCTCAATTCACAAGATTTCTGAGTTGAAGATGCTTGCTTTATCCTTCACAAAATCAAAAATCAAAATTTATGAAAATCATAAGGTGAAAATAGAAAGAAATAATCTTGACCATAATGTGAAAAATTTATTTTGTTAATTAAAAACGCATAGTACAATCATGTTTAAAGAGAAATATATAAAATATTTTTGGCTTTTGAATTTACAACTGCCGAAGAAAACTTGAAAGAAATTGCAGTCCTACACCTTATATTTATTATAAGTAAATATATATTTATATATAGATTATATTCCTTAGCGTTGATGTGATTGTTGCTTCAATGGAGCTTCAATGTGCCCTTCTACAATAGAAATATTATTATATGAGTAAAAATGATAAGAATAATAAGTAAAACTAAACATAAATTATTAATATATATACTATGCATCTATTTTTTTAATACTTATTAGAACTACTATACTATTTATAATATATAATCTTTTTTGGGGGGTAATTATGTAAATTCAAGTCATAGCATTATCTAGAAAAAATTGAGTATTAATTGTACTCTATAGGACAGTGACAAACACATACATAAATTAAAATTTTATAATTTGTGATAATTATAAATTATTTTTAAAAGATATTTAAAATTAATAAATTATATATGTGTGTGCATGTGTGTGTAAATAGCACTAGGAATAAATAATTATTTTTCATTGGTTTAATATAAACTAAAAAATTACCTGAGCCAATAATTATCATGCACAATTAATTGGTTAATCAACCAGTTACTTACGCATACCGATCAATATGGAATTACTCTTGTGTAGGTGACTCTGTTTTTGAAGAGGCCTTCATGAGATGTCCTGGTTATACAATAACCTAAATATTAACCAAGTCAATTGATTAAGCAATTAATTGACATGAATTTATACTAGACTTATGAGGCTCCATTGCTTCATCCTCAACGGCTACGGGTAGAAATAGTAGTTCTGAGTTTATTGTCATCAACTCGACTTATTGATTGCTTGATTCATTATTCAATCAGTGTCACTGACGGTTATTCATCAAATCGTCTTTCAAAATATAATTTTAGCCTTTGACCATTTACCTTATACTTATCTCCACCTTTGATATGTTGTATTTCAATAACTCAATAAGAAGTGATATTTGTAACACTATAGGGACCTCTCCATCTGGATTTCAGTTTTCAAGGAACAATCTAAGCCTACTATTGTAAAAAAGTACCAAGTCTCCAATCTTTAAACTTTTTGGTCGAATCAAACTGTCATGCCATTTTTTTCTTAAAAATTTGGGTATTTTCATAGGCTTCTAACCTCAATTCTTCTAATTCATTGACTTGGAGAAATCTATTTTTTCCAGCAGAGGTTAATTCAAAATTTAGTATTTTCAACGCTCAAAAAGCTTCGTGTTCTAATTCAACATGTAAATGACAAGATTTTCCAAAGACTAATTTATATAGAGGTGTTCCAATTGGTGTTTTAAAGCCCATTCGGTATGCCCATAAAGCATCATCTAATTTTAAGACCCAATCTTTTCTTGAAATTCTGACTATCTCTTCTAATATTCTTTTTATTTCACGATTGATAACTTCTACTTATCCTTGAGTTTGAGCATGATATGGTGTTCCTGTTTTGTAAGTTATGCCATATTTTGATAACAAAGAAGAAAATTGTTTATTAATGAAATGAGTCCCTTGATCGCTAATGATGACTCGTGGTATGCCAAATCTGTTAAAAATATTTTTTTGAGAAAATCACACACTGTACGAGCATCATTTTTTGTGTGGGAATTGCGTGTACCCACCTTCATAGATAATCTACTACCACGAGAATGTATGTATAAGAGTGAGAAGAAGAAAAATGACCTATAAAATCTATTCCTTAAACATAAAAAAATTCACATACCTGTATTGATTGTAATGGCATTTCATCTCTCTTTGTGATATTACCTGTTCTCTGACATTGGTCACACTTTGCGACATATGCTCGAGCATCCTTAAAAATTGTTGGCCAGAAAAATTCAGCTTCCAAGCTTTTAAAGGCGGTTTGATTGGCTGCATTATGTCCTCCAATAGCTCCACCATGATAGTGATAAAGCATGTTTTTCATATCCTCCTCAGGTACACACCGTCTGATGATAGAATCTACATAATTTTTATACAAGTAGGGTTTGTCTCACAAGTAATATTTAGCATCAGATATGATCTTTTTTTCTATTAGTAAGTGAGACTTGGGGTATACACTTTCCAGCCAAGTAATTTGCAATATCTGCAAACCAGGGTGGCTGAGTTATAACTGAGAAAATGTGTTCATCAACAAATTCTTCCTTTAGTTTTTTAAGCTCTAGAGGGGGTTTCTCTAATCTAGAAAAATAATCAGTTACTTGATTTTCTATTCCTTTTTTGTCTTTAATTTCAAGGTCAAATTCCTGTAGAAGTAAAATTGTTGCGTCCAAGCGCACACACTAGTGTACGTGGTCTCACTAACTAATACAGTGGCCTTAAATAAAGTCGAATATCGATCCCTCATAGACTTGTGTTAAACAACTATCCAATTCTAGCTTAACTATTAAGATTAATTAGTGCAACGTAACCAAGAGGGAGTTTGAGAGTTATAACTAAAAGTAAATTAAACAGTGCATAAAAAGTAATGACTTAGGACAATCAGTGAATAAAGATCCGGGGTTAAAGCACTACGAACATTCATACTATGAATTTGGACTTCGTTGATTAAGTTATTTATCTTGGTTGATGATTCACGGGGTTGCTTTTATGATCATGGTCTCCGGACCTCTAACCACCTATCTAACTCAGACTCACAACTACATCGTTGAGCAGGGATGTGAGCACCAATCCTAACACATTTATATTTCATCCCATAGTGAACCAAGAAAGTCTTATATGTATATCCCTATCCTATATACTAATTCAAAATCCTTATTTCATAAAGAAATAAGAACCTTACTGTACTTACTCCCATGTTCTATCATCTTATTCCCCCTCCCGAGCTCAAAGATGACAATAAGTATACCCCAAAGGTCGTGAATCCTTATGATAGTGATAAAAAGGGTAAATAAACAACCAAAAATGATAAATAAAAAAACCCAATTCAATTTCAAGCAATCATAATCATGCTCTTGGCTTTAACCCCGAAAAGGGGGCTTTTAGCCGCTAATAGACATAACCATAATCAAGATATATGAATACAAGACAAAATACATTAAAAAGATAAATTAAAGAGATTAAAACCCTAATTTAAGTTCTTTCCATCGCCTCTCAGGTTTCAAAGTCATCCAAGGTGTATAACATCAAGTACAAGTGTCCTATTTATAGGAGGACAAAATTGCCGCATTTTTGCACTAGGCCGTATCACGGGGCTAATTTTGCATGTATAACTGCATGACGAGTCCTTATCATATATACCCACTATTTTGGGTCCCTTATGAATCCAAACATGTGTGGCACTCACCATTTGGCCTTGGTTGGATACCGCGACGCACCCTTAACATCCAAGGTGTCCAATTCGCGTCAAGTTGTGTCTTGTGCATTCATTGATACATTCCAAGACTTTTTGAGTTGTTTCCACTTGATTTGAAGCTTATATATCCTTTATATATCATATTAATCAACTTAAAAATCATCATATATCATTAAATACAATAATTTAGAGCTCAAAACAAAACAACATCCAAGATGACAACCTAGAAACTCAAGCTAAGAATACTAGTTTTGCCCCTTTTGAACTATAACTTGGTTTTGACTCTTGGCTTGATTCAATTGTACTTTAAACACTATAAAAAAGTTTTTGCACACATAATTACAAAATAAAACCATTAGTAACTCATTAAACACATTAGAATCCATCACGATAGACTAGAACATCACCTAGCTTAAGCTAGTTAAACTAGTTTTCATGTCTAGACTCTCAATGATCGATTTGAACCCAAACTTGTTTGAAAACACCTTTAAACATTGTAATCACATAAATAAACACTTATATGCTTATTTATATCATTTTAAACACATTAAGCTCATGAATATTCTCAAAACAAGGCTAAATAGGCTAGGATCACAATACTAAAGTGCATAAATACACCTCAGATCATCACCCCACACTTAAAGCCTTGTTCATCCTCGAACAACTCTTTAATCTAAGAATCATAAGCTGAGGTAACTCCACTCTTCTAATACAAGAAATACAATCACTCTAGAACTATACTGGCTACATATAATGCAAGTTTCTACACTAAGAATGTTATGTACACAATTGAAAGTTCAAGAATACTACTCCAAAACTTCCTGGCCTCAAGAATTGACTCACCTAGTTGGAAAACTCACACATATTGTTCAATCAAAGAAATCATATTAATCACCCAACTATCATCAAACATGTGCCCTCATAATAATAAAGTTACCCATAATCACTCACAATAATGCCATTTATCCATAATGGGTAAAAGAATCAAATTGGGCTCACTCTTACAAAGAATTCACAAGTTACAAATGATGAACCATATGCTTGCCCTTAGTGTAGTGCTACACTAATATCAGAATGTTAAGCTTAGGAACAAATAGGTCTTTACGGGTTGTAATGCAGGCTAAGGGACGGGTAGGAACTATTCTGGCCAGTAATAGTGACTATCTTTCCTAAGCGCTTTAATACATCACATTATACAATTAAGATCAATCTTTAACAACTAACTCTCACCTCTACACCCTTCACACATACATAGTTTTACCCTATCTCATTAAGCTCATTCACATACAATGTGGTGGGAGTATTTACTATTACTTCATGATTCTCATCATGACGCAGGGTTAGCTTTTCGCGTCTCTGCGATGCGGGCTTACCGTGGTAAGCCACTGGATTTCATTGCACATAAACTTTACACACCAATAACTGCTAGTTTGGGGCTTAACTTCAACCCTTTCTTCTTTTATTTTCATATTCCTTACTTAATTAACTTTACACTAAAGTGCTTAGGAGCTTTGGATCAAAGAAGGGATTAGGATACATACAAGGCTGCAAAGAATGAGATAAAGGATCAATATGGTTGACTTATATTGTAAATAATGGTATTAGTAGGTCAAAAGAGGGTATGAAACATGACTGTTAAAGAGATTCCTATATCATCTCCTAAACCCACACTTTTCATTTCGTTTTGCATACACACCAGGCAAGTTCTAGTATCAAATCCAACAAGGAATATATAAAAACCTTACACACATATGGAATATGCTTTACTCATATAGGATCATCATAGACTCTCAACCAAACTATCACATGAGTTCAACTTTAAGCCAACAAGTATTAGAGTCATAATCATGAGCCTAGGAGTCTAAAAATTAGTCATTCACACAATCAACATACTTTTTCAACCAAAAAACTTGTATCATGTAATCAAATATAGCACCAACAAGAACATCCACACTTATTCCTAACACAAAAATTTTAAAATTACCCCCAAAATGGGAATTTCCCCACCCCACACTTAAAAATCTACTTTGTCCCAAAGTATACTCTAAAGTAGAGATAGAAATACTCCCTGAGGCCTATAGGTCAAGCTAGTAGCATATATAAACATCAAGGGGGCACAAAGACTCTACACTTAGTCTTCGCCATGCTCTTTAGCTCAGGTTTTTTGGTACTCAGACTTCCTATCAACCTGTGACTCAACAAAAATAAAAACTAGTGAAGTAAAAACTAAAATACTAAAAATAAAAGATACCTTAACTTGGGTTGCCTCCCAAGCAGCGCCTGATTTAGTGTTGCGGCATGAACCAATATACGACTTATCCATATTGCTTCATATTTTTTCTCATACTAGGATGCTAACTTCTTATTTGTTTCTGACATCTTGAGTGGGAACTCTCAAGGTCAACTTCTTTCTCAACTTTAGCCTTTTTAGGCTCATCAATTTGTATCATGTCAGGCTGTGGTATTGGAAGCTTGGGTTGCTCAATGATGCAGTCCGTAAAGGTCTTTTGTGGAACAGACTCCACCACCCCATACTTATCCCCTTCAATCACCGTAATCATGCACAAATCTGTATAGTGGGATAATGTGTTAAGAGGTTTGTACACTTTGAAAACCACTTCTTTATTCACCAGCCTCATTGTAAGTGTGCCCTCTCTCACATCTATCAAGGCTTCTCCCATCGCGAAAAATAAACATCCAAGATAACTGGTACTTTTTTATTTGCTTGAAAATCTAAAATAATAAAGTTAGCAGGTATAATAAACTTACCAACCTTGATAAGAACATTCTTTATGACTCTTTCTGGATGAGCTATGGTCCTGTTTACTAATTAAAGTAACACAGAGCTCGGTCTCAGCTTCCCCAAGCCCAAAATGTTGAATAAAGAAAGGGGCATCAAGTTTATGCTTGACCCTAAGTCACTAAATGCGTGCACCACCTCACTATTCCTAGTTTGAATGGGGAGAGTGAATCTCCAAGGGTACTTGAGCTTTTTGGGCAACTTCTGTGTTACCACAGAGCTACACTCTTTACTGAGTGTACTGCTTCCACATCCTACAACTTAATTTTATTAGAGACTGCATCCTTCAAGTACTTATCGTACTTGGTCATTCCCTGCAAAATATCGAAAAGAGGTAAGTTAATGTGCAACTCTCTGAATGTGTCAATGAATTTCTTGAAGCATGAATCATCCTTCGCTTTTATATGCCTCCGTGGGAAAGGTAATTGTGGGATCTTCTTCACTTCTTCAGTAACTATAATTTTCGAGTACTCAGACTTCCTCAATTTTTTAGTATCTTTGTTGTCTACCTTTTTAGAAATCAAATCATCATCTACCTCCTTAGATTTATTTGGAGGTTCTTCATTGAGCTTCTTACCACCTCTTAAAGTGATTGTCGTTACTTGTTTAGGATTTTTAGTATTACTTGGCAAACCACCTTGAGGCCTGCTATTCTTGCAGCTACTATATGACCTATCTACAACTCTTAGATCCTTGTAGAAGCTTACTGGATCCTTATATCTATTGGTAATTATGCTTGTGTAACCATGATTTACTTTAACATCTCTTCCACATTGCTAGTCTGAGTTATGGCCTGATTATTCTGAACTTGTTGCTGCTGAAACTGCTGCTAGTGTGTGTTCCATTATTGATTTGGTGGCTGAGTTTGCCACTTTAGATTGTAGGAATTCCCATAATTCAGCCTTTAAACATTGTCCACAAATATCACGGACTCAGGATTTGCAGCATACATAGCCGTTGAATGCCCATTTTTATCACAAATCTCACACCGACCTACAATCTATCGAATTGCATTAACTATGGTTGCAGGCTATGTAACCTCTAGCTTCATATTGTTTACCTAATTTTGCAGTACAAAAATCTAAGCGGAGATAGTAGTAAATTAGTCCACCTCCAATACACCTCAACCTTCTTTACGACATTTCTTGAGTCTGAATATCAGTGAGGATTTCCTTATGCTATCCGATTCAACAAGGTATAAAGATCATTATAAGCCAGATCCAAAGCTTAAGCACCTGCAGCTGAATCTAGCAAATTTTTTATGTTATGGTCAACTGCCTCAATAAAAGTGTGAGCTAATACCTTATTGGACTACTGATAATGTGGATAGTCCCGAAGAAGAGCTTCGAATTGCTCCCAAATATGATATAAACTTTCATTCGGCTTCTGTTTGAAGCACACAATCTCACTTCGTAGTCTCATAGTCTTACTTGATGGAAAGAATCGAATGAGGAATTCAACCACTTTTTTGCTTCCCCCAATAGTGAAAAGAGGAATAGTGTCAACCTAATATTATCAATTGATACACTCGTAGGGATGAATGTGTCACTGATCTCCAAAATATTTTGTAGATAGACTTATGGGTCTTCATGTGAAAGCCCCATAAACTGTCCACTGCTGATCAAAAGTCACACCATGTTCTTTTTCATCTTAAAATTACCTTCAACAACCGGTTTTTGAAAAGGGGAGGTCAAATTTATCAAAAGTGGGATAGCCACTTCGCGAACTATTCTGTGGGCCAGTTGTTCTTCAGCCATGAGAGTAGGATTGTCTTGTTCCTCTTGAATTTGCAAGAATTGGTGGAGAAGTTCTGCTACTCTCCACAATTAATATTACAGTTGCTCGGGTTTGGGGTTTGGTCCGACCAATTCCCTATCCCATGCCAGCATATTAATTTGTCAACCCATTTTCTGCAAATTCAATACCAAAGAACAAGTGTAAAGCACCAAAGAAATCTACAAAGTAAAACTAAAACAAAAATAGTTGCCAATTTACAAGTCCCCAACAACAGCGCCAAAAACGTGTTGCTCCCAAGGGCACAAACAAGTGTATATGGTCTCACCAAGTAATACAATGACCTTAAATAAAGCCGAATATCAATCCCTTAGAGACTTATCTTAAACAACTATCCAATTCTATTTTAATTATTGAGATTAAGTAGTGCAACATAACCAAGAGAGAGTTGAGAGTTATAACTAAAAGTAAATTAAGCAATGCCTAAAAGTAATTACTTTGGACAATCAGTGAATAAAGACCTCTAACCACCTATCTAACTCATACCCACAACTACATCGTTGAGCGGGGATGTGAGCACTAAACTAAAAACATTTATATTTCACCCTATAGTGAACCAATAAGGGCTTCTAGGTATATCCCTATCCTAGATGCTAATTCAAATTCCTTATTTCATAAAGTAATAAGAACCTTACTCTACTTACCCCCATGTTCTATCATCTTATTCCCCCTCCCGAGATCACAAAGATGACAATAAGTATATCTCAAGGGTAGTAAATCCTTAAGATAAATATTAAAAGTGTAAATAAACAACCAAATATTATAAATAAACAAAACCAATTCAATTCCAAGCGATCACAATCATGTTCTTGGCTTTAACCCCGAAAAGGGGGCTTTTATCCGCTGATAGACATAGCCATAATCAAGATACATGAATACATGATAAAATCCATTATAAATATAAAGAAAATATATAAAAACCTTATTTAAGTTTTTTCCATTCCTTCTCCAAGTTTCAAATTCGTCCAAGGTGTATAACATCAAGTACAAGTGTCTTATTTATAGGAGGACAAAACTGTCATGTTTTTGCACTAGGCCATGTCATGGGGATAATTTTGTGTGTCTAACTACATTAAGTTACCTTATAGTAAATACCCACTGTTTTTGGTCCCTTAGGAAGCCAACCATGTGTGGCATGCACCAGTTGTCCTTAATTTGAGACCGCGACGCGCCCTTGACATCCATGGTGTCTAATTCACGTCAAGTTGCGTCTTGTGCTTTTGTTGATCCATTCCAAGACCTTTTGAGTTGTTTACACTTGATTTGAAGCTTTATATCCTTAATATATAATTATATTCAACACCCGAAGAATCTTATATCATTAGAAACAACAAATTAGAGCTTAAAACAACACAACATCCAAGATGACAAACTAGAAACTTAATCTAAGAATACTAGTTTTGCACCTTTTGATCTTTAACTTGGTTTTGAATCTTGGCTTGATTAAATTGTAATTTAAACACTATAAAAATGTTTTTCACACATAATTACATAATACAACCATTAGTAACTCATTAAACATATTAGAATCCATCGCGATAGACTAGAACATCACCTAGCTCTAACTAGTAAAACTAGTTTTCTTGTCTAGACTCTGAATGATCGATTATAACCCAAAATTGTTTGAAAACACCTTTAAAAATTGTGATAACATACTTAAACACTTATATTCTTATTTATATCATCATTAACAAATTAATCTCACGAACTGTCCTCAAAACAAAGCACAATAGGCTAGGATCACAACACTAAAGTGCACAAATACACCTCAGATAAAAAATCCATCTTAATAATCTAGGTAAAGCATATTTATTTTCAAAGAGGTATTTTAAAGCTGCATGATCAATGAAAATAATAACCTTGGCTACTATTAAATAAGAACAAAATTTATCAAATGCAAACACTTCTGCTAATAATTCTTTTTCTGTTGTTGCATATTTCTGCTGAGCCTCCTTCAAGGACCTACTAGAATAATAAATGTGATGAAAAATATTATCATTTCTTTGTCCTAAAACAACACCTACCGCTATATCACTAGCATCACACATATTCTCAAAAAGTCGGTTCCAATCAGGGGAGACAACTATAAGAGCGGTTGATAATCTATTCTTGAGTATTTCAAAGGACTTTAAATAATCACTTGAAAATTAAAACTTACCATCTTTCATCAGAAGGTTAGTTAAAGGTTTTGAGATTTCTGAAAAAGTCTTTAATGAATTGTCTGTAAAAACCTGCATGTCCTAGAAAACTTCTAATGCCTTTAACAGTTGTGGGAGGGGGGTAATCCTGCTATAATATCAATTTTATCCTTATCAAATTCTATCCCTTTAGCAGTAATTTTATGTCATAAAACAACTCCTTCTATAACCATAAAATAACATTTCTTTCAATTAAAGATCAAGTTTGTTTCCTCACATCTCTTAAGGACTAAGGTCAAGTGATAAAGACAATCTTCAAACGATTTTTCAAAAAGTGTAAAATCATCCATAAAAATCTCTAGGCATTTTTCGGTCATGTTTTAGAAAATTCTTGACATACACTGCTGAAATGAGACAGGTGCATTACACAAACCAAATGGCATTCTCCTATAGGCATATGTTCCATAAGGGCATGTGAAAGTTGTCTTATCTTAGTCTTCGGGTGCAATTAGTATTTGGTTATAACCTGAATATCCATCAAGAAAATAGTAAAAGTCATATCCTGCTACCCTTTCTAGCATTTTATCAAAAAATGGTAAAGAAAAATGATCTTTTCAGGTGGAATCATAGGAATTCTATAATCTATACAAACTCTCCATCCTGTGATTATTCTAGTAGGTATGAGCTCATGATTTTTATTTTCTATGACTTTCATACCTCCCTTTTTTGGGTTCTACATAAACAGGACTTACCCATGAACTATCAGAAATATGATAGATAATACCTGCCGCTAGAAGTTTTATTATCTTTTTTTTTTTACCATTCTTGCATCGCAAGATGTAATCTCCTTTGTGGCTGGACTTTTGGTTTATAGCTATTCTCCATGGTAATTTTGTGTGTACAAATAGCCGGATTAATTCCTTTGATATCTGCCACCGTCAATCCTATGGCTCCTCTGTGTGCTTGTAAAACCTTAATCAATTTATGTTCCTGTGTAGCAGTCAAAGAAGATGAAATAATAACTGGAAATAATTTCAGCTCAAGATAGGCATATTTTAAATGGGAAGGGAGTATTTTGGGTTCAATTTTTTGTTGAACTCCTTCTGATTGCATTTCCTCATCCTTATAATCATTTTCATAGCTTATAATGGGTGGATCATCATCTTGTGGTACATCATAATTGAGCAAACATCTTTCAATTGAATCTAGAGTTAATTTGTCATCTTGAAATTCATCTGCAAGGTCTTCAATTATATCAATTGAAAAGCATAAAGATGAAATCTCACCTCTTGAAAAGCTTAACATTTTTGTCATATAAAAAATAACCGTGTCTTCATCTAATCTCAAAATCAGTTGTCCTTGATGGACATCTATGATTGCTCTTCCCATCATAAAAAATGGTCTACCTAAAATTATTGGTTTATCAGGATATTCCTGCATTTCAAGTATTGTAAAATCTAAAGGAAAAATAAATTTATCTACTTTCATAAGAACATTTTCAATTATTCATTTAGGGTTTTTAGTACTTTGATCTGAAAATTGAAAAGAAACACTTGTTTTTTTTATTTTACCAAGATTCAATTTTCTAAAAATAGAAATGACATTAAGTTTATTGAAGCTCCAGAATTGCACTATGTTTTTTCAAAATATACCCCTCACAAAGTGCATGGGATTGTAAAACTACCTGGTTCATCGATATTTTGTGGTAGCTTATTTTGAAGTATAGCACTACATTTTTTAGTAAGTACTATCGTAGAATCTTTTTCCAGTTTTATTTTTCTTGAAAAAAATTCTTTTAAAAACTTGGCATATGAAGACATCTACAAAAAAGTATCAATGAATAGAATATTTAGATGAATTGCTTTAAAATTTCCAAAAATTTAGCAAATTTCTTATTAAGCTTTTCTATTTTTATTTTTTGAGGAAAAGGGATTGTCACAGGGGCAAAAGTCATTTCTTTACTATTCTTCTCTTCAATTATTTTTTTTCTTCTTTTTATTTTGATGGTCCTGTGGGTATTTCAATATCCTTATCTTTACTCACCTGTTGTTTTGATGGATCCTTTTCTTTAATATCTGCATAAGGTTCATGAAGATTCTTACTTGACCGTAAAGCAATAGCTTTAAGGTGCTCTTTCGAATTTTCCTCTGTATTACTTGGTAAGGGGCCTTAAATCTTTTCTGACACAAGAGTTACCGGCTGACTTAATTGAATTTCTAGATTTTTAAAAGTTGCCTTTTGACTCTCAAAATTTTCATTAGTATCTTGGATGTGTTTACACAATAAGTCATCAATATTTGAATGGACTTGTTAGGGTCTTTGTTGATAGGAAACTGTATGTTGGTATGATTTAAAATTTGATGTTCCACGATTTTAATTCTGAAACCCAGGTGGACCTTGTACTGATTTTTTTTGAAAGCTTTGATGATTTTTAGCACCAATAGGATTGATCCATTGAAAGCCTGGATGTTTCTGTGCCAAGGGGATACCAAAAGAGTATGACTTATATTTGAGGACATTAACATATTCATCCTTCTAATTTGTTGGTTGAGATTCATAGTTTAGATGATTTCCTCCACACATGTCACAAGCCTTAAATTGAACTAACTGATGCACATTCACCTAAAAAGATTCAAACTTTTGTGCAAAAGAAGCAACCTGTTGTATTAGTGTATTTAAAGTATCTTTTTGATTTACCGTAGCAAACTTTTTGATGATTATTCAATTAGATGGCCATTGAATAGCATTTTTTGAGATTTTATTCATCATTTGTAGTACTTCCGCTATGGTTTTACCCATGATGGATCCTTCTACAGTTGCGTCTATCATATTTCTAGAAGAAGGCTTTAGTTTATGATAAAAATTATACAATTGCATATGTTCAGGTATGCCACGATGAGGACATTTTCTTAACATTGCTTTTAATCTTTCCCAAGCCTGATAATCTGATCTAGTTTCAGTCTGCAAAAAATTAGAAATCTTTTGTCTTAATTTGTAGTTTTAGCTGGGGAAATATATTTATTTAAAAATTTTTGAGTCATCTGATCCCTTGTGGTAATACACCCTTGAGGTAAACTTCACAACCAAGTTTCGAAATCTCCTTTTAAAGAAAAAGGAAATAGCTTTAAGTTAATTGCTTTAGGAGAGATTCCATTGTATTTAGCAGTTTCAACTAATTTTAAGAAATCAATCAAATGACTGTGTGGATCTTCACTTGGATCACCAGAAAAGGTACACAATTGCTGAATTATTTGAATTAATCCAGTCTCGATTTTAAAATTGTTGGTTGCTACTAGGGGTTTTCAGACACTAGATTCATAGTTGAAGTGGTTTGGTCTGGCGTAATCCCTCAAAATTCTATTTGTGGGTCTAGGACCCACTTTATCAAGATGATTATCTAAAGCATGTGGTGGAATTTTTGATGGGTTATTTTCAACATCCGGCTGGTGTTCCATTCTGCTACAATTTTGAGAAACTAATGTTTGTTCTTTCCTAAGCCAACGAATTGTTTTTTCAATTTTTGGATCATAACTAGATAAATATTTTATAGAGGAGTAGGTCATAAACTACCTGAAACTTATAAAGTAAAGAAAAATAAGTTCAACAAAAATAAAAATAA
The DNA here is from genome assembly GCF_002878395.1 of Capsicum annuum. Classification (NCBI taxonomy): domain Eukaryota; kingdom Viridiplantae; phylum Streptophyta; class Magnoliopsida; order Solanales; family Solanaceae; genus Capsicum; species Capsicum annuum. Next base: position 71,571,449 of record NC_061114.1, read on the forward strand.
ATAAAGTAAAATAAGAATGTGACTAGTGAGAATATTTGATAGTAATACAATTAATATAATATTACTACAAAAGTAGAGTATTTGATGATTTTAGAAAAAGTTATAGTGATATTAATAAATAGAAAAGTAAACTCTCAAAGTAGTATCAAAACACTTAGTCTGAAGTAGATGTATGTTAATCCCAGGGAACGATGCTAAAAATTTGACGAGTCCAAATTGTATAAGATTTTGTTGCTCGTACTCTGTCAAATTCTAGTATAGTTTAAGATAGTCCCACAGAGATTGAAAAATCTATGCTACCAAATTATGGTATTTTGACTACTATTTGAGAATTAAATTGATGAAAGGAAAGTAATTTCTAAAGTTTTAAAAAGATATGTAAAGAAATAGTGTTTAAAAGGTTATCTTGGAGAGGAAGTTGGGGGTTTTTGAATTCACTTGGTATGTTTATTATAATAAAATCATTATTTTAGTAATTTCTACAAAATTCTAGAATAACTTTCTAGACTTGATTTATGTATTTATGAGGAATAAAGACCCCTTGCGAGTAATTAATAAATCAATACACTTACTTGAGACAATCTTTCAGCGAGGATACAGATTGAAAGAAATAAGATAAAAACCCCCAAAATCAACAATCATATTTGACCCAATCCCTCCGCAAGGATACAAATTGAAAAAAAGAAAACAGAGATTATTTAAATCTAAGAAATAGTTCGAAATAATCCTTCTATGAGGATAAGGATCAAAATAAGAAAATTCAAAGATGTGAAATAACGAGTCACTAAAAATTATTATTACTTATATTTTATAAAATACTTATAGTACATTTAGTTTTCTTCCTTGTGGGAAGTACAACTTAATATAACTATACCTATAATATAAAATATCAAGTAACACTAATTTCTAGTAAAAGTATTTCAACTTAAGTATTTAGCTTTTAAATAAAATCAATTCTTGAATGAACTAAAATAAGATTGATATTATAATATTATACCAAGTTTCTTCAACGCTCCCAACACAAAGAGATCACTCCATTATGTAAGTAGAAAAAGCTTAAACTTAAGAAACTAGATATATGGAAAAGACTTGAAATATTTTTATGAAAAGAGACCAACACTTTATTTTGCTAATTGTTGGATGATTAATAATCAAAGAAATGCCTCTATTTATAGAAAATTATAGTGTTTCCCCTACGAATGCATTCTTTGAAGTGTTGGTTGTAATCGTCAACTTGTAAATTCTTCTTCATTCCTTCACTTGATGGGTGTAAGATTTGAAGTGACGATCATCACCCATGATATTTCTTACTTCTTCCAAAAAGTTTCACGGTTGTGGTTACACCTGTGAAATTCTTTTATTTCTTCAATAATTTATTTTTCTTTTAGTTTTCCCTTGTACTATTTTTCCTCTAGAATTCATTAGAAAATATGCAAGGATAGAATATAATTATTCATATTGTATTTAAAAATTTAATTTTTATATACTAAATCATATGAATAATTCATATCCATCATGCCTACATGTACATCATGATGATGGTTATGAAAGTGATGGTTATGATGATGATTTTATGATATTGTGGATTCAGTTGCATTCATTCCTGCATGTGCATCACCAATCACCAGTATATGCCTATATCTATCAACTCCTATGGGGGGTTGCATAGATGTGGGTGCTGATTATGCCTTGTGGTCTGTTGTATATTGATTGAACCTTTTGATCCTAGGGCGGTAGGCTCGATTAGGTATTTGGTTGTCCAAAATAGCCGGTTACTCATGCTATTATTGATATTATTATTACCATTGATATGATCACTGTTATGGCCAGTTTACGACAAATTGGTCATTGATTTGGTATCGAGATGCAACGTATGATTCTGGACTCTTCTATTTTTCGATTATATTACTATACATGATCATCTGATGACTTGAAGGATGGATTAGAACCCTGTGTATTCTAGCACTAGCTCCTGTTATGATTATGAGGTCTTAAATTACTGGTCTGATAATTTAGGTCGTACTTCGAGTAGACCTTGGTTATATACATACATACATATATACATATATGTGTATATATATATATATATATATATATATATATATATATATATATATGCATACCTAGTTATATGCAGCAATGGTATTACCGTATATCCCTCATTTCCTTCATTTACCTAGATTATTTACTCATTCCTTGGCCTTGTATACTTATATGTATATTTTTGCCGCACTTACTTGCATATTGGCCTGTGATATACAGTATAGTATTGAGATTCCTAAGTATGGATAGAATAAAATAGTGCATTCTTATTGCTTCCTTAACCTTAATGTGTTAGTCTCTTGGACATAAATAGGATAGACTATCCTTATTGTCTCATTGATTGCCTTATATAGTTGCTGGACATTTGGGTGTAGTTTTCTATTCTATTTATATATTATATATGTATATAATATATATATATATATATATATATATATATATATATTATTTATCTTTGGAGCTTAGTCGGCAATTGCCTACTGAGTATCACGTGTTTGGTACTCATACGACACTTTTGTAGCTTGCAGATCATAGTATGAGTTATCATCATTGATGTGTACGTCATGCGGAGCAGCCATAGTTCATAGACTTAGAGTGAGCTCCTGATGTTTGAAGTATTACTTATCTCTCTCTTATATATTAGACTAGTCTCTTTGTTATATTCTGAAAAAAGTACATCAGCCTATTCATTTGTACGTCACTTTGAAATCTTGTTATGTAGAATCTATTGTATTGATACTACCAGGTTTTGATACTATATTATGCATTTGATTTGTTCTTTTATCCTTTTCACATTCTTTCCTTTATCTATTTGGATATTTTGTTACTATCCGTTTCAGACATGCGTTTGGCTTGCCTACTGGTGGGTTATAATAGGTGCCATCATGATCTAAGAAATTGGTTCATGATAGTAGGGCCTTCACACATGTAAATATAAGATACATGGACATAATTCTCAAAGCTCTAGGTGTACATCACCCTAATTTGAAGGAAAACAAAGTTACTTTTGTCATTAGCTTAGAAGTACTCCCAGAGTGAAACTAAAACCAAAATCCCAAAGCCCTACATGTGTTCTAATGGAAATGTGTTTTGATGATGGTAGAAGTCGTCTTTTGGCTCGCGTCCAAAGAGTTTGATATTCCCCTTTGAATTATGTCCCAGTTCTCTTCTAAGAAAAAGTTTCACGTTGTGTAACATCCTTTTTGGAGTCGTCCACACATGTGATTTTTATTTGAGAATTTCATCTTTCCATATATTTTCGACAACAACTCAAAGAAATGGTTAGTTGTAAAATTAGCATGACATAAACATAATCTGGTACTAAACCTGTTTGAACATGTTATGCTGAGATAGTTGATGAACCAAATTTGCACAACTTGTTTTCAAATATCATGCCATTTTAAAAAAGGTGACAACCCAACATGCACCATAAAAAGGCGAACGGCCTATCTTGAAAATTGTATTCCATTTTGTATGGGGTGACTGATACGCCCAAATTGCACCTCTCTTAGGAGAGAGTAAGCGATCGTTGTCAAATATATAACCCAACTAGGTTGGGGTCAAATCCCACAGGGAATACTGTGTTCACCAAGTATTGTGGTTGTTACTAGACTGTTGATCAAAGGTTCCGAGTTAAAGGGGGGATTTAATTTGTAAATTTTATCTCATTATTTGTAACAAAAAGTGTCCCAGTCAGTGATTCTTACTGCAAATAATAATTCAATGAGAGTAGACAAACTAGAGCTATGGTTACCAAGATGTTCAAGCAGCTGGGGTTGTGACTTATTTTGAATTTCCAATTAATCACTTCAATTGCAAGAGTTATTGAATCCTATAATTTACCCATTTGTCTCTCAACCTAAATGAGTATATTATCCTTCATTTCTCTTGAACTTAAAGTATACATTAATTTATTCATCTATTCTCTTATGTGTGTTGATCCTGTTAAGGCATCAACCCTTAACCCAAAGGTTAAATCCCTTAATCCCATGTAAACCTCTTCTTTTCCCAACTAGCAATTTTCTATTCGAACAAATGATGTTCTTGGGCTCACCCTTCATGTTTGTAACCAAGAAAAGTCATTATTGTGAGAAAGGGTTTATACAGCTTCAGTTAATCATGGAAATCAAATATTTTCATAACCCCAATCATCTATTCACATCAAGGCTCCCGTAACCCTAGTTATGAGAGCTTATCCACACATCTCCATAGAAGAATAAGAAGAATTCATTATGATCTTCATAAATAAATTCAGAAATTACTTACAAAAGTCACAAGAATTGTTCTTGAATCTTCAGTAGAAATGAGAATAAAAGTGGTTAGATCCACAAGTCTAGTTTGAATCTCAGAGAATACTCCGTTACCATGAGTATCAAAGATGGAAGTATGCTAAAATATGCCCTAACAAAACCTAAACTGGGTATTTATATGTTCGGAGGTACAAAGGATTTAAAATTAAAATTCAAGAAAGCCGCATCCAAGTTGATGGTCAGGATGATGGCCCATTAGAAGCCTGACGTTCCGTCGCATGAACCGTCGCTGATGGTTCTAGAATGTTAGGTTCTGCTAAGGGTTGATGGTCATGTTGGCAAACCGTCACTGTACCAGAGGTCCATAGCATGAGCCGTGACTTGATCCTCCATGATATCATTTTCTGCTTCATCCTGACGGCCAAGTTAGCGGTTCATTGGATGGTTGGCGGTACATCACTTGGACTGTCGCCGATATCATTCATTTGTTCCTTTCTGTTTAACTCTAATGACCACCTTGGTGGTCCGTCGCATGGATGACGATCCGCCAGTTTGACCGTCTGTGGCCTTTTTCTGTTATTTTTCCAAGTTTCTCCTTCAGCTAACTTCTTAACCTGAAAACACTAAAATCCAGTATTAAATACATCATTATTTTCTTGAGAACATACAATTATCCTTTGAAAAATATGAAAAATTTATCCTTTGAAAAATATGAAAAATGTTCCATCAAAAGTCGGAACATCAACACCCTCAACTTAAGACAATTGCTTGTCTTCAAGCAACTTAGCTCTAAATTGCATCCATGAACAAAACAATCACATGGAATCGACTACTGAACTAGATTTCACATAACTATTCACTTTCCATCTCACTCATAAGAGCTCAAAACAGTAGGATCTATAACCGACATTGTTTATAATTCTGCACATCCACACAAACTTGGATATAATATCCCACAGAGATCAGTAGAACTAAGTGTAACTCAAGTTGCCCTCACAGTCAATGATATCCACCACTCATGATATTTTGTGGACACAAATCAAAACTCTCACACCCATCAAAGAATTTATAAACATAGCATGCACACTCATAGGTGAGGCTTTGGGGTTAGGTGAGGATAATTTTGGGAAAAGCCTCATCAAAGATCGAGCAGGTCTTTTCAGGCTTGTAATGAGTCTTTGGGGTTAGGTGAGGACAATTTTGGGAAAACTGACTCAACAATCAGACTTGACTCTCTTTGCCCTTGAGTTCTACTTAGCAAGGCTACTATGTTACCAGCTCACCTATAATTCTATCATTCATTCACACTTTGCCATAACACCCCCTTTTTTTAGCAGCATCAACCACCCTCAACTTATTCTGATTCAGTCAGTAGAGGTGCATAATATCTTAGACAGATCAGGGCCAAATACTTTATTTTATCTCTAAATCAGCATTTCATTGAATTGCTAACATCTTGACAGTAGCCACCCTCAACTTAGGTGTATTACCTAAGCTAAGGTGCACAATGTACAATGTTGGACTAGGGCTAAAGTCCGGTTTTAACAACCTAAAGAAATTTAATTTAGAGTTATTGGGAATGAAGAAAAACTAACATAATCTTAAAAAGGGTTTAAAAATTGTCAACTCTTTTTGGTGGGTCAATTATTTAGGATAAGTGGACTAAAGGTAGAAGGAGGCCTGCTATCCTATCCTATTGAATCAACCCCAAAACAACATCATTGAACTGGGCAAGTTCTTGGTATTACACTATGCAATAACTAACACAAATACTCGCACACACAAACAACTGAGTTAAACTCATTCTACTGCTCTTAGGAATTCCATTACATGATTATGCATACTTTACATGTTAATGCTAACTATAGAATCACCAAAGGTTGTTCAATATATGCTAAATGACAAGAGTAAATAGCCATACAAATCATGTTTATAGTCTTATGCCCCAGTCATACACCATCCATATATACAAAAAGATGCTAAGGAAAAAGACACTTTTATAAAAAGATAATATTAACAAACGGATATTTACATCACAACCTAAGAAAAGAAAATGCAATCCTAGATATGCCGATTCTACTAGCTAGCATACGTGAGGAAAAGAACATCGGCAGCAAAAACCCCCAAGGTACAAGTACACCCACCACCACAGTACACCCATCACCACCAAAAATAACTATGTTGTCCTTAATGCACAAAATTAAATTACAAAGGATAGGAAATACTTATAAAGCATCTTATTTAAATGAGGCATCAGTGAAATATGGTGAGGCTCCAGTGGCCTCACCTGCAACAACGTTGACCCCTATAGTGGTAGGGGTATTCATAATCTCTTCCTCCAGAATAGGAGGTATCACATCCCGAGCTGGGTCTGAATTGGGCCCCCTTGCTGGGGCGGAGCGGGTAGACACTCTAGCAGCTTTATGTTCTACTTTCTTTGTTCTTTTCTCTTTATCTCTCCTCAATCTTTTTATATTTTTTCTCATATCATAATCTTCTTTCTCTTTCTGTGTCATTGCTTCTCTTCTTCTCCTTCTAGTAGCTTTTTTATATGTGCTTTTGCCTGCACTTTCATCCACCTTCTTTTCTTTGTCTTTAACTAGATTCCCCATCAAGTTAACAATACCTTCATCTTCGTCCCTTATCACCAAAGTGGTATCAAAGACCGGCTGCTGTGACTGCTTGCTCTTCAACTCTGCTATGTCTGCTTGTGCTTGTTTAAATTCTGCCATAAACTTAGCAAGATCTAGAATGTATATCACATCCAGCGTTTTGTTGATTCTCTGTTCTATAGTATCCATCCTCATTTTAATATTCTAAAAAGGATGGATTGCCTCATCTATAATTTGATCAATAAAAGGCTTGAATTGCGAAGCCTATGTGTCTAGTTACTTCTTAAACTTCTTTTGAAGCTTAACCGACTTGGCAAAATTTTCCTGCGTTAACCTATACTCTAAAAAATCTATCCCACCCATTGGTGGCATAGAATCTGACCCTACAAATACATTAGGAGACACATAGTCAGGCAACACATAAGTAGTGATAGGCAAGAGGGTACCTTAAGAAATTTCAAAAGTATCGGGGGCTAACACTGACTGTGTCTGGTAGGCTGGAGGTTTGGTGAATCGCATATCAAACTTCGAGTCATCTTTTAATTTCTCAATATCTTTCCTATATGTAGCCCAAACTGCATTATCAACACCTCGAAACAGAGACCATTAACCTGCCTGCAAAGCTATGTTATTAGACACGAGAACGGTAGTGCACTTGCCACTTTGTGTGTCCTTATGAATTTTCATCAACAATGATTTGGCTGAAATTGGTCTTCAGCCCTACAACAAACTAGCCACTATCACAGCTCTGTGACTATCCAAATTACCATCCCCTCCTATTGGCATCAACCTTAATCGAACAATGGCCCACCAGAACTTAGCTCGGAAGTTAAGGAAGGACTTAGCAATGTGCTCTCAAGGGTTTGTTTCCTAGGTGGGGCTACCATCATCAGTCAGTATCCTAGACAACCACAGCCTTTAAGTCGATGCCAAAGTCAGACGATACTCAAGATCAGGAACAACAGCCGATGCCTCATAGTCGGGCCCGAACAACATCCAGTTGATAGTTCGAGATGATATATCAATGTGAAGTCCTCTCACAGGGATTGATTCCCTATTTGGTAAGACTGAGATCTTTGTGACTTTAGGATAATCTTTCTCTATCAGTGCCAAATAGTTGGTGAAAAACTCCCTTACCAGATTTGGTTGACCAGAACCAAACGTCTTACTTATCTTGGACAATTCATACTTATTGAACTACTACTCTAATTCTGGATATTCATGCAACTCACTCATCACTATTTGGTACTCTTCAGAGATTGGCCTTTTGATTAGACTACTCGTCGTTGGTTCCAATCTATCAAGGAACTTGTCCTTCAATACCTCAATTTTCAACCTGAGTGCCTCCCTTATTTGAGGGTCTTTTCTCTTAACCATAATTTTCTCCTCAGTTTCTATCTTAGCATGGCCAGTTTCTGCCTCAACGGGGTTGGGGTTAGATGTGTTGACCCCTTTCTCATCTGGGCTTGAACTGGTACTACTAGTGCTACTCTCGCTCTTCTCTTTAGACTGGGAGAGTTTGGGGATTACCCAGTTCCATTGTCAAGTATTGAAGGCAGGTTCCTCCTCACTCCTATCCTGCTTGCTTCTTCCTCATTCTCTACCACCACCCCTGGTTAAAGAAAGCTTTCTTACCATATTTCCTTAATGGTGTAGTAACTTCACTCTACTCACTTGCAACTTCAAAAAATAGAGAAAACTTAAGGCCTTTGTCAGTGATTGATAGTTTTTGTTGTGATGAGAAAACGAGAGGGAAGGTGTTGTTTAAATAGGAAAGAAAAAGAAAAGAGAGAGTCCTAAAGGAGAATAACGGTCCCCAGATACTTTGAATACAGAGGAAGTTGAATAGGTTTAGGATTTGAAAATGTAACAACATATGTAACCACCTCTTCTTATCGGTTTAAGAACGTTTGGGTCGGATACAAACAATTTAAATAGTCTTTAAAATCAACCTAACCTGACCCGTACTCAGGGTTAAGTTGATGGTCTACTTGATGGTCCGTCGGGTGTCCGACGGTCTGCCAATTTGATCGTCGAGGCTTAACAGAACCCTGGAATTCATACCTTACTATAATGATAGTATCGATGGTCCATCCGTTGTGTGATGGTCCATCGACCTATCCGTCAATCTGTTCCAGTACTTTTAAATTTTAGCTTCTAGTTGATGGAGGAAGTGATGGTCTGTTGGACCAGCGACGGTCCGCCAACTCGATCATCAAGACTTATCCAGAATGTTCATTTTTTATCACGTCTTTGATGGTTCTAGCGACGGTGTATTGAGTCCTTGACTGTCCGTCAGTCTTTCTGTCAACCCCTTATTTACTACAAAACTCTTTTCCTTTTGCATTCTTAGTCCTGCACACTTCACAAACATATCAAATTGCACAAAAATAATAAATATATTCTAACTATGGTTATAACAACACTTTGTGGGTTGCCTCTCACTAACACCTAATTTATTGTCATAGTACGACTCAGTGGCCTCGATTACTCAGACTTCATCATTGAACCGATATACATCTTCACTCATTTCCCATTAACTTTGAAGACACTTCCGTCTTTATTTTCAAATTCAACTACTTTAGATGATTAGACTTGGTTAACTTTGAATGGGCCCGATTATTTTGATTTAAGCTTACCTGGAAACAACTTCAATCTGGAGTTGAAAAGGAGTACCCAGTTGCCTTTCTGAAAGTCCCTCTTTGTGATCCTCTGGTCTTGGTACTTCTTCATCTTTTCCTTGTATAGTTCCGCTCTTTCATACGTGCCAAGACGAAACTCATCCATCTCATTCAGCTGACCCAACCTTAACTCCGCTGCCTCATTCCAGTTCAAGTTTAGCCTCCTAAGTGCCCACAACACCTTATGCTCTAATTCAACCAGAAAGTGACATGCCTTGCCATAAACCAATTGGTAGGTGACATACCGATAGGTGTCTTGAAAGCTATTCTATATGCCCGCAAGGCATCATCATGCTTCCTAGACCAATCTTGTCTGCTTGTATTCACCATTTTTGCAAGAATGGCTTTGATCTCTCTATTTGAAATCTCCACTTACCCATTAGTTTGTGGGTGGTATGGAGTTGCCACCTTATGCTGCTTAACATCGTACTTTGCCAAGGCAGCCCTAAACACTCAGTTGTAAAAATATGATCTACCATCGCTTATGATGGTGCATGGCACCCTAAAATGAGAGAATATGTTCCTTTTAAGGAACACAAAAACTCTCCTCCCTTCATTATCGGCCAAGGAAACAGACTTAACTCATTTAGATAAATAATCAATGGCAACCAAAATGTATTTCATCCCATATAAGCTCATGAATGGTCCCATGAATTTGATGTTCCAGACATCAAACAACTCCACTTCCATCATTTTTGTCAAAGGCATCTCATGGTGCTTTGAGATTGACCCTTGTCTTTGGCATTGGTCACATCTCCGCACGAACTCATGAGCATCCTTGAATAAAGTCGGCCAATAGTAGTCACTCTGCAACACTTTCCTAGCAGTCCGGTCACTTGCATGGTGACCCCCAACCAGAGAAGCATGACAAGCTTCAAAAATATTCAGTATGTCCACTTCTGGGATACACCTCCTTGTAATATTATCTGCACAGCGCCAAAACAAATACGGCTCATCCCAGAAGTAGTGTGTAACATCATGAAGAAACTTCTTCATTTGGTGAAAAGAAAGATTCTTTGGAATAACCTCGCTCACCACATAGTTTTCAAAGTTAGTGTACCAAGGTACTCTTTCTAACACTGCAGCCAAGATTTACTCATCTGAAAATGCATCATCAATTTCTAGCTCATCCTTGAGTGCTTGATCTCCCTCCAATTTGGACAAGTAGTTCGTAACTTGATTCTCGCATCCCTTCCGGTCTTTGATTTCAAAGTTGAATTCTTGAAGCAGCAGTACCCATATAATTAACCTTGTTTTTGCTTCCTTCATTTCTATCAAATATCTTAAGGCAGCGTGATCTGTGTCAACCACCACCTTGGTTCCCAATAGGTAAGCCCAAAACTTCTCAAAGGCATAGACAACTGCAAGAAGTTCCTATTTAGTAACATTGTAGTTCTTCTAATCTCTATTTAAGGCCTTGCTTAGTAAATGGGATGAAAAAACTTATCTCTCTTTTGGCCAAGCATAGCCCCAAGCACGACTCCACTTGAATCACACATAATTTCAAACGATTTTGACGAATCTGGAGTAACAATATTAGGGGCATCAACCAGTTTCCCTTTTAGGCATTCGAATGCCTTCAAGCAATCGTCATTAAATATAAACTTGGCCTCCTTTTCCAAAATTTTGCAAAATGGGATTTCAATTTTTGAAAAGTCTTTCATAAATCATCGATAGAATCCCGCATAACCAAGGAAACTACACACTCCGTTTACTGAAATGGGTGGTGGTATCTTTTCAATAACCTTGACCTTATCTCGGTCGACCTCAATCCCCTTGTCTAAAATTTTGTGACCAAGGATAATGCCCTTCTTCACCATGAAGTGGCAATTCTCCCAATTAAGCACAAGATTAAATTCTTCGGACCGCTTTAAAGCTCTACTTAGATTCACCAAACAAAGCTCAAAAGAATCACCTACCACTGAAAAGTCAACCATAAACACCTCCAAGGTGTCTTCAACCATATTAGAAAAGATAGACATCATGCACTGTTGAAAGGTAGTGGGTGCATTACACAGACCAAACGACATCCGCTTGAAGGAAAAAGTACTATACGGGAAAGTGAATGCGTCTTTTCTTGATCTTCCGGGGCTATAGAAATATGGTTATAGCTGGAATACCAATCCAGGAAACAATACCAACCTCTTCCCACCAACCGATCAAGCATCTGATCCATAAAAGGCATTGGGAAGTTGTCCTTCAAAGTCCACGAGTTGAGCTTATGATAGTCCATGCAAATTCTCCACCCAGTCATAGGTCTGATTGGAATCAACTCATTTTTCTCTTTTGCTATAACAGTCATGCCCCTTTTCTTGGGCACACATTGGACAGGGCTTACCCACTTACTATCGGAAATAAGATATAAAACCCCTGCATCAAGCCATTTGATGATCTCTTTCTTAATTACCTCTTGCATAGGTGGGTTAAGACAGTGTTGGTGCTCAATGGTCGGAGTGAAATCTTCCTTAATCTGAATTTTATAAGTGCAAATACCCGGAGGAATGCTAATAATATCGGCAATAGTTAAGCCTATCGCCTTTTTGTACCTCCGGAGTACTGAGATAAGTGCCTCCACTTGCTGCTCACCCAGATCTGCTGCAATAATCATAGGTAAAATGTTTCCATGCCTATAAATACATACCATAGATAGCCTGGCAATTTTTTTAACTCCAACACCGGTGGCTTTTCAATAGATGGCTTAGCCGGTGGTGTTGGCCGATTTTTAAGATCTAGATCCAGTTTCTTGGGAGCATAAGAATATAATCCTATTCTATTCAAGGTACACACAGTATTCTCATATACTTCAATGGCTTCGCTATCAAAATTTATCAAGACTGCAGCCAAAGGCTCGATAACAAATTTCTCCTCTATTGGCACTTCTTGCTTATTCTCTTAATAAACATCCATGATAGAGAACACACTCATTTCCTTATGCTGCTTCATAGATTGACACACATCAAACCAAAATAATTCATCACTAAACTTGAACAAGAGCTCATTAGCTCATAAATCAATAAGTACGCTTCCAGTTGCAAGGAAAGGTCGACCCAAGATTATGGCCACGTCAAGATCTACCTCACAATCCAAAATAACAAAATCCACAGGGAATATAAAGCTGGCCACCTTCACTAGCATATTATATAGTATACCCACTAGCCGCTTTACCGACCTGACCACTATCGCTAGTCGTATGTTTATGGGTGTAGGATCCCCCAAACCTAACTTCTTATAAACAGCAAGCGATATCAGGTTGACATTTTCTCCCAGATCACATAAAACTTTAGCAAAATCCAGAGACCCTATAGAACAAGGAATGGTAAATGCTCCTAGGTCTGCTTTCTTTTACACCAGAGACGTTGTTAAAATAGAACCACGGTGGTAAAGTTTATCCATCAGTTTATATCTCACTGCTCTTTTTTTTGTCATCAGGTCTTTTATAAACTTAGCATACCCAAGTATCTGCTCTAATTCCTCCACTAAAGGCACATTCATCGTTAGCTGCTTCAGCATCACCATGAAATTGCTAAACCTTGTATCATCAACTTTCTTCTTTAATCTATGAGGAAAAGGTGGCGGTGGTTTTGGAAGACTAGTAACCACTGTCTCCTTCTCTTTTTTCATTACTTTCTCTAACTCATCAACCTGCTGATGATTAGATGTACTTGCATTACCATCCAGCTTCTTAGAATCTACTGGATGGGTTTCATAAGCTTCTACCTCTTCTTCGATCACATCTTCAACTACAGCCTCACCCACAGAAGGGCTAGGTAATACTTTACCACTCCGAGTGGTAACTGCCATGTAAGAGCTACCATTCTAAAGATTCTACACTATATCGCTACGTAAGGTACTGCTCTTCTTTTGATTAATGCTACCAAGAGTTGGCTCATTTTCTTCTCCAACTACTTCATAGAAGTTGAGTGCGAATTTACTAGCTGGCTTATGAAAGATAAGTCACTCTTCATCATCGTCACCCCAGTATTGGTAGCCTTAAATCCCTTTAATAGTTTTTCTATATTTCCTTCATGGGCATCTTGCCTGAACTAGGAGCTGCATTGTCTCAGTTTTCAAGAGGTACATACAGTCTACTCCTGTCATTTTTGTTCTTCCAACTCCCTTGGTCCTTATCTTTGTAACCAGCCTGTCATAATAGTTCTGACCTTGATTCTCTTGGCATTGCCTCGAAACCCCCCAGATTATTTAGATAGTTTACCTCCTCCTCAGAATCAAAATCAGCTCTGCCTTGCGACCCAATAGCTTTTACCTTCTCAGTCTTCCTGAATAATAAGTGTTTAGTAAGCAGATCTATCTGTGTTTTTATGTGCACCATATATTGTTCATGATCCTCCTCTTTTCAACGTTGCTCTACCGATATACCACTAGACATAGTAGGGCTTGCTATATTCAGTGATTTTTATTGCAAATAATAATTCAATGAGAGTATACAACTAGAGCTATGGTTACCAAGATGTTCTAGCAGCTAGGGTTGTGACTTATTTTGAATTTCCAATTAATAACTTCATTTGCAAGAGTTATTGAATCCTATAATTTACCCATTGTTCTCTCAACCTAAATGAGTAGATTATCCTTCAATTCTCTCAAACTTAAAGGATACGTTAATTTATTCAACTATTCTCTCATATGGGTTCATCCCATTAAGGAATCAATGCTTAACCCAAAGGTTAAAGACCTTAGGTCCCATGTAAACCTCTTCTTTTCCCAATAAGAACTTTTTTATTTGAACAAGTGATGTTCTTGGGCTCACCTTTTAATTTTGCAACAAAGAAAGGTTATTATTGTGAGAACGGGTTTATACAACTTTAGTTAATCATGGAAATCAAATATTTTCAGAAACCCAATTAGCTATTCATATCAAGGCTCCCATAACCCTAGTTATGGGAGCTTAGCCACAGATCTCCAAAGAAGAATAAGAAGAAGTCATTATGATCTTCATAAATAAATTTAGAAATTACTTACAAAAGTCACAAGAATTGTTCTTGAAACTTTAGTAGAAGTGAGAATAAAAATAGTTAGATCCACAAGTCTAGTTTGAATCTTAAAGAATAATCTATTACCATGAGTATCAAAGATGGAAATATGATAAAAGATGCCAAAATAAAACCTAAACTGGGTATTTATATGTTCTCAAGTACAGAGGATTTAAAATTTGAATTCAGAAAAGTCGTGTCCAAGTTGATGGTCGAGATGACGGCCCATCGGAAGCCTGACGGTCAGTCGCGTGGACCATTACTGATGGTTCCAAAATGATAGGTTCTGTTAAGGGTTGATGGTCATGTTAGCAGACCGTCGATCGCCTGACTATCTATTGCATGGGCTTTCACTTGATCCTCCTAGATGTCATTTTTCTGTTTTGTCCTGACGGCCAAGTTGGTGGTCCGTCGAATGGTTGATGGTCTGCCACTTAGACCGTCGCAGAGATCATTCATTTATTCCCTTTTGTTTTACTTTGAAGACCACCCTGGCGGTCCATCGCATGGCTGACGGTCCATCAGTTTGACCGTCAGTGGCCTTTTTCTACCATTCTTCCAAATTTCTCCTTCAGCTAACTCCTTAACCCGAAAACACTAAAATCTAGTATTAAATACAACATCAGTTGCTTCAAAACATATAATTATCTTTTAAAAAAGACTAAAAATGTTTCTTCAAAAGCCGAAACATCAGTGACGACCCAATATATCTTATTGAAAGGCAGATGGCCTATCTTAAATAAAATGTGCCACATTAAATAGGGTGATGACCCAACTTGAATGTAACATGTCATTTTTAATGAGGCGATGACCCAATGTGTCTTATTGAAAGGCGTATGACCTATCTTAAATGTAATGTAACACATTAAATAGGGTAACGTCCTAACGTGAATATAATGTGTCACTTTGAATTGGGTGATGACCCAACGTGAATATAACGTGCCACTTTCAATGGGGTAACGGTCTAACAGACCTACTAATCACCCGTACTAAACTTGTTAGTGGAAAATGTAATGAAAGTGAAATTTTGCAAACCTTGTTTTAATATGTTACACTAAAGAAGGTGACAATCCATAACATAGTAACATATTACTATGAAAGAGGTGACAGTTTATAACATTATAACATGTTATGCTGAAGAAGGTAATGGTCCATAGAATAACAATATGTCACTCTAAAGGAGGTGACAACTAATAACAGAATGACATATCACATCGAAGGAGGTGATGGTCTATAACATAATAATGTGTCACTCTGAAAGAGGTGACAATCCATAATATAGTAACAATATCACTCCAAAGGAGGCGACAATCCATAATATAGTAGTGTATCATGTTGAAGTAGGTGACAATCCATAAAATACTAACATAGCATTTCAAATAAAGTGATGGTCCCACATATTCTTTTCCATATAGGAAATACTAATAAATAATAAGATGTTACCTCGAATAGGGTGACAATCAAATATGTCTTCTTAAGAGGGGAGATGACCCAAATACAATAAATATGTCACCTTGAATGAAGTAACAATTTGGCATGTCCTCTTAAAAGGATGGATGACACGAATATAATAAGATGTCACCTTTTAAAAGGGCGGATATCCCTATACTCACAAAACATGTTAGTATAATAATAAATATATTGATATAATTGAACCATTTGAACAAATTATAACTATCTTGTAACCGTAAAAGCTTACAACCCATACACACGTATTGAAAGGGACTCTAGGGCCGACTAAGGATATCTCATAAGGCGTATCCCTGCTTTAGATAGAAACTCTTATAAATAGGGTATTGTTGATGAGGAATGTTTTATCGATTTGAAATCCTAACAAATATTTTTTAAAATCATTAGAAAATTTTGAAAGGTGTCCTCGAAAATTAATCCTTTGCATCGGGAAATCCTTGAAAAGACTTGTGCATGTCTTGATCTTCTAGACTAAATCCTCAAACTTTGAAAGGATTCATTTGCGATATTTCATAGATATGGTCTTTCATAACATCACCTGCATATCTTAAAGAACACTCATTAATAACATAATAATGTAACTAAGCCAAGAGTGAAATGAAGGATAGAGTTTGAAGATAAAGTCATTTGAATCATGCTAATTTGAAGATAATAGTTTGGATAATATCTGTAACACCCCATACCTTTCAACACATATACGATTAAGAGAATTTGACAAAAAATGTTTAAACTCGAGATAGTAATATAACGCTCGTGTTCTGTGTATACTAGTTCTAGTCATATGGTACTTGATGTAACCTCTTATATAGGCTAGGTACCTAGTCCCTTAAACAACTAGTAATGGTCTAAACTAGATTAGGAGGTTACTATAATGCCCAGATATTTCATCATATGTTTGGCCAAGTTAACTCAATGGAAGTATTTAAACGTGAGATAGTATCTTAAGGTATATAGTGTCCAAGTATATATAAGTGTGAAGTTAAAAATAAAATGGGTTAAGATTTAAAATATGGAATAAAATAAGTGAGTTGCTTTCTTGACTTTAATTAAACTAGTAGGTGACAAGTAGGTGCATCACCTACTTTGACTTATTGACCAACCTAAGAACCAAGTCGGTGCACCATCTACTAAGACTATTTTGATAAGTGTATGGGCAAAAGTACAATCATCATCTACTTGACAAATCTGGCCCAAATGAGAATGAGGAGGATGGGCAGCCCAAAACCCCAATCTGCAAGCCCAATATTATTAAGCCCAACAAGTCCAAGTCCATTAAGAGGCATACATTTTGGCCAATTAGATGTGTCACCTACTTTGGCATTTGACTAGCTTAAAAATGGCTAAGTAGGTGCATCACCTACTTGATCAAAATTTGGTTGAAATTGTAAAAAAAAGAGGCGGTTAAGGAAACCCCTTTTTAATGTCTTAGACCAACACGTTCTCTTCATTTTTCTCTAATAAAATTTCAGATTTTATTATTTCTCTCTCAAACTCTCTCTTAGCTTCATATAGTAGCCCTAAAATACTTTATAGTTCCTAGAAATTCATCCTCTTTTCAAGTGAAGTGTAGGATAAATTCTTTTCTCCAAGCTGGCTGCCAACTCTTCAGCTCTCCAAAGTGTTTTATCTTATTTTTTTGGTCCAAGTTTGAAGGAAAAAGATTATGTTCTTGAAGGAGTACAATTTAAGATCATAAATTTCAAATTAGAGGTAAAGTTATAGCCCATTCTTTGCTCTTCCTTATATATAAATTTGGTGGAGAATTTTGTAGGTCTTTTGTCATGAACTTGTGGGCTGGTTATTGAAATCTTTGAATTCAATGTATTCTTGTTCTGTTACCAGATGTTTTGGGCTATTTAAGAGCTGTTTTAGATATATATATTGGGGGACAGTTTGGTTGACTTTGAAAATTGACATAGGTAGTTATATGTAAGTATAGAAGGAGTTGGTGGGGATACACTACATAATTAAGGTTTATGGGAGCTTGTTTCCTACTGAATTTTGTTGTACTATTTGTATGTGTTTTGAAGACCAAGAAGTATTGGGGGATCCTATAAGAAGATCATATAGTATATAGATGTGATTAAAGAAGAAGGGGGTGGAAGAGCATACTTGATTTGAGGAATAGGGGCTACTGCCCGGTTAGTATTTTGGTGAGATCAAGTAGTTCCTAATTGATTGATTAGGTACTAATACTAGTTTTACTACTTATTTCATTGTAGATTAATAATTTGAAGGGGAGAAGATTAAGTCATAATATTTGTGTTGTACAACAAGGTATATAAAGCTTTTCGATTCTATATTCTTTAGCAAGAAATCTTATTCTTGTGTTATTGCAAATAAGGTGAGATTTTTAAGTGATACTCATGGTAAGAGACACATACTGGTGGTATACAATCTCAATGTAGTTAATGATCTGCTTCCTACTACCCATGTTTTCACAAATATGTCAAAGTACTTCTACATGTCTTCATTATCCTATTTCGGTGTGTTTGTACTTCCAAGCACTAGTACAATAAAAGTACTCTAAGCATCAAGTTTCATAGGTCATCCTCTAAGTAAAATAATGTTCATTGAGTCAATACGACCCTACATTACACATGTTATGAGTATTTATATATTGGAGACTTATCTATCCAATATATATTTTGCATATGTCCTTATATAGAATGTGCATTTGTCCCTAATATAGATCTACCATGGTCTCTCAAATATGTTTTGTAAGTCCATATGTATTCATTACTCTATATTTTCCTAATTATACTTCCAAGTATTGGTATGACAAAGTTATTCTAAATAGCAAATTCTATGAGCTACCCTAGGTCAAATGAGGCCCATATTGTCAGATGAGTTCTTAAATTGTTCCATTAAATAGCTTAGATTTCCTAACTTGGAATGTATATTTTTCCTATGTTAAATCTGTCCATGCGCTTTATTGGTTCCCATGTTCATGCAACCCTTTAATTTGATATCATTTACTATGTATTTTACCATTATATCATTGAATTAAGTCCATATCTCTTGGCTTGATAAGTTAAATGTCTCCACTTGATATGCATTTCAGTTTGAGCTATCAAATGCTTATTGTGTCATATAAACTCCTTAGTATCATGTTGGTGTTACAGTTGATTTCTATGTCATTATTACTACCTTAAGTCCATAATCACATGTCTCTTGCTATTGTTGGTTGTCCCAAAGCTAACACTATGACCACCAAAATAACAATCTAAAAGATTAAAAAACTGATGTAAAGTAAATATACTTATATGTGGGTGGTAGCTAAGGGGAAAAAGCATAACATGGGCTAATCCCGATTCATGGATTTATGGGTGGTATCCCAAGGGTGGAAGGAACACCTAGCATGGGTCGATCCCATCATCGGGTGAAATCCAAGGGGTGAAAGGAAATCCTAGCATGGGTCATTCCCGATTTGTGTATTAATGAGGAATGTATCCTAGGGGCATAATGCCTAGCATGGGTCATTCTCTTTTACGACTAATCAGCTAGTCACTTGTATCACATACTAACAAAGTTAATAACGCAAAAAAGAGAAAGTAAAGAAAAAAATGTAATGTACACGATTCCACAAGTATAAGCGTATGTGGTCTTCTATCATTATCTATACATTTGAACCCGATTTTGCATTTGAGCTCATGTTTTACATATAGTTATTTTATGCCTTACATATTCAGTACATTCTTTCATACTGATGTCTCTAATGGGGCACACTGTGTTTTATGTCACTGGTATAGGTACTCCATCTATAATAGATCTCCCCAATAAAAGCGTAGGATACTCAACGGCTTTTTGGTGAGCTCCAGGTTGATTCGAAGCTTTGCCGAGTTTGTAGCATGCATTTTTGTATTGTATTATAGTTCAGTGTATGGCGGGGTCCTATCCCGACCTAAGCTAAGTTGTCCATCTCTTAGATGCTTTGTAGACTAATGTTAAAGAAAAGTGCAGTGGGGTCTTGTATTTTGGTATTAGAGGCTTCAGTGGCCAAGTCAGGCACACTCACTTTACACCTACTTATGTTGGTATTTTATTTGAGTTTTTTTCTTATACTTGTCACGGTCTTAGGATTATCACAATTACATGTACGGTAAGCATATTTAATAAGTTTGTTCTCTTGGTTCGTTAGGGCATCGGATGCATGTCCTTCTCATTAGTTTTGAGGCGTGACAATATCTCCATGTTATAATCGCTACGCCTGATCATTTCCCCTCAAAATCAAAGAAAATGTTAGAGATTATAACAAAGTAATAGAAACATAAATCAAGAGGAAAAGTGAGAAGAGAAGTTGTCTGGATGGAAATGCTACGGTGGGTCTGGTAAGACCCTTTGTTATGCTTAACAAATTTAGCTTTACTGTTCCTGCATCTAAAGAAAAATTCTTAGTTTTGAGAGACTAACTGTATTGGTTTTGCCTCGCTCTCCGATGCTCCTTATTGATTATTGATTTGCAAGCTTTATCTGGCTTTAAAAATATAGTCTTGGTGGAATTTTTGAGGACTTTTCTCAAAATTTTTACCTAGTGAAACACAAAAGACCTTTTGTAATTTATGTAACTCCTTATAAAATTTTGAGGTTCCTCCTCAAAATTATGCCTAAATTTAATACTTTGATGAATCTTCAAACTTGATCTGTTGGAGGAATATTATTTGTGGGATTTTTTATTTCTTTCTCAAAAATTCTACCCAGTTTATAACATAGAAACTCTCAAAATTTCTTTTAACTTATGATATTGTTTAGTATGAAATTTTTGAGATCCTCTCATAAATTTTGTACTAGTATAAATAAGAAAAATACTTGAGTTTTTCGGACGTGCCAAAGCTTGAAATTTTGAGAACTTCTCAAAATTTTATCCTAATTTCATCTTCAGTAACGTTTGGTGTCCAACTTGTAGGAAATGTCAAGTTTTGTGAAAATTTTGAGACCTTCTCAAAAATTTCTATCCTAGTTTTTATGGAAGTATTACGGGAGATATGAACTAGCTAGTGTGGCATCTACGTATTCCATTGAGGTCGAAATCAGATCAAATGTAGTTTCAACATATAAATTTTCTAAGGAGTTGACCGAACCCGACATAGGACACCTATGTATCCCGTTTTTGAGAATTCAGGTCAAACGTAGTTTGTATAAAACAAAAGGGATATTTGATATTTTTTTGATAACCTGACCGAAGCCAATACATGCCGCTCACGTATTCCACAAGGAAAATCTGGTCGAATGTAGTTCATTACAACTAAAAATTGCGATTATAAGGAAATCAAATCATAAAGTTTGATTTTAAGGAAATAGAGTGATAAATTGTGACTTCAAGAAAATAAAGGAAAGTCTGATTTCAAGAAAGGAAAACAATAACTTCAAAATACAATATAGAAAGGCACAAAAAGTGCGATTTTGAGAAAAGTTCATTCTTCTTTGCAATTAATGGTGCCAACGACTACTTCTCGTGATTAGACAATAGATTATTGTTCACATTTACTGGAGCTTCTGTAAGTGTTATAAACTTGTTGTCAATCAGATCTTGATTGTACTTGAGAGTAATATATTTCTCCATGTCATGTGCAACAACTCCATAATGGTAAGCACATCACTTGTTTGGATCATACTAATTAGCAGAAGTGTTCGTAGGCTTTGCTTTCACTAGATAAAGTAGACCTTCTTTTTTCAACCTTTCTTAAAGTTGAGTAAGTGGTTCTTTCAATGGCATGAACATCCTTGGAGGCTTTTTTTTATGGTTGGCACGAGGTGAATTATTTTGATAGTTTTGTGGTAGAGGTTGATCATGATATGTTGCTTGTTCATTGTAGACTGAATAGCAAGCATGTATAACATTGGGTTGGTATCAAAGAGGTTGTTTATAGTTGGACGAACTTCCTTGAGTCATCACTCCCATTACTTTCCTCTCTTTTTTCTTTCTATTTCTTAAAGATCTAGCCTGGAAGTCCTTATGAGTGGATTGCAGTTTTGTAAAGTTCATTATCCTTCCTGTCTTGAGGCCATCCTCAATCATTTCTCCAGTTTTAACAATTTTAGTAAATGTTTTTCCAACCATTGTTATCATGTGATCAAAATATTTTGAATTTAGTGCTGGATGAAGTAACTAATCATTTCATCTTCTTCCATAGGAGGATGTACCCTGGTTGCTTAGCTTTGTGATAGAGATTTTATCAGAAATATATCAACATAAAACTTGTAGTGATCCATAAAATCATTTGTCAAGTCACTCCAAGTGCTCCGTTTAGTCACATCTTATTTAGCATACCATTCTAAAACCTTTCCACTTAAACTTTAACTGAATAGCTTGACCCATATTCCTTCATTTTTGTCCACACCAATCAACTTTTCACACTAAGTTTTCAAATGAAAGAAGGGATTTTTGGATCCATCAAACTTTTCAAATTTCAGGTCTTATAACCAGAAGGAAACCCGATCTCAGGAAATGCACACAACTCTTCATACTTTGGTTACTCCTAAGCTCTCGAAGGGATCTCATTGCATCTTCCAAGACCTTACACTTTCTATTTACCATATTGTCAGTGTACATTTTTGGATCATTCTCTGTTTCAACATAATGATTAGCATCTAAGTGGTATAATCCTTGAGTTTGTGTCACTAATAGGATAGTAGCATAGGTATACACTAGCGGAAGGGAGACAATGATATGTTTTGAACCTTCAGATGAGAAAATATGTACACAAAAGGTGCATTCTAAGAAGCATGAACAAAATGACCTTTCTGATCAACTTTTTCTGTCGTGGGAAACATAGGCACCTATTGTCGAGCATAGGAAGGCAGGGTCATATTTGGATGAGTCTAATAAAATGTTCTATTTTGCATCACCATAACCTTTAGCTTAGTAATTTATTGCTCTAAACCAGCAATGACCTCTGGGGTTATTTCTCTTCTTATTTAGACACTAGGGTCCATTGCCACAGAGAAGGTGGGAACTAACTTGGATGATGTATTTGTGCTGATCAAACTAGGATCCATAGTTAAACGAGTCCTTCTGTTAGCCCGAGTAAGAACTGAAAAATCTGTAGTTGCTTTCTTAAACTTAGATCGTGTGAAATATTGATGTTCTGCCAGTGATTACTTAAAATTGATTTGCTTTTAGTCTTTGTGAAGTGAGTAAGTTTGATTACCAACACAAATCAGTCTCTCTATAAAAGAATAAAAAACACCCAAAAATTAAAATATTAGTTCATGATTATAATAATTGACCAAAGTAATATATGAAATAAATGACATATATTTGGTTTGAAATAGTCAAGTCCAGAATTTAAAGGATAAGACATATGATCATTTGATAGATCTTGAATTTAATTGGAAAAACAATATTTTGAATAGAATGAACTAAGTGATTTGAAGAAATCGAGTGTTTACGAATAAACATCCTAAACAGCTTATTTGAAATACTTTTTTGTAGAAAACATAGTATTTTCATTAATAGAATATCTGGATAGCTCTGAATATAATCAAATACGAGAAAAAGTGAATTGTGAGAGAAATGTGGTCAATATGAATTGTATAATGGCCTCATGAAATTTTGAACAAAACTTGGATAAATTAGAAGAAATTTTACCGATGCATTATTTAGTGTATTTTAGAAGGATTGAAATTTTGAGTCTTATATGTCTATTAATGCTCTAAGACATCGAAATAGAATAATGGACTAGTCTTGTTTAAAGCCCAAGATATGTTATTTGAAAACAAATATCAAGCAAATATAGAAAAAGCAAACTAATAGAACACTTTAGCACATAAATAATTATCACACATTCTAGCATACATGGGACGTTTCAAGCCAAAGGTAAGCTTAGCGTTTGAAGGATATACATGCCGTTTATAAGATATTTCATTGCCCCCAAATATATCAAGGGATAATGGTCCGTACAGTCCAACATTACTTCCTTTAATTAAGACACATGAAGGATGATCGTCTGTTATTGAATCATGGTCAATAGACGTATTGTAGGATTTGCTAATGGGACCAATACCTCCACATGTATTGGGTATTCCTAGGCTCATTCTTAAAAAAGGGTTTTAGTTTTGCTCTATCCTAGGTATCTAGAGTGGGCTTTGACCAGATTCCCAAGTGGACAACTCTAGTTTGAAAATATAAACAACCATTAACGCCTAACGTACCAATAAACTGTCATAACTCTAGCACTTCATTTGGAATTGATAAATAGGGGCCGTGACAGCCGCGAAACCCCAAACAATTTAAATACTCAAGGAGAAAGTATGTTATGAAATGCAACAGTTTACATTTTGCGAAAATTTAAACATATAAGAAATCAAACAGTTTAAACATTACAAACCCAAATAGTTAGTTAAAAATTAGTTAGTTCAGATATTTAGTTAGAACCTAGCTAAATCCCCAATAGAGTTTCCATTTCTGTTTTATCCCTTTTCGGATTTCATTTAAAACAAAATGATTTTGACTTTAAAAAAAAAAACGATTTCAAAAGATTCAAGAAAATTTTGAAATAATTTTGAAAAATTCATAGATTCGCCACTTGATTTTTATAGAAAAATCAAGAAAAATTTAAAAGAATTTTAAAGATTCAAAAACAGAAATAAATCTTTAAAAGTAGAGAAAATGGGTAAGAGTTCAATCAACGCCCTAAGATGGTTTTTAAGGTACTTAGGAGCGTCCGTTTGAAAAAATGATTTACCAAATATTTTTGACTAACTTAAAAATGGCTAATGGCTAACTTTGTAAAAAGGATGATTTTATAAAAATACTAAAATTATTTATTTACACATTTTAAAAGATATTTATTTATTCAAATGAGGAATGTTCTACTTGAATTAAACTAAATTGCCACTCTTTGGATTTAAGAGGAAAATGAAATTTTCTTTTGTAAATGAAGAAAATTATAAAATTATTTTCTTATTATTAATTATTATTATAAAAAAGTCAATTGTTTTATAAATAATACCTTTGAAAAAAATGTTAAGAGAGTATCAATTTAAACGTGTCTTATCAACTATCGAAAGTTAGAATTTACAATAAAAATTAGTTTCTTGAGTTTGAGAAAAATTACTTTAATCCAAGTAGCCCATTAGTTACATGGACAAAACAAATATCATCTATAAATAAAATACTCATTTTTAGAAGTCTAGCTTTAAGGAGAAAAATTGAAGGAACCAATATAATCAATTTTAACAAGATAAATTAGGTGAGAAGATTATAGATTGGGTAAAATAAAATAAAATAAACTACTGACGCCTTAGGAGGTTTATCTAGATTTATCGATTTAAGTGTTAGTTACTGCAAATAAGCAAGGATAATTTATAAACTACAAGGGATGAAAGACAAGAATTGAAGTTGGGCCCCTTGTTTGGCCCATCAATAAAATGCCCAGTTTTTGGGCTTCATCCTCATGAACTTGGGTCCATTTTTCGACAGTGTATATCACATGTATACCAGCCTTATTTTCTGCATTTTTCTGTATAGACGTTGTATATCCGGGTATACAAATCTATATACTTGTTTCCAGCTTCATTATGCATCATATATTGGCATGTACCAGCCATTTTTATCCTGTAAAGCCTGTATATCTGTTGTACACAGTGTATACCAGTCCCTTTGGACTTGGTTTTGAAGCATAAACTTGAAGATTCGAGCCTCCTTAGCCCTTTAAGGAGATGCGAAGGAGTTTAGAGTCCCATGGACTCATGAGGAGTGTTCATACAAAGAAAATGCTAATGCAAATTAGTAAATTTATTAATACATAAAGAAAATCAAATTTATTAAACATGCTGGAAAATACACATCACAAAGATAACTATCTCATGCCATAAGTTCAGTTAATTTGATTGAAAAGAAAGAAAGAAAGAAAGCATTTATCCATCTAACGAAGATCATATTTACATATTGCTATCCTATTAGTGTCAAGGAAATAAATTATGCCTTAAACCAAGAAACACATCAAGTTACTTTTACCAAAAATTGAATATGAGACTTACCCTTTTTAGAGGGGTTCTACAACCTATAGTTCAAAATGAAACAAGTAGAAAACTTTGAAGAAAAGTAATGGCTAATTAATGAAAGAAAAATCATATTAATCAAACATCTTTGTCAGAGAAATTATCAAATCATGACCACATCATAATCTTTAAGCTAGGTGCATTAATTAGTCTTCAAACATGAGTAAAAATAAACTTTTAACAATTCTAAAGATGAGTATGAGACATGTGAAGTCAACGACCGTTAGAACCCTATTCACACAACATTCTAAAAGAATTTACAGAAAACATTACCACATATAAGCAATATCATGAATCAAAAGGATTTTCCAGCAAATCGTCAATCCCAAAATAAGTTCTAAGCTCCAATGTACGTAAATAATGATAAATTAATCATACCAAACACAAAGCGTACTACTTTTCCTATTTTTATTTACTATTTTAAGTAGAAAACTTAGACTTTATATCAAAAACACTACTCATTCAACCTACAATTCTTATCCTGAAATCAAACACACAAAAAAAAATGTCATACAATACCAACTCATGTGTCGAGCCACAGTGACATCAAATTCATCTATTATTAGTAATTTTAAAAAAAAATGTGAAGGGGATGAAGACAATACTTATTTCAAAGAAGGAACCGAGACGGACAAGCTTATAACGACAAACTTTCCGCCACCTAGACTGGATTCTAACTTAAGGAGCTCAATCAAGTTCGTCAGCAGTTGATTGTTCTTCGAGAATATTGGTTGCATGAGGTTAGAAGCATGCGCCTTCTGAACCTCCATGTCTTTTCCCAAAAATTTTCTCTTGACTTCAAGTCTACCAAAGTTGAACAAAATTAACTAGAATTCTGCTTCCTCGGAATAATTCTAAGGACCCAAATAATGGGGTTTTCCTATTAAGAAATCCTAAGCTTCTTTTGATTCCTTTAGGGTTCTCTCCACTGTGAAAACCTTTAACTCAGATAAGAAAATAATGGGGATTTACATAGGGGTGGGGGTGGGAGGAGATTTGGCTTTTGAACGATGTGGGATTTTTAGAATTTGAAAATGGGATAAGATTTTTACTAAGCTGGAATTGTACTATTTTTTGTACCAAATTTAAATTTTAAATTAAATAGAACATGAGGTGTCATTGGTTGAGTCGGTACATTACGAGTTTGGGTCGCCAGGTTCAGGTGCAGGTCTCTAGGTTGATTCGCTGGGTCATTTGGATTAGGTTGTTCTAGGCCGTTAGGGGCTTGAAGTTGTTGCTGTTTTACTGGGTTGCTGCTGATATGCAGCTGCTGATATTGCATTGTTGTCAGTGTTGTTGTTAACAATATTGATGTTGTTTGTTATTAACTTGTATGAGAAGGGAGAGGTGGTGTATAAGGGTGTGGGCCTGGTGGGTCAATTTGGGAGTGGGTTGGTGAGGTTTGTTGGGATGCTAGTGGAAAGGGACTGCTGGTTATTCAGAAGATTTTGGGGTTATTTTTTAAATAACACTGATTAGATTAGGATTAAGTCAAATTTATTTAAATTTCAGCCATGTTGAAAATCAATTTGATCATATGCATTGCAATTGTGGCCAAATTGATTTCAATTATGGCCAAATTTAATAAATTTGCTCAAGTTGAATCGTGATTCAATACGAATTAACAACCAATTTAATTATGAGTGTTTTTTTTAATTTTATAAAATCAAACAAATATTTTTCTAATAAATTATTTTTTAAGAATAAAATATGTAAATAAAGATCAATCATTTTTGAATTAATTTTCGAGATGACCCTTGATTAAAATATAATTTTTAGTAAAAATAGTTATTCTAAGTAAAAAAATTATACAATCTCATACACACAAATACGAGAATATATAATCGCTACTTAAAATGATAAAATTACCCAAAAAATATTTTGAAAAGTTTTTTTTATCCGGATAAATACATGGTTTGATTTCATTTAAAAAAAAACTCAAAATTAAAGTTTCTTTTGGAGGGCAAAAATTAGGTGTCAACAAATGGTTCAAGATACCATATAATAAATGGTGATTCAAATCCAACATAAATTCTTAACCTTCTTTGGGTGCCATCTAGGTGCAATTCGATGGTGCTACGACCAGATATAAATTGCACCTAAAATTTCTCAAGTGAGATATATCACGTTCTTGTTCTTTACTCAAAATTAATTGAAAAGAAAAACATTTATGATAATTTATTGGTTTGAGACAAACAATAGTTGCAGCATGTAAAATTGCAAGATCCTAAATAGAAGCGGGCGACCTAGTTTTCATTAGCAATGATCTTGCTATCAACTGCAGACATTTAATTAATCAACAAGGACATTTTGAATATGAACATGTCACTACCCAAAATCCTGAGGGTCATGATGGCACTTGTCGCGGTGAACCTTGACAAGTAAGACTATCACCCAACCAATACACAAAGGGGAAAAGACAATCATAACCCCAAGGTAAGGCTTCTAGAATGAAGTCGAACCATATAAGTATAATAAATGTGGAAAGAAACGTAACAATGCAACCAAAACTCACAAAACCAAGTATCAATAGTATAAGAACGTAAGTACAACTCAAATCCAAGGAAATACATAAGGTATCCAAATACAAGAGAAACTCTACCTCTTAAGTAAAAATACAGACATAGTCTATAAAGAAAGGTAATAGAAGACATCTGGACGCCAGAAACGTCAACCACTACCTCAAAAGCTCCAAATATCATCTGAATCAAGCAGCGTGGGGTGCACCCGAACCTGCATCTGCACCAGAAGGGTACAGTAGGGGTGGATATGGTCTATTTGTACTCAGTAAGTATCATAGGCCGACCGAGCAAAGTAGAAAATAAAGTACATAAAATACACATTACGGGCACGTCACCTACAATCAGAAAATGTCCCAGAATGGTAGCCCACACCACTTCCACTAATAGTTCTAACATATGTATAACATATATATAACAACAAAAACACCAGGTAGAACGCAAGTGTACATTATATAACATATAGGTAGAAACAAGGGAGAAAATGTAGATACAAGATAGTTCGGTAGAATTAATGGAAAATAGAGCAAATAAATGTATAAAAAGTCAATATGGCAATTCACTCACAACACAAACACAATAAAGAAGTACAATGTGTAAGATGATGATGATACACCAGGCCGTCACACAACCTCCAAATACACCCGCGGAGGAAAGCCTCCCGATGTGGGACCCATGGGGGTTTCGTCAGCCCATATACAATCCATATATCAATATCTTCATATCTTTTTCTTGATACATCCCTTGGGAAGGGTTTTAAAAGGTGTTACAATATCTCCTTCCCGACACATCCCTCGGGGAGGGTTTTAAAAAGATATTGCCAGTGTTTCTCAGATATTGCCACCGTGGTACCAATATTTCATGAATGAGTATGATATGAGGATGTAATATCACATGATGTATTTCCATAACCAACCACAATGATACATTTCCACAACCTTGTGATCCAATATTCACTCATTATTCCACCATCCATGAATTTTTACATATTTCATATGCCAATAAAATATGAATATAATCACAATACACCAACAGTACCATATTAGGAATTTTCAACAACACGATACAATTATTCACACGTATTCAAGGCTATCAATATAACATAGGACCCCACACAGTCACACATATGACAAATATCCCAATTTTAATAATTACATCACATATAGGCCCCCACACGAGCACAACACATAGATAGTAACATTTCATAATTAGTTCCCACTCTTAACATGTATTTTGTACCATATTAACTATCCAGCCCAGTCTGAAAGAGTTAAGCCATAACATACGTCGAAAGTCAAAACTGATCCACAATACTTAGACCCCACAACCCTAATTTCCACAAACGATCACAAAATCAACAAAAACCAAGAGCTATAGAATGTATGAATTAAAATAAAGCCTACAATACATATTGTCTACTTTTGGTTTGGGGGTCAAAACGGACCCCCAAAATGGATTTTTTTTTTAAAAAAAGGGCAAAATCGACACTTTATTACAAAAACATATTTTTCATATTTTTAGAAATCCACAACTGACAACTCAAGTCAAGTCGAGTAAAAAATGAGGTTCAAATCAAAGAAAAATCATTTTTTGAACTTTACCTGGTAAAATCTTTGAAATTCGTGTTAAGAATCAAAGTTGTTTTGAAGATGAGATTGATGAAAACTAGTAATGATAGGATTAGAAACATTACTCAAGTGAAAAGGAGTGAAATTTGGGGATAAATCAAGAAATATAGTTTTTGGAATTTTTGAACAATTAATGAAGAATTAGAGTAAGAAAAAGATAAAATCTCACCTTAAATCCATAATAGAATCAAGAAATAAATGTTAATCTAGCTTCCCAAGCTCCTACAAGCTTCACTTTTAAGCTCTCACTATTTAAGGGTTTAACTCTCAAGAGGTAAGGTGAAAGAATGAGCAAAATGGAAAAAGGGCTATTTTTATACTGTACCAGGTACCAGGTAAAACAAGGCATAAATCGTCCTTGTGAAGCGCAATTTAC
The DNA here is from genome assembly GCF_002878395.1 of Capsicum annuum. Lineage (NCBI taxonomy): Eukaryota > Viridiplantae > Streptophyta > Magnoliopsida > Solanales > Solanaceae > Capsicum > Capsicum annuum. Next base: position 71,602,020 of record NC_061114.1, read on the forward strand.
CTTAAATTTGTCAGGAAACAACCTAGAAAACCAAAAATTTCAAGTCCACCACGGACTTCGATGGGGTGCCCAGGATTCGTTCGAAGTTTGATAAACACAAATGAACTATGTAATCATCCTAAATTTGATGCTTCAGACTCAATGGTAATGTCAGATTTTCAAAAAAATATTATTTTAACAAAGTTGACCCCTGAAATCTGAAATTACTATTTTCTAAATCGAGGGTTGAAGTGAGATTTAAAAGCCATAAAACCCAACCAAACATGGTACCACCCTTAAATCAATATTTCAAACCCGTTGGCCTAATTGGATTTTTTATCTAAGGTTGTTTCGACCAAATGTGGGTCCCACACTCATATTTCTAATTTTTTAACTTCTTGACCAATAGGTCGAAATGAGCTTGGGTGCATCGGGACCCAAACCAAAGGTCTACCTAGCCTAAAATTGATATTCCGGAGCTTCTGGCGCAGTTCGTTCAGCTATCCATAGCACGGATCGAAAGATAACCACATAAGTCCAAAATAAGGCTCATAAAGCCATCAAAACCACAGTATCACATAAATGGTACCAAAATATAGTGGGAATCATGCCAATCACCTCCATGCCTCAAAAATATAACAACAAAACTATGGGGAAGGGTAAAATAATCAAATCATATAGAAACACATATTTTACATACTTCATCAAAAAGTTGGTTGTTATATCATCTACTACTAAAAATCTAGTTTGACCTCAAACTAAAGGCAAAAGAAATTCTTGAATTAATAAAAATAGGGATAAGAACTATGCATATCAGACTTGACCTCCCAAGTAGCCTCATCTACAGGTCGATGTCTCCACTGGACCTTAACCATAGGGATGACTCTGGAGCGCTACTGCCTCACATCCCTAGCCAAAATAGAGATCAATTCCTCAGAAAAAGACAACCACTCATGTAACTAAACTACTCTTAACAAATAATAGAAACTCACAAGAAATGTAACGACGAAGCATAAAAACATGAAAAACTGGATGAACAACCGCTAGATGTAGGGGCAAAGATAACTCATAGGCCAGATCATCAATAGTTTGAAGAATCTCAAATGGATTTATATACATAAGGTTAAGCTTGCTCCTCTTCCCAAACCTCATCATACCTTTCATGGGTGAAACTTGAAGGAAAACACGATCATCAACGCCAAATCTCAAGGCACAAAGCCTATAGTCTGTATAGCACCTTTTCCTACTCTGAGCCACTCGAAGTCTATCTTGAATAATCCAGACTCTATCTAAGGACTCAGAAGTAGTTCCATACCTCAAGGTTTGACCTTAGAAACATCAAACTAACCAAATAGCGAGCGGCAACGCCTACCATACAATGCCTCAAAGGGAGCTATATCGATATTAGAATGGTAGCTATTATTATAAGTAAACTTTGCTAAAGCCAAATGCTGCCAAAATCGATCACACAAGCGCGGAGCATATCCTCCAAAACCTAGATAATTCGCTCTGATTGGCCATTAGTCTGGGGGCGAAATGCTATACTAAGATCAACTCGAGTGCCTAACTTATTTTGAAATCCTCTAAAAGTAAGATGTGAACCCCAAACTATGATCTGAGATGATAGACATCAGCACACCATAAAGTCTCACAATCTCACAAATATAGATACAGGCAAACCTCTCAACACTGAATGCAACCTAAACTAGAGTGAAATAAGTTGACTTGGTCAATCAATCCACGATGACCCAATCGAAACTATGAGAGGAATTAGGAAAACCCATCATAAAGTCTATAGTGATTCATTCCCACTTTCACTTAGGAACAAAAAACCTCTAAGCAAACCACCATATCTCATATGATCGGCCTTTACCTGCTGACAACATAGATAATGAGACACAAAATTCATGACATCTCGCCTCATACCACCCAACCATGATATGACCTGAACCAGGGCCTTATCGTAATGGACATCTCAAGTCCAACCCGGATTGGAGACCACCCCCGATACTCAATCTAACCAACCAACATATACCCTGAGTTACATTAATTCCAAACATATAACAAAATAGCATATTTGAAGATATAATGACTTTGGGATAAGTCTACTTCCTAGACCAACCCAATCAAGTCAATCCGTCCTATAACCAACCAAATAAAAAATTATAACCCAATGTGTATATATATCATAATCATTCCATACCCAAGTCTACAACTGTCCATACAAAGCCTCTAAATCAAACAAAAGAATATCTAGTCAGGATATGCCCCCGACCATAGCCAAAACTAAGTCTATGAAATACCAAAATTATGAAAAAAACCCACAACATGAAATAGATGCCTTTCAAACTATGGAAGCTCACCACTTTAATTCGACGCTGACTGCCCCCAAATTCGATGAATCAGTAGGAGGAGTAGTATTTCCAGTTCCTACATTGATTGGGAATGTATCGCCTGAAGATGGGTTAGTGGGTGAACGCTAGCATGCACTCGGGATAAGGATAAAATAATGCCAACCTTTAAAACCAAGTAAACAACCATATGCATACACAACCATACATACACACACATACACATAATATATATATATATATAATCCATGTCAGGAAAGAGAACTAGGATTAGCATGCCTTAAAATTATTAACCTAGGTCTGTGTAGATTAACCATCCTAGAACCACCCATGGGTTATATGGATCTAGTGTTACCCTTAAACACACCCCAATACATGTAGACACACAAATCGAAGATACCATAGAAGTAAGGGATTCCCGTGTGCCCTTCTCTCTCCTTGATACATATATATAAGTGTAACTTAGGGGATTCCCATGTACCCCATAAGTATCATATATAGTCACTATGACCAATCCTCATATCGACAAACATGAGTTTCTAGTGTCCGTGCATTGGACTCACACCTTCACGGTTAGCTATTACATCCGCCACTATTGCCTAATTAAAACCATTAGCACATAACCAAACCACCAATTATATTTATTATTAACAAAGGCTATAAGTATCGGTATCATCATACTGACCATACCTTGCAAGCAATGTCCTTAGCCACCCTCTTTAAAAAAGGGATTCCTATGTACCCATAGATTGCATTATTAAGTTGCTTAGGGGATTTTCATATACCCCACAAAATGATCATTATTCAGTTTGCTTGGGGGATTCCCGTGTACCCTACAAGTGTATTCAATTAATCCATAACCATGACCACCAAGACCTTACCATTTAACATTAAAGACCATCTAAACAAGTTAGGATTTCATTACTACTTTATACCATGCAAAGTTTTCAATAAAAGTTCAACAATATAGTAAAAATATTCTCATAGGCATTTTATTAAACATGTTGAGGGCATATATTTTCAAAACCAAAACCAAGTACCAATTAATCATTCCCATGAAACCACATGTTTAAACCACCATTAAAATATGAAAACCAAAGTTAAAACATGGGAAAAACATAACTAAACCATTTATAACCAAACCCCTCAACGTATATTCTAAAACCCAAAATTATACCATAGTCATGCCATAAAAACCATACATAAAACATGTCTTTAGTTGGAACTAACAATAAGGGAGGAGTAATATGCCTTATTAACAAAAATTCATGGAAAGAACTTGACTCTTAAGCCTCTAGGTGAACACCTTGATAAAAACCCTAGCCAACTTTCTTGAGAGAGTTCAGAGAGGATTTAAGAGTGTTTATACCTTTCCAGGTGAGTTATGAGAGGCCACCAAATGTTATATAACATGGGGACTAATGGGTTTTAGGGTGGGAAATATCCGGACTACCCCCATCTTAAAAGCTAAAAATATAACCACAGGAGGGTACAACCCACCCTACTAAACCGTACCTTAGGGTATGAGTGGTACCCTTATCTCGTACCCTAGCATCACCTTAGACCTCCATACGACCACACCTTCCTAACTCATATCCTAACATACGAGTAGTACCCTTACAATCGTACCTTGGTCAGAATCCACTAGACTAGACAATAGGCATCATATGGTTTGGCAAGATACCGCTCTTACCCTATTACATGAATAGTATTATACCAGCTCATATCTTGGGTAGAAAACAACCTAACAATAATTATTATCATATAAGAGAAAGGCCCTTAAACCGTACCCAAGCATACGACTAGCACCTTTAAGTCGTATGTTGTCCAAAATGTTCAAAACTTAAGAAATTTTGCAAGGTCAAAGTTTTGGGTGCTTTAAACCAGTAGTGCTATCTCAAATCATAATATATCTTAGTCGCGCTTGGGTGGATGGAATATCTAGAAAAATAGCCTTCTCCAAGATCAACCTAATCTAATCACCTATTCTCGATAGATAAATTTGGCCCCTTATCCTTAAAAATCCATCCAAATTAATCAAGGCCTCATTCGCCTCACCACTCAACACCTTAAATAGAATCAACCTCAATCTAACATCATCAAATTGAAGAGCTTGAATATACTCGATCAAAGAAGATCTAGCTTCTAGAAATGCCAAAACGTACCCAGGTGTTGAAATATCAAGCCTAACCACATAGTTAGCTAAAGATAAACCTATAAGTCTAAAGGCCTTTCCTGGGTAAAAAGAGGTACCAAGCTACCCATGCTAGTCAACTTCTGGCTTAAGTCATCCAAACCACATTTGCCTTGCCTAGATGGTAGAGAAGAGTTAAGTCATAATCCTTAAGCAAATCAAGCCAACGACGCTGCCTTATATTTAGATTTCGCTGGGTGAAGATGTACTGAAGGCTACGATGATTTGTGAAGATCTCACAACGGACTCCATACAAGTGGTGCCTCATAACTTCAAAGCAAACACAACCACAAACAAATCCAAATCATAAGTAGGATAGTTTCTCTCAGGAGGCTTTAACTGATGAGACACATACGCAATTACCTTGCCCTTCTGCATTAAAACAACACCTAATACAACACTTGAAGCATCATACAAAACTATAAAACCCATGCCCTCTTTGGGCAAAGTCAAGATAGGGGCTGATGTCAATAGATCCTTGAGATTTTAAAAGCTTATGTAATACCCGAGTCTTTACCTTGGAAGCTACACGATGCTCATAATTTTGAAGGACCACAAGCTAACCCATGACTGGTACCTACTATAATAATTGAATGACAATAATACTGAATTAGGTTAAAATTAGGCGGAAAACATACCATAAGGTTCAGTACTATAAATAATACTGGATATGGTATCAAAATACAAAAAATTGAACATCAATACTGAAAACTGAACACTTATCTAAAAATACTCTAGTATGAAAAGGCTCTAAACCGTCTGAACTGTGGAGTTGATGGGATAAGTGCCCAACTAACTCTGACTACTAAAAATAAACTAAAATACTAAAATAAATAATCACATCCTTGAACTATGAGGACTCACCACTAAATCTGTATGCTGAGAATCTGAACTGCTAATAGTGCTTGGGAGCCCATGCATCTAAACCTATAATATAAGACATCATAGTGCAAAAGAAAGGTATGAGTCAGTACTTTGAATATACTAGTATGCTTAGTGAGGTAGGCTGAAATGCATGGGTTCATATGCATGAACAATACTAACTAAATATCATGAGTATAACTAAATGAGAGTACATGCATAAATATAGGAACTGTACTGAGATTGTAATAACACTAAATACTAAATCTAAATACTGATTAACTAATATCTAAGTATACTGATACTAAATTACTGGTAACTGAATAACTGTATCTGAAAGTCTTAATTCTATAAATCTATACTAAATCCTGTACTAAGCTAAGTGACTGTGCCTAACAGTCCTGAATCTATAAAACTATACTGAGTTCCATACTAAGACTGAATCTAAAATTAAGACTGTGGAAAGTAATCATCTAACCGATATGCCCTTTCTCTAACTAATTTGGGGTCCTACCTGTAACCCTAGTTGGAAGAGTATCAATACCGTGTCGTGGGTAAGGACAAGTGCTGAGTCACCCTCATCTGGCAGGTACTCTGAACGAGAATGGTGGTCCCCTCAACTGACAGGTAGATTACCTTATCAACCCTCAATTGGCAGGTTGATGTCTTAACCTACGCTAGCTACGTAGTTTTGGAATGCAAGGACTACTTCTAAGGATTTCACCCACTACTGGCAGGTGAGTCCCTATCTTGGGTTTACTCAATGCTGAATCCTACTCCCAACTGAATAAAAACTAGACTAAATTCTAAACTGTACTAGGCTAGATTGAACTATTACTGATCATATTATATAACTGAAATGAACTGATTTTACTGAACTGAGCTGGACTAATTTTGAGTTCACTGAGTTTTCCTAAGTTTTGTAACTGACTGAATTCTATTGATCGATGCATTATTGATTCTACTCTATGACTGATCATAGCTCTAGATAAGCAACTAAATTGTCGGGTATTAAACTCCCCGAGGACTCGATAGCATAAGCTTAAAAAACATGGTAAAATCTTGAGACATGGTAACTAAATACTTAGTCATCATTCATTCATTTAGTCATTAAAGCAAACACTTGCATACATGCTAACATGATGTAATTTTACTATTCAACTCACATGGACAATTCATCAAACAGTTGTGGGGCACAATATATGCACATAATACTAAAACAACATGTAGGCATCATGATTCAATTCCAATTACATAATTCCAAGAGTTGTAACATAAATTCATATGGCAAAGCATACATATCAATTAACTCTATATGAATCTTGTAATAAATCGTGAATACACTTTAATTCAAATCATGAAAATCATGAAATCACTCTACATGAACTTTAAAAGAATTTCTTGGACTTCAAGGGTGGAAGGAACCCTTGGATGAACACTTTACATACCTTAGTTGGTGAATTCTAGAAAATTAATGGTGGAATCTTGAGCCTTGAATTTGAATTTAATTCACCTAGGGTTTTTGTTCTTGAGCAATTTATGAAAGAATGAATATAACTTGATAAAAGAGGGCTAAATTTTATGTTATAAGGGCTAAAGGGCATGGGAAAAAGACTTAATTAACCCTGAGGATGCGGCTTTTTAAATGACTATAAACTGAACCATCGATGCACAGGCCGACACATTACGTTGTTGGCATTGATGTGATAGCCAATGTGTTGCGTCGAGTCTGTGTCGGTTCACTAGAATTAGATGTTGGGAGTTAGGGAAAACATTTATCAATGCGATACTCAACACGATGCGACGTGTTAAGATCACATTGATTCACTAGTTTAGGATTCCAAAGGTGCTTCAAACAAATTTCAAAAAATTTAAAACTTTTTCGGGAACACCTATTGATATTCCTGATCACGAATTAACTCAAACATCAAAATTTAATAGATGTTAAGGTCAAAAAATAAGATTGCCAACTTTCAAAGGCTAAAATAACACTAAGTCTGAATACTTATGTAGAATTATCTAAGTTTGAGACCCCTTAACAAGCTTAAAGAACTGAATAAGCTATGAATTTTATAGCGTCTTACATTATCTCCCCCTTGAGAATATTCATCCTCGAATGAGACTGACTTACTGAGAATACTGGTAGAATAAACTTACTTACTGAACATGAAGATCTGAAATATGATTATATGACTGACATTACTGACATACTAAATTTTATACTGAACATGCATATCTGATGCATAAATACATGACCGAACTAACTCATGAACATATGACTGAATATGCATTGGTAACTGATATCAAGTTTGTATTGGAAAATCTGAGCATGGACTGAATAAGGAAAACTATTACCTTGAACTAAATATGAGTTTGCAGAGAAGAGGTGAGGATATTTGGTTTGCATATATGCTTCTGCTTCCCAAGTAGCTTCCTCACCAGACTGGTTCTGCCAAAGAACTTTGATTAGATGGACTACTTTGTTCCTCAGTCTACGAATTTGATAATCAAGGATTTCAACTGGAATCTCTTTATAAGAGAGGTTGTTCTGAATATCTATGCCCTCTATGGGGACTGCGGATGATGGGTCACCTATGCATTTCTTTAGCAAGGAGACATGAAACATCGGATGGACTAAAGATAGACCTAACGGCAACTTAAGATCGTAAGCTACCTGTCAAAAATGGCTGAGAATTCAGTAAGGACAGACATATCGGAAATTGAGTTTCCCCTTCTTGCAAAATTGCTTCACTCCTTTCATAGGAGAGATTTTCAAGTACACATAGTCACCAATTTCAAACTCGAGATCCTTTTTACACATATCTGCATATGATTTCTACTGGCTCTAAGCTATTTTAAGTCTAAGCTATTTTAAGTCTTTCCCTGATCAACTGGACTTTTTCTAAGGTATTAAATACCGATTCAGGCCCTACCATTATGGCCTCACCCACTCAAAACCAACCAATAAGAGATCTACAGCTCATCCCATAAAGGGCCTCAAATGGAGCCATCTGAATACTGGAATAATCACTGGTGTTGTATGCTGTAATACCCTGCATTTTTAGGCTAGTCTATGAATCATCGTTATTACGTATATAAGCTATAATCCAAGTGACTCCCATGTGAATACAAGTTAAAAAATCTTTATCCTTATGTTTGATTTGCTTTTGAGGTTAAAAATGTTCATAGGAATCACTTAAAGCCAAGTTGAGCTAAGATCATTGGACTCTTCCAAAATTTGATATTCGATTCTATAAGGGTCTACTTTAAATGTGTATAACTTTTTATATACATGGAATTTTATATCTCAAGACCCACCAAATTGTATATCATTGAATTAGCTTTCCAACGATACCAATTTTATCCCAGCTTCAGTTATACTTATAGCATTAAAGTAATTTTAACAAAAAACTAAGTGTAGAGATTCACCATCTTATCAGATCATGTTTATTACTCATTTTTAAAGATATTTTCATCTTTCAGTTTATTCTAGATTATTGGTGAATCTACTTACACTTAACATGCATGTTTTATAATTACGTATGAAATCAGTTTTACTTATTGCATTCACCTCTATATACTCAGTATATTCTAGAAGTATTTATCTATATATACATCTGTGTGGCTACATTTCCTCATAATGTAGGTACCAGTTATAGCTTACGTATCCCGATCAGACAATTGTAGAGTCTAGCCAATAGGTGATGAGTTCTCCTACTTTGGGAACTCCAGACAGTTTTAGTTTATGTACAGTTCATTTACTTTCATGTGTATTGATTAGTGGTAGTTGGAGGAATGTCCCAACTATCTATAGTCAGTATAGTAGAGGCTTCATAGATGTCAGTCAAAGTCAGTTATGTAAATTTCAGTTTCATCCTTCAGATTTATTAGATTGTAAAGCTTCACCAGTATTGTATCTATTTTAGATATTTAGTATAACTATGTTTCCGTATAGAAAAATAATTATTTATTATGTGATAATTCAGTTGCTTAATAGTATGCCAGTTCATGAGTTAACTTGGGATCAATTGTTAACTTGGGATCAATTGTGGTTCTAAGCGCCGTGTGACATCTTGGGTCAAATTTTTGGGGCGTTACAAACTTGATATCAAAGCACAGAGTTCAAGTGTCCTCGGGTGTCTATGAAGCCATTTCTAGTAGAGTCTTGCGGAACGGTATAGAGAGGTCTGTACTTTTCTTTGAGTGTCTACAAGGCATTTAGGAAATATTTCTCTTCTTTTAAGTCTCAGGTCTTGCAGTAGAAGTATTATCAAAGAAATTTATGCAGATCCTCATCTTGCTCTATTCACGCTAACTCTTCCTTAGTTTTGAGGCTATAGAAATAGTGAAGCTTAAGTCCTTACAGATAGTGTTTCCTCAGCTAGTCCCCACAGATAGTTCTAGGATTGCATATTAGCTCAAAAAGTATCCCATCAGTGCCCTTATGTCATAAATTTTGAAATATTTCATTCATGGTTATAAAAATCATGCATTAAGCCAAAGTCAGATATGCTTTCAGATTTTTTGTCAGAATCCTTTTTCAGTATGTGATCTAGAATTAGAATCATAAACCTAGGAGTTTAGTAGTAGTAGAGTTGGGATAGTGTTATTCAGATTGAGAAGATTATTCATTCAAGGGCCTAGTTGTATAAAAGGTGAATCACTAGGATTGAACAGTGTATTCAAGAATTTAAGTTTATTGAATCGAGATTAGGTATGATGGTGTGGATGAGTTTATCATTCATGTGTATTATTATACTCTAGATTCTAGAGTAAAGTGATTGCTGTTCAGTTTAGAGTTTAGTAAAGTGGCCACAGACTTGAGATAATGGCTTAAAGAAAAGGGGGGAGATGATAGAACAAGTAACCAAGTCAGGCCCTAAGATTCAAGTAGTAGTACCAGTGGATGTAGTAAAGCAGTAAGGGAGGATGATTCCCAACCTATTCTTATCTCAGTGTAAAGTTTTTTAGCCATCATGATATCTACTCATGCTTAACATGTCAGCTCTCTCATCATAGCTTATATTCATGCACTTTATAGAAAAACCATGCACGCTTTTAGTTTCTAGTATGAAGAGTTCCAGTCCACTCAGTAGTATAAATCATGTCCCTTAAAATCATTAACTCCAAACTCAGGTCATGCAGCTCATGACTCATGTACTCATGTTTTATAGTATGATCAGATCCAGCTACTCATGCTTCAATCATAATGATCAACAAAATTCAGTTTATGTCATGGGTGTCCTCAGTTCGGACCTCTCTGACAAATTTATGTCATTGATACTTTATTCCTCAGGCGTCAATTGAGTGTCAAAGTTATTCCATCATGCTTCAGGTTCTCATGTTCTAACTTTCATGAACCTCTCCTTATGTCATGATTAGTTGAGATTCTATGTGTGTTTTCTTAGGCTAGTGTATGAAAGTTTTAGGGATAGAGGTTTAGAGAAAATGAGAAACATAATTTTGTGGTTGTTTTATTACAAGTTCATGTGTGATTATGAAGATAGGATTGAATATCATGTAGGTGTACAAGTGGAATGTATAGTTGAGTATAAAATTTTAGTATAATTCAGTCCGTATAGCCAGCAATCCAGTCTAGCAGTCAGACAGACAAGTTCCTTTGGTTTTTCATCTTTTCTATTCATGAGGTAATTCATTCATGGCCATGCAAGTCATAAATTTAGTTCAGTTCATGCATCATACATCAATTTTAGATCCTAGATATTCAGTCATGTTTTAGTCTATAAGTGTTCTATGCATCATCTCAGTCTTTCTTTAGTATTTCAGCCAAGTCAGTATAATTTGGGGAACGAAGTATCTCAAGGGGAGATGTAATACCCTGAGTATTCATGTCTTGAATATTTTATCTCTTCCTCAAGAAACAAGATCCATCTTGAAGTAATGGTTACTCATCAGTTGACTCTTTTATTTCTATCTCCGGCTTATAATCATTCTCACGTCAGTGCATGTATTTACGAAATCAGTTCAATTTATGATATTTAGGTCATATATCATATATCAAAATCAGTTATGAAATTATGTTTTTAGTAATTCATGTTCTAAATATGATTTCAGTTACATTCGTAAAGTACTCTCAGTCTAACTAGTCTCATTCGAGGACGAATGTTCCCAAGGGGGAGATAATGTAATACCCCATATTTTCGATGTAGTTTATGAATCGTCGTTCTTTCTTGTATAAGCTATAATCTAAGTGATTATCATGTGAATATAAGTTTCAAAATCTTTATCCTAATGTTTGATTTGCTTTTGAGGTTAAAAATGTTCATAGGAATCACTTAGAGCCAAGTTGAGCTAAGATCATTTGATTCGTCCAAAATTTGATATTAGATTCTACAAGGGTCGAATTTAAATGTGTATAACTTTTTATATACATGGAATTTTACAGATCAATACCCACCAAATTTTAGATAATTGAATTAGCTTTCCAACGATACCAATTTCTCCAAAATCCAATACCCGAGTAAAGAGTTATGCAATTTTTTGTGTGAGGCAGTAACCCGATGCGATCTCGACGCGTTTCGTCGACTATGCCCTGGCACGAAAAACTGAAGTGGATCCAAAGCTTTTTTACATGTTAATTCAGTTTCTAAAAGGTCTAGGGAAACTTTGGTACTTTCCACTCAACCCCAAACGTCCAATGGATGATTTATAACACCCTAAAGGGCATTATTTGCCCATTTTTTATCATCAAAACCACGTAAACCCTCCTCTTTTTCCACCATGAACAAAGTTTTAACTTTCTCTCAAGAACACAAGGATTTAAGTTTTGAGTTCAATATTTCTTCAAGAATCCAAGGGTTAAAATATCCTAGTTCAATAAACCTTCAAGAAAAATAAAGAATGAAGTTTCTTTCACAAGTTTATCATTCAAGATTCCAAGATTCAAGCTTTCTTCACAATTCAAGAAACAATTGAGGTATGTAGGAGTTCATCCATGGGTCCTCTTTCACCCATGGGGCCCAAAACTAAAATTTCAAGTTTAAAGTTATAATATTTACATGTTCCCATGAATTTTGTTTATAAATTTCCATGAAATCATGCTATTACTACTATTTTTAACTACTCCTATGCTTAGCCTAAACCATGAATTACAAGTGTTTGATGAAATTCCTACAAGAATGATTTTGAAAAAAGGCTTACATATCATGTCCTTAGAGTTTTAGTTTGATTCCATGGTGGATCCTATATTCATGATAATTAGAAATAATTTCTTATTTTAAGTTCATGTTTTCCATATGTTTGATCCTTACATGTTGTGATGAAATGCCCATGTCCTATTTCAAGTGAATTTCATGTAAGTTTCCCAATTCACGGTGTTGGTTATGAAACCATGCTATGCTCCCATATTTTTAAGATATTCCCATGTCCAAGTATTAATCTCCATGTGCTTGATAGAATGGCCATGTGAATTGAATAGGGTAATCATGATAGGTTACCATGTATTCTCATCCATGTACAAGTCCATAACCTCCAAGTGTTTGACAAAATGTCTAAATGAAAGCATTATTGACAATTGACTATTGTTATGCTATTATGATCATGCCATGCTTTACTTTCATACTATCGAGTCCTCGGGGTATTTAATACCCGAAAATTTAGTTGTTTACCTAGAGTCAGTGTCAGTTACAAAATAGTATTAGTCATGTCACGATCAGTAGTACTATTAGTCAGTTTCAGACCTTAGGAAAATATCTGTAATCTAAGTATCAGTCCAGTTCAATTCAGTATTCATTTCAGACCTCAGTAGTATTTAGTATTTAGTTTACACCTCAGTCATATTTAGTATTCAGTTAAGACCTCAGTAGTATTCAGAATTCAGTTCATACCTCAGTAGTATTGAGTATTCGGTTCAAACCTCAGTAGTATTCAGTATTCAGTTCAAACCTCTATAGTATTCAGTTAGTTAATAGAATTTAGTAGTATTTCTGTCAGTCAATGGAACTCAGTGAACACAGTTCAGTTTAGTTAAAAAGTACAAACAGTGATAGTTTAGTCAAGCCTAGTACGAACTAGGAAATCAGTTTCGTGTCTATTCAAATGGGAGTAGGATTCATCACCGAGTGAACCCAAGGATGGGGACTCACCTATCAGCAGAGGATGTGATCCTTAGAAGCAATTATGGTATTCCATAACTACGTAGCCAGCGTAGGTTGAGACATCAAACCTTCTAGATGAGGGTTGATGAAGTGTTTTAACCTATCAGAAGAGGGTACTACCATTCTCATTAGAGTACCTGCCAGATGAGGGTATATTTTTAGTGTCTTTACCCATGGCATGATACTGATACCCTTCAAACTAGGGTTACAGGTTGGACTTTAATCTTTTCAGAAAGGGGCATGTCGGTTCGCTGATTACCTCCCATAGTTTCAGTTTCAGATTTAGTCTCAGAATAGAAATAAGTTAGTTCTATAGATTTAGGACTGTCAGATACAATTAGTCAGCTCAGTATGGAACTCAACTAGTTCAACAAGATTAGGACTGTTAGATACAGTCATTCAAATCAGTACAGAACTCAACTAGTTCCACAAGATCAAGACTGTCAAAAATAGTCACTCAGCTAATAGTATATTAGTCATTTGTAACCCAATTATCAGTAATACAGTTATCAATAATCTCAGATATCAGTCACTCAGTTATCAGAACTCAATATTCAGTTCTAGTATAAGTCTCAATTACAGTCTTAGTTACAGTAACAGTCACAGTCTTAGTCTAGTAATCAGATCAACAACTCAATTCAGTTTTAGGTCTTTTTGACCATAGCGTACAGTTATCAGTTATTTAGCTATCAGTAATTTAGTACCTCAATTTACAGACTATTTCAGAATCATGTTATACGTTTAGTCTTGCATTCTCAGATCATTCAGTCTTCACGAATTACTGCTCAATTACCTCATGTTACTTAGTCAGTCCCTTCCTTATATGCATAATACTCTACAGTTTTAGTCCAGTTATTCAAACTAAGTACAGTCCAGTTTTACATACTTAGTATTCATACAGTATCTATATGTTATCATATCCCAGCTTCAGTTATACTTATATCATTAAAGTAAGTTTTACAGAAAACCAAGTATAGATATTAACCGGCTTATCAAATTATGTTTATTACTCATGTTCTAAGATGTTTTCATCGTTCAGTTTATTCCAGCTTATTAGTGAGTCTACTTACACTTAGCATGCATGTTTTATAATTATGTAAGAAATCAGTTTTACTTATTATATTCACCCCCTGTATACTTAGTATATTCCAGAAGTACTGATCCATATACATCTGTGTGGCTACATTTCCTTATAATATAGGTACCGGTAATAGCCTATGCATCCCGATCAGACAATTGTAGATTCTAGCCAGTAGGTGATGTGTTTTCCTACTTTGGGAACTCCAGACAGTTTTAGTTCATTTACAGTTCATTTACTTTCATGTGTATTGATTAGTGCTAGTTAGAGGCATGTCCCAACTATCTATAGTCAGTATAGTAGAAGCTTCATAGATGTCAGTCAAAGTCAGTTATGTAAATTTCAGTTTTATCCTTTAGATTTATCAGATTGTAAAGCTTCATCAGTATTGTATCTATTTTAGATCTTTTGTATGACTATGTTTCCGCACAGCAGAATAATTATTTATTATGTGATAATTCAGTTGCTTAATAGTATACCATTTTATGGGTTATCTTGGGATCACTTATGGTTCCAAGTGTCGTATGACATCTCTGGATAGATTTTTGGGGAGTTACATATGCGAACTCAATCAAAGAAAAGTGGTCATCCCAACTACCTTTAAAGTCTATTGCACATGCTTGCAGTATATCCTCTAAAGTCTGAATAATACTTTCTGTTTGGCCATCTGTCTGAGGTTCAAAGGCTGTACTGAGGTGAATTCGGGCACCAAGACCCTTTTGGAATACTTTCTAAACATAAGAGGTGAATTGGGTACCTCTATCTGAGATGATGGAAAATGGAACACCGTGTAATCTGATCAACTCCCTGATATAGAGTTTGGCATAATCCTTGGCTGAGTAAGAGGTATGTACTGGTAGGAAATGAGTTGATTTAGTCATCCTGTCTATAAAAACCCAAACTGAATCATGCTGACGACGAGGTCGAAGCAAACCCATCATAAAGTCCATATTCACTTCTTCCCATTTCTAGGTGGGAATTCTAAACTCCTGCATAGATACACTAGGTTTCTGATGCTCAATATTAACCTACTGACATATTGATAACTTAGCCACAAACTCTGTAATATCTCTCTTCATCCCACTCCATTAATAGATCTTTCGCAAATCACAGTACATCTTAGTGGCCCTGGTATAAATAAAGTAGTGCACTCCATGCGCTTCTACAAGGGTTTTCTTCCTCAAGTCATATATTCCTAACACACATAGTCAACCCTAATAATGTGAAACACTATCTCTCCCTTAGGAGAAAACCTCAACCTTCTGATCTCTGACTGATTCTTTCAACTTAACCAGAATGGGATCCCTATCCTTCTTTTCCTTTACTTTGGAAACTAGGGATGATTCTGAACTACTCTGCACCCATATACTACCTTCTGTTGAATCGACTAAGCAGACACCTAGTCGGGCTAGCTGATGAACCTCATGATCTAACATCTTCTTACTATCCTCGATATGAGAAATACTATCCATAGATATTCTACTGAGATCATCAGCCATTATATTGGCCTTGCCCAGATAATACAAAATACTCATGTCGTAGTCTTTCAATAACTCCAACCACCTTCTCTGATGAAGGTGTAGGTCTTTCTAAAAGAATACATAATTTAGGCTATTATGGTCAGTAAACACATCCATGTGCACACCATATAAATAGTGCCTCCAAATTTTTAAGGCAAACACTACTCCTGCTAACTCAAGATCATGAGTAGGGTAATTCTTCTCATGGGTTTAAGCTGTCTAGAGACATAGGCTATGACCTTACCTCTCTGTATTACAACATACCCTAATCTAACTCTGGAGGCATCACAATACACAACAAAGCCATCGAAACAATCTGGTAGGGTCAAAACTGGAGCTGTAGTGAGTCGAGTCTTCAACTCCTGAAAACTCTTTTCAGAAAAATCTAACAACTGGAATTTAACTTTTTTTCGAGTCAGTTTGGACATAGGGGATGCAATAGATAAAAATTCCTCAACAAACCTTCGATAATAGTCGGTCAAGCCCAAAAAACTCATGATATCTGAAAGAGAGATGGATCTGGGCTAGTAACCCTAATTCTATCACCAAAAACTATATGGCCGAGAAAAGCTACTAACCTTATAAAAATTCACACTTATTGAATTTGGTGAGTAACTGATGATATCTTAGAGTCTATAATACTATTCTGAGATGGTCTGCATGGTCGTGTTCACTACGGGAGTAGACAAAAATGTCATCTATGAAGACTATGAGAGCATGTCTAAGTACTGTTTGAACACATGATTCATCAAGTCCATGAAAGCTGTTGGGCCATTGGTAAGACCAAAGGACATGACTAAGAATTCGAAGTAACCATACCATGTTCTAAAATCTATTTTTGGGATGTCACACTCCTTGACTCTGAGCTGGTGATAGCCTGATCTGAATTTTATCTTAGAGAAGTAACTAGCACCCTGAAGTTGGTCAAACAATTCATCGATATTGGGAAGTGGATACTTGTTCTTGAACGTGAATTAATTTAATTGACGGTAGTCAATACACATTCTGAGGGAACCGTCTTTCTTACACATGAATAAAATTAGTGCACCCCAAAGGGACACACTAGGTTTGATGGATCCCTTATTTAGGAGATCCTTTAATTGTTATTTTAATTCTTTGAGTTCTGCAGGTGCCATTTTGTATGGTGGGAAAGATATGAGTTAAGTATCTGGAAGAAGGTCTATTCTGAAGTCAATTTTCCATTTAGGAGGAATCCTAGGAAGATCTTTGAGAAACACATCTCGGAATTCACATGCTATTGACACTGATTCAAGATTAGGGGTTTCTTAACTAGAGTCCTGGACTTGAACTAGATTGTAGACACATCCCTTAGATATTGTTTTTCTTGCCCGAAGGTAAGAAATAAGCTGACCCCTAAGTTCTGAAGTACTACCCCTCCACTCTAGGATGGATTCATTCAGAAATTAGAACTGGAAAATTCTATTTCTATAGTTGACTGAGGCATAGCGGGAATGAAGCCAATCCATGTTGAGAATAACATTAAAGTCAGTTATCTCAAATTTGACTAAGTATACTGAAGTGACTTATTGAGATACCACAATCGGACAGTTCCTGTATACCCATCGGGCTATGATAGATTTACCTACTAGGGTAGAGACTGAGAAAGGCTCTGCTAGGATTTCAGGTCTAACTCTAAAATTGACAGCTATATAAGGAGTAACAAAGGACAAGGAATCTCCTGGATCTCGCAAAGCGTAAACATACAAATGATAAACTTGTAACGTATCAGTGACCATATCAAGAGAACTCTCTTGATCCTGTTGGGATTGAAGAGCATAAAATCTATTTGGGCGTTGCCCACTGGTGGCACCCTGCTGATTTGGGAAACTGGACTGATATGGGGGATGGTTATAGAGAACCTGACTGGGGACAATCTCTGACTCTGTGGCCTGGCTTGCCATACCTAAAACACACATCGTTGCCTTCTCTATATATACCCTGGTGGTTTCTGTCACACTTTTAACAAAGGGGATTGGTTCAGGCACTACTAACACTGCCCTAGGGTTTAGGGCCTGATGGCCTATCCTTGTTGCTGCCTTTGAATTTTGGCATAGGAGCACTGGCTGAGGATGGAGCTGGGACTGAAGATTTCAAGAGGAACTAAGAATAATTCCCACTCTTTGACTTAGGCTGAGCAAAGTTGAAACTATCTGTTCTCGCTCTCTTGCTCTCCCTCTCTTTCTCTTTATTCTTGGCCTCCTCTATCTACTGAGCATGGACCATGAGCCTAGATATGCCTATCTCTTTCATAAGCATTGCAGTCCTATACTCCTTGACCATGCTGCTAGACACCCCTGACACAAACTTAATCATTCGAGATCTGCTGTCTGCCACCACATGAGGAGCATATCCAGCTAATTGAGTAAACTTAAGAGAATACTCTTTCACTATCATATTGCCCTGCTTCAGATTTATAAATTACAAAAACTTTACTTCCCTCAACTCCAGTGGGAAGAACCTATCCAGAAAAGCAGTGGCAAACTCTTCCCACTCTATGGGCCCTGCATCTGCGGCCCTTTCTGCTTTTCACTATTTAAACCATGAGTGTGCCACATCCTGTAACTAATATATGGCCAACTCAACACTTTTAATAGCGGTCACCCCCATAATATTAGTAACTTTTTGCACCTTATCAAGAAATTCTAGAGGGTCCTCATTTGACTTAGACCCAATAAATAATAGAGGGTTCATTCGGGTGAAGTCACGAATCCTGACAGTGGTAGCATTGGCTACTGGGTTGGCCTGAACGGTAATTGGGCATTTTTCTGGGCTGCCACAAAATGAATTAGGATGGTGAATGCTTCTCTGAACTCAGCGTGAGAGACGTGTTTTTCCAATCGATTTGGCTGGATGGGCTGGGGTTCTGGCTGGTCTCCTGTTCCTTTTCCCTTAGTCCTCTTTGGAGGCATATTTCTATAAATAGAAGAGAAAGGATTAGACTAATAGTTTAACTAGAGCTCGTGCTCACTCGCACGACATGAATACTAAAAGAAGGGAAACTTTTCCTAAAATATGTTATAGCCTCCTGTAATGCCCCACACTTTTCTAAGCTAGACAGTGAACCGTTGTTCGTACATATGAAACCCTCAATTCTGTAAGACATATTTAGGTACATGAATTATCAAGAGTACCCTAGTTATAAGAGAGCTTATGATGTGTTAAGTGTGGTTATATGAGTCACTTAAGGTAGTATAAGCTAAGAGTTTTGAAATCCATCAAGCTTTAGTATTTGAATTCGCAAGGGTCATATTTGAATGAGCATAACTTGATAAATGTGTGGTATTTCAGCATATTTCTACCCACCAACTTATAGAGAATCAAATTAGCTTTCCAACGATACAAATTTTATCAAAATCCGACACTCGAGCAAGGAGTTATGGCTTTACAAAGTACAGTGCATCGCCTAAGCCATCGCACATGGCTACTAGAATAGGTGTACGATAAGAAATACGGTGCATACCTAAATGTGTCCGATAAGAAATGCGGCGCATACTTAAATATGTGCAATAAGCAATGCGGCGCATACGTAAATATATGTGATAAGCATGCAGCGCACACTTGGTGTTTTAGGTAGTAAAAACACTCCGTTTTGAGTTATTTTGAGGGAAATTAAGTCTTTTGGCACTCCTTAGACACCCCTAAACTTAACCATACAAATTTAATAAAATATAAACACATCATAACCCTATTATCAATCTAAGTTCATCATCCAAGAGAACTAAAGGAGAAAAACAACTAGGGTTGCACAATCAACATTGAGGGTCAATTCTTTCAACAAATTCGTTACATACCATAAAGGTATGTGGGGTTTTCAACAAGAACATCCTTTCATTCTTGTGCCCAAAAATTTGTATTATTTTAGGAAGATACATGATTTTACTTGTTTAATTATGAATTTGAGATGGAAACTATTATGCTATATTCTTGTTCAAGAAACTATGATATTTTTGTGATGTCTTAAATATAAATTCCTTGAGTTTTGATGTTAATATCATGTTTCAAGTTGAATTTCCAGATTTTCATATGAGTTATACTTGTTTGCTATACAAAGTATGAATCTTAAAATTTTTTGCTCAAGTGTTGATATATGAGATTTAAACCCTCTTTGAGATTATGATTTTTGGTGAAGTAATGTGTTATACACACTTGATATTTGAATTATTTGACCTTTTGGTCTTAAAAGAGTTATTTTTGAACTCGAATAAGAAAAGAAATCCACATGTTGATTTATTATGAAAAAAGGGGTAACATGATGGCTCCTGATATGAATTATTGAATTGCGTTGTTGTGGATTTTCTTTTGAAATGATCTGAGCTCAGTCTAGGAGTAGTCTTTAGCATCGAGTGGGAGGTATAGCTGTGACTGGTACTTCCGTAGAACTACGTTCCCCCATAGGATGTGAGCCTAAGGTTGATTGATATAGTGATCACTAGTGAACAAAAGATTAAGGTCCTACTCTAATGGAAAGGATAGGACAGCTCTCCCCAATGTGGGTTGGACGTTGGACTCCATGTAGCTCACATGGTTTATGTCGATTGTAAGAGACTCCCAGTGTGTGTGTATTCTTCTGATTGAGATGAAAAATATAATAGTTTGAAAGTGTGAGTTGAGAAAGTTATCATTTTTGAAGAATTTGATGAATATTTCTATATCTTAAAGAGAACTATTGTGAAAGCAACTTATTTT
Organism: Capsicum annuum; assembly: GCF_002878395.1. Lineage (NCBI taxonomy): Eukaryota > Viridiplantae > Streptophyta > Magnoliopsida > Solanales > Solanaceae > Capsicum > Capsicum annuum. Next base: position 71,622,827 of record NC_061114.1, read on the forward strand.
GATGACTTGAAAATGATTATAAAAGTGATTGGGATTTACTATGATGACTCACATGTTTTCACCGATGTGTTTTACTCTATGGTGATTATGATGATTTTATTTCGAGCTATGTGAGTCTCTTATTACAGCATGCATATTTTCCTATGAATATTTATGATATAGGACTTTTATGAAAACTTGCATACACCCTCATATACTCGGTCCATATTCCATGGTACTGACCCATATATTTGTATATGGGCTATATTTTCCCTATAATGTAGGTCCAGGTGCTCATTCCCAGGTTTGACGTGATTTTTCGAGCACATTGGTCTACATTTTCTGCAGTGGTGAGTCCTCATGGTTCGAGGACTGGTTATTTCAGATTTCACTCTTTTATTTTGAGTTATCATTTTATTCCCTGATGTTAGGTTAAGTTGGGGTCTGTCCCAATGGATCAGTGTTATACGGTTTAGTATAGGCCTATCAGACTAGATGGTTAAATTGATCAGTCTTGTGGAGAGGTCATATTTTGTTACTTTCTACATCTCTTTCATCTTGAATTATGATATTGAGGAGAATATCTTGATGTTTGATTATAGTAATCGTGTCGATGAGTGTTGAATGGTATGAAAATGGCTCAAAGGGTTAGCTTGGGGCTACTTGTAGCCTTATGCACCGTGTGATGCTTCGGGACCCATTTTCAGGGCGTTACAAACTTGGTATCAAAGCCTAAGGTTATTGGAGTCTTAGGGAGTCTGGCAAGCCACGTTAAGTAGAGTCTTGATCATCGGCAAGCCACGTTAAGTAGAGTCTTGATCATCGGTGAGTAGCATGCCACATCTATGAGCAAGAGGCTACGAGATGTTTTAGGAAAAAGTGTTATTTATTTCTTTCAGAAGTCCATCGTTCTTATAGTTGTTTCTTTTCAGCTATTAATTTATGCTCTCCTTTTTTAGAATATGCCTCTTCGCCGAGCTAGAAGAAATAATGATAGTTAGCAACCCCAGCCTACTGACCCACTGAATGAAATATGTCCCATGCCAAATTTTGGGCAGCCTGTCAGGCGCTGGCCCAAGCTATCACTGTGAATATTCAGTCCAATCCGGCCCTAGCTCTATAGCAGCAGAAAGGTGGTTTAGCTGCTGCGAGGATCCATGACTTTATGCGGATGAATCCACCAGATTTTTATGGGTCTAAGCTAGATGAGGATCCACAGTTGTACTTGGAGGAGGTGCGAAAGATTACTCAGGTGATGCATGTCTCTGAGGAGCATAGTATGGAGTTGGTCGTATATCGGTTGAAAGACCTTGCTTATGATTGGGTAGTTGCTTAGAAGAAGGGTAGAGGTGAGGATGCCACCCCTACATCTTGGCAAGAGTTCCAGGATTTATTCCATGATAAGTTTTTCCCTTTAAAGATGAGAGAGGCAAAGGTAGAGGAGTTCATGAACTTGAGACAGGGCTCTATGACTGTTAAAGAGTATTGTCCGAAGTTCAATCAGTTGGCCAAATAAGCTCCTGACTTAGTAAATGATAATTGGGATAGTATGAGTAAATTTGTGACAGATGTGTCTAGCTATATTGTTAAGGAGTGCAGGAATGCTATGTTAAATAGTGAGATGAATCTTTCCAAGATGGTGACTCATGCCCAGTATATTAAAATAGACAAGATCAAGGAGAGGGATAGAATAAGAGGGAATAAGAGAGCTAGGTCCAAGCAGCACGGACAGGGTCAGACTAGATCGCAGGGAGGGAATCACCTTCAGTTTCAGAATCGTTCATCTACACCAGCACCATCGTCAGCTAGTGGTCCCGTACCTAGGGATGGGCAGGAGTAAGGTAGCAGGCCATATGCAGCCAGGTCCCAATACAGTATTGGCAGTAAGCCAAATTATCCTTCGTATCCTAAGTATGGTAGGACCCACTCGGTTGAATGTTGGGGTAAGAAGAAAGGTTGTTTTGGGTGTGGTGACTTGGGTCACAAACTTAGAGAGTGCCCATATGCTAGGCAAGGGCGTTGTGATAATCTCCCTCAGACTCAGACTACTAGTGCTCCAATTCAGGTGACTCACCCAGCCCCAGCTCAGGGCACCTCTTCTAGCATTGCTGGCGGTCAGGGCCAGAATACGTTCTATGCTTTGCCATTTCTCCAGGAGAAGGAGGAGTCTCCTGATGTTGTTACTGGTATGCTTCGTATACTTCAGTTTGATGTCTATATTTTGTTGGACCCTGGGTCCAGTTTTTCATATGTTACACCTCTGGTTGCTGTGAATTTTAAAATGAGTCCTGAAAATATTCCTGAGCCTATCTTAGTTTCTACCCCAGTGGGTGATTCGATTGTTACCCAGAAAGTATATAGAAAGTATCCTATTACAGTCCTTCATAGAGTCATGTTGGCTGATCTGATTGAGTTAGACATGGTGGATTTTGATGTTATTCTAGGTATGGACTGGCTTCATTCTTTTTATGCCTCTATAGATTGTTGTACCTGAGTAGTCAAGTTTTAGTTTCCTGATGAACCTGTGTTTGAGTGGTCTGGGAGTTCTGTATCTTCCAAGAGTCATTTTATCTCATATATTAAAGCTAGAAAACTTATTTCCAAGGGGTACATTTATCATCTGGGTAGAGTCAAGGACACTAAGTCTGAGACTCAAACTGTCTAATCAGTTAGCATTGTCAATAAGTTTTCTGATGTCTTTCAAGAAGATCTCCCAGGGATACCTCCTGATAGAGAGATAGAGTTTGGGATCAATCTTCTTCCCGAGAATTTTCTCATTTCGATTCCTCCTTACCGTATGGAACCTGCAGAACTTGAAGAGTTGAAAGAGCAACTCAAATATCTGTTAGATAAGGGTTTCATAAGGCCTGGTGTTTCTCCTTGGGGTGCTCCTGTGTTTTTTATGAGAAAGAAAGATGGTTCCCTGCGTATGTGTATTGACTATCGCCAATTGACTAAAGTCATTGTTAATAATAAGTATTCTCTTCCTAGAATAGACGATTTGTTTAACCAATTGCAAGATGCGAGTTACTTCTCAAAGATAGACTTTCGATCCGGCTATCATCAACTCAAAGTTAGAGAGTGTGATACCCTGAAAATAGCTTTCTGAACTCGCTATGGTCATTTTGAGTTTGTTGTTCTGTCCTTCGAGTTAACTAATGCCCCAACAGCTTTTATGGACCTCCTGAATTGAGTGTTCAACCATATCTTGACATATTTGTTATCGTATTTATAGATAATATTCTGGTGTACTCCCGTAGTGAGAATGAGCATACAGATCATCTCCGAATTGTCTTGTAAACTCTTAGAAACTATCAATTGTTTGCCAAATTCACCAAGTGCAAGTTTTGGTTGAGGTCAGTTGCTTTTATGGGTCATATCATTTCTTCCGAGGGTATTAGAGTTGATCCCCAAAAGACAAAAGCTGTTAGAAACTGGCCTAGACCTATCTCTCCAACTGAAATCTGAAGTTTCTTGGGTCTAGCTGGCTATTACCATCTTTTGTTAAAGGTTTCTCCTCTATAGCATCTCCTATGACCCAGTTGACCCAAAAGAAAGTGAAGTTCTTGTGGTCCGATTCTTATGGGAAGAGTTTTCAGGAGTTGAAGACTCGACTCACTTCAGCCCCTGTTTTGACTTTGCCTAATGGTGTTGAGGGTTTTGTAGTATATTGTGATGCTTCTAGAGTTGGTTTCGATTGTGTATTGATTCAGAAAGGTAAGGTGATAGCTTGTGCTTCTAAAAAGTTGAAACCCCATGAGAAGAATTACCCCACCCATAATCTTGTCTTAGCTGATGTTGTGTTTGCTCTAAAAATCTGGAGACACTACTTGTATGGTGTTCACGTTGATGTTTTCACTGATTATAAGAGTTTGCAATATGTATTTACCTAGAGGGAGTTGAACCTTAGGCAGAGAAGGTGGTTAGAGCTGTTAAAAAATTATGATATAAGTGTGTTGTACCATTTCGGTAAGGCCAATGTAGTGGAAGATACCCTAAATAGAGTGTCTATGGGTAGTGTTTCGCTTATTGAAGAGGGTAAGAATGAGTTGGCTCGTGATGTGCACTGTTTGGCTAGACTAGGGGTTAGGTTGTTTGACTCTGCTGAAGGTAGTATAGGGGTGCAGAGTACTTCCGAATCCTTTTTGATTTTTGAAGTAAAGGAGAACCAAAACTTAGATGCTAGTTTGGTCAGACTGAAAGAATCAGCCAAGGACCAAAAGGTGGAGGTTTTCTCCTAAGGGGGAGATGGTGTGTTGAGATTTCAGGATAGATTATGTATTTCGAATGTTGATGATCTGAGATAGAGAATTATGGTTGAAGCGCATGGTGCGCGATATTCTATTCATCCTGGTGCCACCAAGAAGTACCGCGACTTGCAGGAAATCTATTGGTCGAGTGGCATGAAGAAGGATATAGCAGCATTTGTGGCTAAGTGTGCGGCGTGCCAACAGGTTAAGGTAGAACACCAAAGACCTGGTGGTATGATATAGGAGTTCGGTATTCCCACTTGTAAGTGGGAAGAGATAAACATGGATTTTATGACTGGTTTACCTCCTTCCCGACTCCATCATTATTCCATTTGGTTGTTGTTGATAGATTGACTAAGTCTGTGCACTTCTTGCCTGTGCATACTTCTTATACTGCTGAGGATTACGCTAGATTGTATATTCGGGAATTAGTCAGATTGCATGGAGTTCCCTTGTCCATCATTTCAGATAGGGGTACTCAGTTCACTTTGCAGTTTTGGAGAGCTTTTTAGAAGGGTCTTGGTACCCAAGTGCATTTGAGTTCTTCTTTCCATCCGCAGACAGATGGTCAGGCTGAAAGGACCATCCAGACCTTAGAGGATATGTTGAGAGCATGTTCTCTTAACTTTAAGGGGAGTTGGGATGAGCATTTACCGTTGATAGAGTTTTCTTACAATAACAACTTTTACTCTAGCATTGGCAGGGCTCCATTTGAGGCTTTGTATGGGAGGAAATGTAGGTCACCCATAGGTTGGTTTGAAGTGGATGAAGCTACCATGAGTGGTCCTGATTCAGTCTTTGAGGTTATGGAAAAATTCAAAGTGATTAGAGAAAGATTAAAAACCGCACAGAGTTGTATACTGATCTGAGGAGAAGAGACCTTGAATTTGAAGTTGGTGACTTGGTGTATTTGAAGATTTCACCCATGAAGGGAGTGAAGAGATTCAGGAAGAAGGGGAAACTTAGTCCCCGTTATGTTGGCCCCTACAGAGTTCTTAGCTGTGTTGGTAAGGTAACGTATGAGGTTGAGTTGCCTTTAGAGTTATCTTCCGTTCACTCTGTCTTCCATGTCTCCATGCTTAGGAAACACATTGCTGATTGTGTTGTTGTAGATCCTTCATAAAACCCTGATGTGCAAGATAGTCTTTCTTTTGAGGAAGTTCCTGTTGAGATTTTAGATCACCAAGTCCGAAGACTAAGGAACAAAGAAGTTCCCTTGGTCAAGGTGTTGTGGAGAAATCAATCTGTTGAAGGTGAAACTTGGAAAACCGAGATGGATATGCGATCCAAGTATCCGCACCTATTTTTCGCAAGCCCCGATCAAGCTGAAGGTACCATTCTTCTCTAAATCATTCCTTTTCTATGCAGAATTGCAGTAGTTCAACAGTTATTTTATACTATTCAGCTGTGATTTCATGAGTCATGCACTCCATGTTGTGTCCGAAATATAGAATGAAGTAGAGGCAAGATTAGCAAGTTTCTTTAGCTGTGTACCCTTCGTTTTCTCTTTACTCTTAGTATACCCAGCCATTCGAGGACGAATGTCCCCAAGGGGGAGATATTGTAATGCCCCGCACTTTCCTAAGCTAGAAAGCGAACCGTTTTTCGTACATGTGAAACCCCTAATTTTGTAAGCCATATTTGGGCACATGAATTACCAAGAGTACCCTAGTTATAAGAGAGCTTATGATGTGTTAAGTGTGGTTATATGAGTCACTTAAGGTAGTACAAGCTAAGAGTTTCGAAATCCATCAAGTTTTAGTGTTTGAATTCACAAGGGTCATCTTTGAATGAGCATAACTTGATAAATGTGTCGTATTTCTGCATATTTCTACCCACCAACTTATAGAGAATCGAATTATCTTTCTAATGATACCAATTTCATCAAAATCCGACACCCAAGCAAGGAGTTATGGCTTTGCGAAGTAGAGTGCGTCACCTATCCAATCGCACATGGCTTTTGGAATAGGTGTGCGATAAGCAATACGGCGCATGCCTAAATGTGTGCGATAAGCAATGCAGCGCATACTTAAATATGTGCGATAAGCAATGCGGTGCATATGTAAATGTATGCGATAAGCAATACGGCACATACTTGGTGTTTTAGGTAGTAAATAACACTCCGTTTTGAGTTATTTTGAGGGAAATTAAGTCTTTTGGCACTCCTTAGATACCCCTAAACTTAACCTTACGAATTTAATAGAATCTAAACACATCATAACCCTATTATCAATCTAAGTTCATCATCCAAGAGCACTAAAGGAGAAAAATAACTAGGGTTGCACAATCAACATTGAGGGTCCAATCTTTCAACGAATCCGTTACCATAAAGGTATGTAGGGTTTTCAACAAGAACATCCTTTCGTTCTTGCACCCAAAAATTTGTATTATTTTAGGAAGATACATGATTTTACTTGTTTAATTATGAATTTGAGATGGAAACTATTATCCTATATTCTTGTTCAAGAAACTATGATATTTTTGTGATGTCTTAAAGATAAATTCCTTGAGTTTTGATGTTAATATCATGTTTCAAGTTGAATTTCCAGATTTTCATATGAGTTATACTTGTTTGCTATACAAAGTACAAATCTTGAAATGTTTTGCTTAAGTGTTGATATATGGGATTTAAACCCTCATTATGATCTTTGGTGAAGTAATGTGTTATACACACCTTGATATTTGAATAATTTGACCTTTTGGTCTTAAAAGAGTTATTTTTGAACTCGAATGAGAAAAGAAATTGACATGTTGATTTATTATGAAAAAGGGGTAGCATGATGCTCCCGATATGAATTGTTGAATTGCGTTGTTGTGGATTTTCTTTTGAAATGATCTGAGCTCAGTCCGGGAGTAGTCTTTAGCACCGAGTGGGAGGTATAGCTGTGATTGGTACTTTCCTAGAACTACGTGCCCCTGTAGGATTTGATCCTAAGGCTGATTGATATAGTGATCACTAGTGAACAAGAGATTAAGGTCCTACTCCGATGGCAATGATAGGACAGTTCTCCCTAACGTGGGTTGGACATTGGACTCCATGTAGCTCACATGGTTTATGTCAGTTGTAAGAGACTCCCAGTATGTGTGTGTATTCTTCTGATTGAGATGAAAAATGTAATAGTTTAAAAGTGTGAGTTGAGAAAGTTATCGTTTTGGAAGAATTTGATAAATATTTCTATATCTTAAAGAGAATTGTTATGAAAGCTACTCGTTTTGATGACTTGAAAATGATAATGAAAGTAATTGGGATTTACTATGATGACTCACATGTTTTCATCGATGTGTTTTACTCTATGGCGATTATGATGATTTTTTTTTCGAGCTATGTGTCTCTTATTACAACATACATATTTTCCTATGAATATTTGTGATATAGGACTTTTATGAAACTTGCATACACCCTCATATACTCGATCCATATTCCATGGTATTGACCCATGTATTCATACGTGGGCTACATTTTCCCTATAATGTAGGTCCAGGTGCTCATTCCCAGGCTTGACGTGATTCTCCGAGCACATTGGTCTATATTTTCTGCAGTGGTGAGTCCTCATGGTTCAAGGACTGGTTATTTCAGATTTCACTCTTTTATTTTGAGTTATCATTTTATTCCCTGATGTTAGGGTCAGTTGGGGTTTGTCCCAATGGCTCAGTGTTATACAGTTTAGTAGAGTCTTGTCAGACTAGATGGTTAGATTGATCAATCTTGTGGAGAGATCGGATTTTGTTACTTTCCGCATCTCTTTCATCTTGAATTATGATATTATGGAGAATATCTTGATGTTTGATTATAGTAATCCTGTCGATGAGTGTTGAATGGTATGAAAATGGCTCAAAGGGTTAGCTTGGAGCTATTTGTAGCCTTAAGCACCGTGTAATGATTCGGGACATATTTTCGGGGCGTTACACCTCTTATCCATAAGTATGGTGCGCAATACACCCATGCACAATGAGTCTTTCGGACTTCCTTGGACTCTATTGAACCTTAGGATTTGATACCAAGTTTGTAACACCCTGAGTCTATACCCTGGATGCTACATAGTGTTCATAATCCCAAAGGACCACAAGCTAACCCATGACTGGTACCTGCTGTAATAACTGAATGAAAATAATACCAAAATATACTAAAATTAGCTGAAAAACATACCATAAGGTTCAATACTATAAATAATACTAGATATGGTATCACAATACCAAAAACTGAACATTAATACTGAAAACTGAACAACTGTCTGAAAATACTCTAGTCTGAAAAGCCTCTAAACTGTCTGAACTGTGGAATTGATGGAACAATTCCCCAACTAACTCTGACTATTGAAAATGAACTGAAATGCTGAAACAAATAATCACGTCCTCAAATTATGAGGACTCACCACTAAGTCTGTATTTTGAGAATATGAACTGCTAAGGGTGCTCGGGAGCCTGTGCGTCTGAACCTATGAAATAAGACATCATAGTGCAAAAAAAAAGGTATGTGTCAATACTTTGAATGTACTGGTATGGTCAGTGAGGTAGGATGATATGCATGGATTCATATGCATGAACAATACTAACTGAATATCATGAGTATGACTGAATGAGAGTACATGCATGAATGTGAAAACTGTACAGAGATCATAATAACACTGAATACTAAATTTGAATATTGATTAATTGATATCTGAGTATACTGATACTGAATTACTGGTAACTGAATGACTGTATCTTAAAGTCTTAATTTTGTGGATCTATACTGAATCCCGTACTGAGATAAGTGACTGTGTCTAACAGTCCTAAATTTGCGAAACTGAACTGAGTTCCATACTAAGACTGAATCTGAAACTGAGACTGTGGGAAGTAATCATCTAACGGATATTCACCTTCTCTAACTAATTTAGGGTCCAACCTGTAACCCCAGTTGGAAGGGTGTCAATACCGTGCCATAGGTAAGGACAAGTGTTGAGTCACCCTCATCTAGCAGGTACTCTGAATGAGAATGATGGTACCCTTAACTGGCAAGTTGATGTCTCAACCTACGCTAGATATGTAGTTCTAGAATGGAAGGACTGCCTCTAAGGATTTCACCCTCTACTGGTAGGTGAGTCCCCATCCTTGGGTTTATTTGGTGCTGAATCCTACTTCCAACTGAATAGACGCTAGATTAAATTCTAAACTGTACTAGACAAGACAGAACTATTACTGATCATACCGTATAACTGAACTGAACTGATTTTACTGAACTGAGCTGGACTGATTTTGAGTTCATTGAGTTTTTCTAAGTTTTGTAACTGACTAAATTCTACTAAAATAATATGCAGGCATCATGATTCAATTGCAAGAGTTTCAACATGAATTCACATGGTAAAGCACACATATAAATTAACTCTACATGAATCTTGTAATAAATCATGAATATACTTTAATTCAAATCATGGAAATCATAAAATCACTCTACATGAACTTTAAAAGAGTTTCTTGGACTCCAAGGGTGGAAGAAACCCTTGGATGAACACTTCACATACCTTAGTTGGTGAATTTTGGAAAATTAAAGGTGGAATATTGTGCCTTGAATTTGAATTTAATTCACCTAGGGTTTTTGTTCTTGAGCAATTTGTGAAAGAATGAATATTAACTTGCTAAAAGAGGGCCAAATTTTGTGTTATGGGGGCTGAAGGGCATGGGAAAAAGACTTAATTAACCCTAAGAACGCGGCTTTTAAATGACTATAAACTGAACCATCAACGCACAGGCCGGTGCATCACATCATTGGTATCGACGCAAATAGCCAACATAGGAAAACATTTATCAACGTGATAGTTGACATGACGCGTTAAGATCGCATTGATTCATTGGTTTAGGATTCCAATGGTGCTTCAAACGAAGTCTAAAAAATCCATAACTTGTTTGGAAACACCTATTGACGTTCCTAATCATGAATTAACTCAAACATCAACATTTAATGGACGTAAAGGTCACAAAATAAGATTTCCAACTATTGACGGCTAAGATAACATTAAGTCTGAATACTTAGCTAGAATTTTCTAAGTCTGGGATCTCTTAACAAGCTTAAAAGACTAAATTAAGCTAAGAATTTTACGGGGTCTTACAGCCTGCCACATAAGGATCAGACCACTAAAAGGAAATCTTCTTCTGGGTCAACTTAGTCAAAGGAGCTACAACAGAAAAGAAACCCTTAACACCGATAACACCCAGCCAAGCCAATAAAACTCTAATTCTCGATTGACGAAGTAGGTCTAGCATAGTCATGAATCACTGCAACCTTTGTTGGATCAACTATAACACCTTCCTTTCTCACCATATTACCCAAGAAAGAAATAGACTCCAACAAAAACTGGTACGTAGAGAACTTGGCATACAACTTCTCACCCCTCACTCTCTGATGCACAATCCACAAATGCTCCTCATGCTTAGCCTCACTCTTGGAATACACCAAGATCTAATCTATAAATATAATAAAAAAGAAATTGAGACACGATCGGAACACCTGGTTCATAAACTCCATGAACATGGTAGGGGCATTGGTCAACCCAAAGGATATGACTAAGAACTCATTATGACCATATCGAGTCTATAAAGCTGTCTTTGGAATATCCGAAGCTCTAATACTTAACTGGTGATAAACAGACCTAAAATTAATCTTTAAAAACACTGCAGCACCCTGAAACTGTTCAAATAAAATATTAATATGAGGAAGAAAATACTTATTAATAACCATCATCTTGTTCAACTGTTGATAATCAATGTACATATGCATAGACCCATCCTTCTTCTTCACAAATAATACAGGTGCACCCCAAGGCAATACTCTAGGTGTAATAAATCCCTTATCCAATAACTCTTACAACTGATCCTTCAGTTTCTTCAACTCGGTTGGGGCCATCCTATAAGGAGGAATATAAATGGGCTCGGTGTGCAGCTCAACATTAATAAAAAAATCAATATCACAGTCTAGAGGTATACCAGAAAAATTCATAGGAAACACATCTATAAACTCAGGGACAACATGAAGAGAATCCAAAAAAGGAGGTAAAATAATACTAGTATCACAAATATGAGCCAAATAAGCTAAACATCTTCTATCAACCAATCGACGAGCCTCAACATAAGATATGACCCTCTTGGGTCTCGAATAAAGTACACTCTTCCAAGATATCCTTGGCACGCCCGATGAGGCTAAAGTCATATTCTTAGCAAAACAATCTAAGACAACACGATAGTGAGCTGACCAATCCATACTCAAAATAACATCGAAGTCAACATATCTAACACAAGTAAATCTACCCAAGTCTCAAAGTTAGAGGAATTCACAACACAAGATCGGTGCACCCGATCCACCACTAAAGTATCATCTACTGGAGTAGATACACGAATAGGCATGACAAGAGCCTTACTAAAAAAATCAAAGCCCAAATCAAAATGCACAAACACATAGGATAAAGTCAATCTAAAATTAAATAACACAGATGCTGGTCTAAAATAAATGGGGATGATACTTGTGATCACAACATCTGAAGCCTCTGCCTCAGGTCTGGATGGTATAGCATAACTGATAAGAGTTGAGTTACATTAATAAACAAGAAAATAATGTGAAAGTAAAAAACCCTAAGATTAAAGATGAGAAATTAAAGATAGATGAAATATGAGAATAAATTCCCAATTTCAAGATTAAGTGATAAGAACCCTAATTGATCTTAGTATTCAAAATTAATGGATCAAGAATAATTATGATACTAATAGATTTAATTCAAGAACTTAGATCAAAAGTGATCTAGACCCCTATTTTGAGGAAATTAAATACAACAATTAGTATAAGACTAATCACCTTATTTAATTAACTTTAATAGAAACCAAAATATCAAGTTAAGAATTAATCTTACCTCCTAAAGAATCATGCTGAAAGGTTGCAAGATAAATCCCATGTAGTCACACACAAAGGTGTAAATAAGAGAAACTCTCAATTAATAGTAATGTTGTCTAATTGAAAATAACAAAATCCATCCCTATATATAGGGAAAAAACCTATCCTAAATAACATGGTTTCAAATTCTACTTTTATGGAAATAAACAAATCTAGGAAACTTTAAACTAGGAAACTTCTAAACTAGGAAACTTTAAACTAGGGTACTTTTAAACTAGGAAAGTTTAAACTAGGTAACTTTTAAACTAGGAAACTTTAAACTAGGAAAGCAAAAGTTTCCGAAAAACCCATATGGGCCCAAACCTCTTCGTTTGGACTTGGACTTGAATCATAAAATAAGTGTAGAACTTAGCCCATGCTTCTCCATAATTCTTGGACACATTCTTGGGCTCTTCTTCCATCATAGGCATCTTCTTAATTCACACTGAACCTTATCAATCTTAATGCAAGTGGACCATCCTGGATGCTATCATTCCCCTCTTCTTGAAAAAAAATCATCCTTGAATTTAATTCTCGCAAAATCAAGAAGACATACAATAGTAAATAACATCGATTACTTGAAAACAACAATGGTAGGAACAAAACAAGATAGTGACCATGTGTCCACTTAACCTAATTAATACTTGCATGTATAAATACACCATCATAAAGCATGTGGACGTCATCATCCCAATAGAAAATTCTCTTCCTTGTATGAGCATAACAATATTCACGTTTAGATGAATTAGGGAATCTTAATTAATCTTTGCATGTATATATATGCCTATACAATTTAGCTCTATCAATAGTACTCCACTAGGCTTGTCAAAGATATCGAAAGCTCTAAAAAATATGTAGCCAATTCAACATTTTTATGATATAACCAAGCATAATCAATTAAACTTCTCAATGATATTTCAACATAAAACTTATCCACATAAGCATAGGAATTTTCTAGAAGGTTAGAAGAACCTTTCAATCTCAAAATAGAATCTCCACTAAATTCTAAGTAATTGCTCAAATTCTCCAACAATGAATCATGAATAGCTTCAAGAAACGGTATTTGATCATGAGTATCAAACTATTCATGTATTTCCTCATCACTAGTAGTAAACATCTTTTTATCCTTACAGTCACCAAGACTTGAAGAATTGTTATATCCCGTAAAGAGAATCATATTTCAATAAGTCATTACACAAAAACTGTTTCCATACTAGAATAAAAGAAAAATAATTATCTAACTCATTCATAATCTATATTATCCACCCACAAACATTATGCCTTATTTCAACACATGGAAATTCATATTCAACAATGTCATGATCAAAATTAAAGGAGAAAAACTTACTCTTAGTGAACTTAGCAATTATAGTTAATGAGTTATTATATAGAAAGATATCATCCTTTAACTTAATAAAGCCACTAACATAAGAATTGAAAGTATAGTTCATCACCACTAAAAAGGCCTAAGGTATTCTAGGAATTCCAATAAGATGGATAAACCAACCATAAATAACGTACTTGGTCTTATGTAGCAAAGAAATAATATCACCTCATTTTCCTTGCTCATTGGCGTTAGATCTATATCTGAATTATTGGACTTCTTGTCATAAATCTTATATTAGAAAAGTCCAATTTAATTCTCTTTACCTTTATCCTTCTCAAGAACAAATACTTGCTTAGTGGGACATGTAGTTTCAGTCACCTTTGAATTAACCTCATCCAATGAAGGCATTTCAATGCAAACTTTCCCGTGAGTACCTACAAGAGAGTCAAAGCAACTATAAGAAGAAGTAGGAATGTTAGAATTAGAAAAAGAAATAACCTTACTCAAACTCGCTTATTTTTATCTCCCTTGATTACGATCACCCCTATCCTTTTTACTGTCATTGTCATCTCTCTTTTCTTTTCTGTTGACCTCACTTGACATATTATTCTCTCCACACAACACTACCTCTTTCTTTTCCTCTCGTTAGATGTCAACAAGCATTCCCTTACTCCTATCATTCTTTTCTCTTTAAAAAATTTTCATTGTTTCTTTCACATATTTCTAATCTTTATAAACTTTGGATGGAGTTAAAGGTACAAGTTTATATTTTATTTTGTTTAGCTCAAGTGAACTCTATTCTTTCCCTTATCACAAATTGCATTCCTATCAAATTGTCATGGACGCTCAAGCTTGATATGATAATCCTGCATTGGATTTACATTATAAAGAAAATTATCAGAGTACCTTTCAATGGAGAAAGAAATCACGCATTACATAGTCTCCTTAAGTTCACCAAAATAATTGTGTTTAATGCATGTAAGTTCCAACTTCTCCACCATTGTGAACTTATCACATTAGCACAACTTTCAAAATCAATAATCATAGAGCAAATATTATCCTTTATCACACACCTTGTATGAAAAATACTTGTCCTCCTTAAATCATCTATGTTCACAGATGGATTTTGGGTGACCTCTAATGCATCGAGTCGAGCAAAAATCTTTCTAATTGTCTTGGCTATGTCATTGGTTTGTGTCCCAGCATCAATATCTTTTTCGATTTGAGAAAGCTTAAAAATAATATTAAAAAAACAAAGATCTCTCAATTTTGGTTTTTTGGTTCTATTAATCACACTTTCTTGCCCTTTTCCACTCAAATTACAATCTTTAGCTGATTTCCTTAGGATTTATATATTAACCCCATTAGTAGCAATCTATTTAGAAGTAAGATGTAGAGAGAAAAGAGAAATGACCCACTCTCAAATGGATTGAGTTTGGTGAGACAAGAAAAAAGACCAATTACAAAATATTCTAAATTTTCGCTCTTCTTGGTTTTCCTTCTTGATGTTGGAAATCAAGAAACACAATAAATTTGGAATTTCTTGATGTACAAGCAACCATTTTTTTTTGCTACAAAACTCCTAAGAATTATCAAGAGTGAAATTTTTATAGAACCGCTCTGATACTACTTGATAAGAATCGGGTTACTTTAATAAACAATAAAAATAAGATTAAAGATGAGAATTTAAAGATAGATGAAATATGAAAATAAATCCCCAATTTTGAGATTAAGTTCTAAGAACCCTAATTGATCTTAGTATTCAAAATTAGTGGATTAAGACTAATTATGATACTAATAGATTCAATTCAAGAACTTATATCTAAAGTGATCTAGATCTCTGTTTGGAATAAATTACAGACAATAATTTGTGTAAGACTAATCACCTACTTAACTTTAATAGAAAACAAAGATATCAAGCTAAGAATCAATCTTACCTCCTAAAGAGTCGTGCTAATAAGGTTGCAAGACAAATCCCAAGTAGTCACACACAAAGGTGTAAATAAGAGAAACTCTCAATTAATAGTAATATTATCTGATTGAAAATAACAAAATCCATCCAAATATATAGGGAAAAAACTTATCCCAAATAACATGTGATTCCAATTCTACTTTTATGGAAATAAATAAATCTGGGAAACTTTAAACTAGGAAACTTTTAAACTAGAAAACTTTAAACTAGGGAACTTTTAAACTAGGAAAGTTTAAACTAGGTAACTTTCAAACTAGGAAAGCAAAAGTTTCCGAATTTAATCAAAACCCATACGGGCCCAATCTTCTTCGTTTGGACTTGGACTTGAATCATAAAATAATTATAGAACTTAGCCCATTATTCTCAATAATTTTTGAAATCATTCTTGGACTCTTCTCCATCATAAGCATCTTCTTAATTTGCATTGAAGACCATCAATCTTAATTCAAGTAGACCAGCCTAGATTTTGTCAATAACACTGTCCATGATCACCAACTGGTTGAGTAGCCCCACGACCACCACTATGAGCTCCACAACCTCATCCCCTCACACCTCTGGTAGAACCCCTAACCTTCATAGTTGAAATAGAAGTAGCTCTAATCACATAATGGGGGCTGGCCATACGGCCAAACTCATCACACACAAAGCAACCTCTATTGCCTGACTCAATAGGAGAAGGTACAAGTGGGCTCAGACGAACACCCTGAACTACTAAACTAGGAGATCCACCACCCAATCTCTACAAAGCTGCCTGCTCTGGCCTACCTTGATATCCACGATAACCTCTGAAATCTCTACCATAAGAAACCTGACCTCTAAACTCACCAAAACGGTGCACCTTCTTGGTGCCTCCCTGAGATACCCGAAGAATGCCCTCTATCATTTTTGCATGATCCATAATGCTCCGAAAAGATGCTCTAAATACATCCATACAAGACATAGCCAAATAAAGAAAGACATCTAAACCCTTTACAAACATCCAAATCTTCTCAAACTCGGTGGAAATACTGGCATAGGAATATCAAGACAAGGCATAAAAATATGCCTCATACTCTGCAATAGACATGGAGCCATGCTTCAAACGAGCAAATTTATCACGCATTCGATCTCTCAAACTGTAGGGAACAAATTTCTCCATAAAAGCATCCGTAAAACTGATCCCACAACAAAACAATAGCATACACAGGCCTACAACCAACAAAAGATCTCCACCATCACTCAACTGATATATAGTATAAGCTACCTCGTGAGACTCAAGTGAACCCAAGTTATGCAATTTCTCTCGATAGCCAATCCAAAATTCATAGGCATCCTCTCCTACTGCACCACTGAGTCTCTGAGGGCCTAAGAAAGTAAATTTCTCAAATCATGACTTGATTGCGAGTGGCTCCTAACGAGTCGTAAAGAAAAATAAACCATGACATCTTTAATGGAATATAATTCAACTAAGGTTGTAATAATATTATTACTCTACCTATATAAGTTACAACATCCAACTACTCTTCCAACTCCGTCAATATTATATTCGCTGCTAACATACTCTAGCCTCATTAGTTCACACCATCAACTACAATTCAATGCTAATACATTACTATTCCTCTTTATTCACCTTATCTTACATCACCATTTCCTCTTTATTCACCTTATCTTTTTCATTACTCATATTCACAGGAACAAATTCGTAATCAGACACAACCCACACTAAACTCTTGGGCTAACAACCAAATTCTCTATTATAATATTAAAAAATGATAACTAACCATTTTGGTAAGCTACGATTAAAATACATATAAATAAAGCATGTGAACCAACATATAAGTACAAAGTTTTGATTTTTCAAATACATATCACACAATCAAATACCCAATCAACCATACTGTAAACATCCACAAACTCAACACAAATATGTACACACATGCTATGGGACTTATTTTTGCCCAATTAGTCATGACCTGCAGGGAACAATCTATGTTCATGTACCGTATCGGCGTGGTACCCAATCCAACATATACATATCCATACCGACTGGGTACCCGATTCAACATATACATATCTGTACCGGCGTGGTACCCAATTCAAAATATACATATCCGTACCGACGTGGTACCCAATCAAAGATATACATATCTGTACCGGCGTGGTACCCGATCCAACATATACATATCCGTACCAGCGTGGTACTCGATCCAAAATATATACATCTGTACCGGCGTGGTACCCGATCCAATATATACATATCCGTACCAATGTGGTACCCGATCCAATATATTTATATCCGTAACGGCGTGGCACCCGATCTAATATATACAAATCTGTATCGGCGTGTTACCCAATCCAAAATACATATATTCGTTCTGGCATGGTACCCGATCCAACATATACATATCCATACCTGCATGGTACCCGATCCAACATAAATAAATATTCTCAATATCAAATTTACACAACCTTACAACATAAAACACAATGTACCAAGTTTACAAGTACACTTAAAGTCATAAGACAATTCCATCAATTAAATTTTCAATAATCCAAACATCAACAATTTCAAGTATTTCCGAATACCAATCAACAAGTATTCATAGCATTACTTTAAGGAGTTATCATTATCAAACAAGCCTCTCATAGGTACAATTAATAAACCACCATTATCATCAATTTAGCCTCTCATGCACGTCCAATAGATATAGTATTTTTATCAATATCAAAACAAGAATATCATAAAATAAATCACAACTTAATTCTTATGCATACAAGTCACTATTGGAGCCTTAATTACTCATTAATTATTAAAAATATCATTATCTTCTTAAATACTGCAATTTGAGTTCTAACATCACCACCTATAACAAACATATTCACACGTATTATTATCCTCTACCTCTTTTAACATAATACAATTATCACATTAATTCAAGTCATCTATCCCTTAGATATTACTATGCTTATAATTATTCGATCTTAGCATAATTCTGCTCATCATATTATTGTACAATACATACAACCTAATACCATTACAACTCAACTAGGTTCATCAATAGAACAACTGAAAAAAAATATCTTGTTCATATGTTACGTTTATAATAATCTCCTTTCAGGCACATAAGACAAAATATCATAAATATTACATAGTCAATCAATAATATAGTTTTTGGGATTAAAGTTAAGTACTCGTATCTTTATCCACCTCAACTCCATGCCCGCAGGCCTAGACATGCTTTCTCCTATCAATTCTAAATTTTAAAAATATAAAATAACACAATCTTCCACTCATCAAACCTAGCCTACCTGGACACCAAGCTTTTGAATGAAGCAAACCGCAATAAGAATGTTATTTCTTTTTCTTCATGCCTTGGAATAACACCATCTAAAAATCAAGCAATAATAAGCGTAATTAAATATTTACTCTTCAAACAAATATCTTGGGGATTCAAACCCACTAATTCTACCCTTAATTCAAGGTCTATATCATTCCCCAAGAAAGTTAGCCATAAATTAGCTCTTTCAAACTTAACTGATCTCCATTAATGAAGTTTTTATGCTAAAGGTCTCATCTTTATGGAATTCAAGGTTCCTAACCATCAAGATTCATAATCTAGTTTATGAAATTCATGTTAGGAAGCTTTAATTTATAGATTAGAATCAGCTCTAGGTCATATTAAAACCACCCATGAGTTTTTCCCAAAAACATTCTACCATTAAAGATCTTTCTAAGGATTCTAAGATGTTAAAGAATTAAAAGTCGAAGAAAATAATGAAAAAACTTACCTCAAGGAACGAATTTCACCTTAATCTATGGAAAATCACCTCTTAGGTTTGGGGGATGAAATTTGGGTTTTTAAGACCTCAAAAACGGCTGAAGTTGATTTAAATACAACCAGAATTTTCGCTACAGTGAAATTTCGTTTCAGTCCGGACAGTGCTCAGTAAAATAGTCATAACCTTTTACTCCGAATTCGGATTTATGAGCGGTTTATTGAGTTGGAAAGAGGACTCAGAGATCGTTGATTTGATAGGTAATGGAACCCATAAATCGTTATATTATATGAGATATGATCATTTGAAGTTGGCCGTAATAAAAATCCATATCGAAATTGTATCGGAATGAAAGTTTTATACTTAACTTTGTGTTTAGGATATTGTATGTCCTTAATTAATAACTATAGAAATTTCAAACTAAGTTACTAATATTAGAACTCATGAATAATTAAATTCATTGGCTTGAGTCTATCTAGACACATCCAAAGGCTAAAATCTTCGTCAAAAAGTTTAAGATGACGTAATAAATAAAATATTGGCTATTTTGGATCCAAGTTAATACTGAGGAATAAAATTAAGAATTTTTAATAATTTATTATGAATAATTTAGTAACAACGAAATGGGTCATTACAATTAGATACCAATTTACCATCTATTCGTCCCCAAATGGACATTCAGCGGAGCAAAGCACTAGGTTTAAATTAGAGAGACATTACTAATATTGTTGCTTATACTGCACCCTATTCACTCACTCGATATTCTTATCAACCTACCCACATTCTATACTCAATTATTCTATCAAAGTTTTTCAAAATAATAAGATGTGGAGCCAAATATTTACACATGAATCACTCATTCTCCTCCCAATGGCTTAAATCTGAAACTTGAGTTTTACGAAAGCAAGATAAAGATGGTTAAAAGATTCACCTTGATGAAGAAAAACATCCAAAAGCATCTCTTTTTCACTACCAAAGTTCCAGAGTCCTAAATTCAATTCTAAAAATTGCTATGATATGCTACATGAATTTACTATTAGAATTTCAATACTAAACAAGCCACACCTAATCCACCTAACACACAAACTCTCTCTGAGTCACCTGACTCGGTTTTTAGCCAAGACTATCCCATAGAGAATCTACATTTGACTATATTTAAGCCACCACACCACTTACAAGTCACATAACTTAGATATCTGTATGAACTCAATCAAGACTACTAAATTCATTCTATAAAGCTAGCTTCAATATTTCATAAATACTATTATTTTCACCTCAAGATTACCCACGATTCAAGCTTAGTATTTACTACTATACAGAGATGACAACATAACCTCTCACTCATTACACAGGCTTACAACTATTAGCCAAAAAGATTCCACAAAATTATAGCCTACAACATATTCTCCTCCACAACATTGTTAATATCCATCTAATCATCATACCTTAATCATTCAACAAGCAATATCCACCAAGTATCACCCAAGGAAAGATCAATAATGCCATTTAATAATGAATTTTTTTTCCACATTCAAGATTGTTCTTAGTTATTTTATGAGTGTAACTAAGCCATATGATTTTGCATTGCCACCATCATGGGAATTACTATCCCTTAAAAGTGTCATATATTAGCTAACTATGCGGGATATGTAAATGCATAATTCAGCCACAAGGTCAAGTCAATAATAATTTATCTTCTCAAGATTTTCCCTAATGCACAAATTCATAGCTAAAACTTATGCCCAAGTAATAAACACTTCATTGTCAAGACAAATCACCCCAATATCACTAATCTCAATTTAAGATATACAAAGTCATTCTTATTTTTATCTAACAATATTTTTTATTATGGGCTTTACTTAACTCGTAAATACCTCAAGAGTGGTTCCCACACCACTAATACATAAACAAGGCCAAACAAAATAAATTGACTATAGGTCATTAATGGTCTCATCACCAATATCACATTCCAGACAAGTTATCGATCAAATTTTATAAGTATCAACAACCTCTACTAGTTTCTATCACTTTTATTTAAAACTCAGTATTTTGCCAAGCATTAAGAATCCGTTCACATAAGGAACTCAAAGATAATGTCACTTAGCCAATCTTTATAGGGAACACATTATAATTTTAATAATAGAACTGCAAAAAATTCTAAATACAATCTCAATGATCAGAGCACACAAGGATCCCCACATAATATCATATAATTGAACCACACAAGGATCGATCCACAACATCATTAACAAGAACTTCTCATTATAGAAAACATATATCACCTCAGTCTTTTATTCATGTCACTTTTTCACCATCTTTTCTTGATATCATATTCTCATAGCATCCTCTCAATTCTCATACCACCAATTTCATCAGTATAATAGTCTCAAAAATAAGTAAGCACCATAGGATTGCTTGTTTCACAATAACAAGAAATCAAATAATCCCATCACAATTATCAACAAAAACAACTTAGTCAATTTTCATGACTTAAATTCAAACAAAAATAATTCACAACAATCATAAAAATCTAGCAACACAAGTTTTGCCAAATATCAAACACAAGAAATCAATAAGTTCACATCTTTCATAAGTCTTTAACTATTAACAATAGCTTTTAGACCTTATTAACAGATACCATTTGAAATCTCCTAGATTTTTATTCAAAATTACTAAGATACCAATTGGAATCAACTATATTTCAATTGAGCTCTATTAAGATACCAATTGGATTCAATCCAATAGTCCAAGATTAGGATAGCATAATGGAGAGAAAAAAAGAAAATAACTTCTACATATCTCATAGCCTTTTAAAGATTGGGTGTGGGGCCCTACACACCAATGTATGGAACTCTACTTGACATTGATCTCGTACTTGTTGGATTGGTGAACCTAACGCTTAGATACCAACTGTCACAATCCAGACTAATGGACCATGCGAGCACCTAGGCTATTCTAAGTAGCTAGGAGAACCCTTATTACCCAACTTAGAATATGCGGAAGACTTCTGTTATTAAGGAAATATAAAGTAAATTAAATACTAATAAATAAACTTTTTACAAATACTTCTTAAAAATGTCCTTCACTATCCCAAGACTTGGACAAACATGTACAAGAGCTACCTATTAAAACATAGTCTGGAAATAAAATAAATAATACAAAGACTCTAACATCTGCTAGAAAAAACGTGCAGAAGTTAGTGCTGAATATCGTCATCCATCTGGTAACTGCAACTTACCTGCATCCAGTCTACACTCCAAGAAAGAATGTAGAAGAGTAGGGTCAGTACAACCACATATACTGGTAGGCATCATCGGCCGACCGTGTTAGTTCATATAATCATAAAATAGAGTTAAGAAAAGTAAATTATGACATCTTTAATGGAATATAGGTCAACTAAGGTTGTAATAATATTATTACTTTACCTATATAAGTTACAACATCCAACTACTCTTCCAACTCCATCAATATTATATTCGCTACTAACATACCTAGCCTCACTAGTTCACACCATTAACCATAATTCAATGCTAATACATCACTATTCCTCTTTATACACCTTATCTTACATCACTATACCTCTTTATTCACCTTATATATTTCATTACTCATATCCAAAGGAACAAATTCGTAATCATACACAACCCACACTAAACTCTTGGGCTAATAATCAAATGCTCTATTATAATATTAAAGAATGATAACTAGTCATTCTGGTAAGCTACGATTAAAACACGTATAAATGAAGCAAGTTAACTAATATATAAGTAAGTACAAAGTTTCGCTTTTTCAAATACATAGCACATAATCAAATACCAAATGAATCAATTATGCAATAATAACAAATCAAACAGTGCTCACAAGCAAGCCTCATAATCATCAAAAGTATCAACCATACTGTAAGCATCCACACACTCAACACAAATATGTACACACATGCTAAGGGAATTAATTTTTCCTAAATAGGCATGACCTGTAGGGAACAATCTATGTTCATGCACCGTACCGGTGAGGTACCCAATCCAACATATACATATCTGTACCGACGTGGTACCTAGTCTAACATATATATATCTGTACCGGTATGGTAACCGATCAAACATATAAATATTCATACCAGCGTCGTACTTGATCTAAAATATATAGATCCATATTGGTGTGATACCTGACCCAACATATACATATACGTACCGGCGTGGTACCCGATCCAAAATATACATATCCATATTAGTGTGGTACCCGATCTAACATATACATATCTGTACCGGTGTGGTACCTGATCCAATATATATATCTGTACCGGCATGGTATCTGATCCAATATATACATATCCATATCGGCGTGGTACCCGATCTAAAATACATATATTCATGCCAGTGTGGTACCTAATCTAACATATACATATCTGTATCAGCGTGGTACCCGATCCAACATAAATAAGTATTATCTATATCAAATTTACACTACCTTACCGCATACAACACAATGTACCAAGTTTACAAGTACACTTAAAGTCATAAGACAATTCCATCGAGTAAATTTTCAATAATCATTTATACACGCATCAACAATGCAAACATCAACAATTTTAAGCATGTCCGAATACCAATCAACAAGTATTCATAGCATTACTTTAAGGAGTTATCATTATCAAACAAGTCTCTCATAGGGGCAATTTATAAACCACCATTATCATTAATTTAGCCTCTCGTGGGGATCCAATAGATATAGTATTTTTATCAATATCAAAACAAGAATATCATAAAATAAATCACAATTTAATTCTTATGCATACAAGTCACTATTGGAGCCTTAGTTACTCATTAATTATTAAAAATATCATTATCTTCTTAAATACTACAATTTGAGTTCTAACATCACCACCTGTAACAAATATATTCACACGTATTATTATCCTCTACCTCTTTTAACATAATACAATTATCATATTAATTCAAGTCATTTATCCCTTAGATATTACTATGCTTATAATTATTCGACCTTAGCATAATTCTGCTCATCATATTATTGTACAATACATACAACCTAATACCATTACAACTCAACTAGGTTCATCAATAGAACAACTGAAAAAAAATATCTTGTTCATATGTTACGTTTATAATAATCTCCTTTCAGGCACATAAGACAAAATATCATAAATATTACATAGTCAATCAATAATATAGTTTTTGGGATTAAAGTTAAGTACTCGTATCTTTATCCACCTCAACTCTATGCCCGCAGGCCTAGACATGTTTTCTCCTATCAATTCTAAATTTTAAAAATATAAAATAACACAATCTTCCACTCATTAAACATAGCCTACCTGGACACCAAGCTTTTGAATGAAGCAAACCGCAATAAGAATGTTATTTCTTTTTCTTCATGCCTTGGAATAACACCATCTAAAAATCAAGCAATAATAAACGTAATTAAATATTTACTCTTCAAACAAATATCTTGGGGATTCAAACCCACTAATTCTACCCTTAATTCAAGGTCTATATCATTCACCAAGAAAGTTAACCATAAATTAGCTCTTTCAAGCTTAACCGATCTCCATTAATGAAGTTTTTATGCTAAAGGTCTCATCTTTATGGAATTCAAGGTTCTTAACCATCAAGATTCATAATCTAGTTTATGAAATTAATGTTAGGAAGCTTTAATTTATAGATTAGAATCAGATCTAGGTCATATTAAAACCACCCATGAGTTTTTTCCAAAAACATTCTACCATTAAAGATCTTTCTAAGGGTTGTAAGATGTTAAAGAATTAAAAGACGAAGAAAATAATGAAAAAACTTACCTCAACGAATGAATTTCACCTTAATCTATGGAAAATAACCTCTTAGGGTTTGAAATGAAATTTGGGTTTTTTAGACTTCAAAAATGGCTAAATTTGATTTAAATACAACCAAAATTTTTGCTACAGCGAAAATCTTATTTCATCCCGGATAGTGCTCAGTAAAACAGTCATAATTTTTTACTTTGAATTTGGATTAAAGAGTGGTTTATTGCATTGGAAAGAGAACTTAGAGATATTTGACTTGATTGGTAATGGGACCCTAACTCCTGATAGTCTATGATATATGATCGTTTGAAGTTGTCCCTAATAAAAATCCATATCGAAATTGTAGCGGCAAGAAAGTTTTATACTTAACTTTATGTTTAGGATATTGTATGACCTTAATTAATATCTAAAGAAATTTCAAACTACATTATTGATATTAGAACTCATGAATAATTAAATTCATCGACTTTAGTTTATCTAGACACATCTGAAGGCTAAAATCTTCATCAAAAAGTTTAAGATGACGTAATAAATAAAATATTGGCTATTTTAGACCCAAGTTTATATTGAGGAATGAAAATTAAGAATTTTCATAAATTTATTATAAATAATTTAGTAACAACAAAATGGGCTGTTACACTTAATAGTTAAATCCCTTGTTAAATAAATAGGTTATGTAAAACTTATTTTAATTTAGGATTAATGGAGGTTATGTAGCTAAGCCATAAAGGTGTGGGTCTTGGATTACTTGTACTAGAAACTCATGTTTGCCGACGTGAGGTTTTGGTCTTGATATGCGTATGCATATTTTACACTATTGATATAATTGTATCTTAGATTGATTTGAGGTCATGGCATTCTCTAGTCTTTCTTGATATCTTTAATTCATATGGCTAATATGCATTGGGCCCTTTCAACAGGGGGAGATGAAACCATATAGCCCCTGGGTGCCTATTTATGATGGTTGAGCTACATAGTTCAATATAAATTTTTAATTCATGCTTATCCTTGTTCCCTATCCCGATATAATACTTATACATGTATATGATGATGTGTGCATGATTTTGAATTAGATTTGACTTTACTTTACTTTATCCTTTATCCATGAGTTACATGCTAGTGCTCAACTCTCTGACCATCTTCAGATATTGTATCCCTAAGAGATGCAGGGTCCGAAGGTAATTCTACTTTTCCTAAATTCTGTTAGGGGGATCAACTCGGTTCTTCGGTCGTTTACGATAAAGTGGTGAGTTTTTACTCTTTGAAAGACTTAATCATTTCATTAATTTCCTTCCATGACTTAAACTTAAAACCTTTATACTAACATTATATTTATCATGATTATTATCATTATCATTGTCATTGTAGTTATCAGAGTCAGGGGTAAGTCCTGACGTTAGTTATTTTTTAGAATAGTAGAGGCTTTGTAGATATTACTGTGGATTGGGTATTGATATTGTCACTATTAGTTGTTTTGGTGTTTTTCATATTTTTATATTTTTATATGTTTGGATTTTAGCCGTTTCTAGTATACTATGCTCTATGTTGTTAGACAAATAGGGTGGTCTCCAATCCTCAATGGACATGACATACCCGTCATAGCCAGGATGTATTTGGGTTGTGAAAATGCTAGTATTATAGCCTAGGTTTGGTGTCATTGGGTGTTCATAAAGTTGTGTCAAGTAGAGTCTATTTATGGGTATATAGCGTACCACACTTATAAGGGGAAGGCTATAAAGCATTTAGGAATTTTTCCCTTTCCTGTGATCTACTTTTGGGATGTAAAGTCTAAGGTGTTAAAATCTCCTCTAATTTTTATTTGCCCATTTTTTGGATGATACCTTTCAGAAGATTTGATGCTCATAAAAACCTTCTCTAACCTGCTAGAGGGTAATATGGATGGGACTCATCCTAACCATGGAGTTCAGACCCAATCTAGGGTTAGTGCCTCTGACTGCCCTCATGGAGTTCTACTGGTCCTTACTGATTATTCTCTCATTGGTGACACTCTTGCTCAGTCACCTTAGGGAGATATTACTAATGTTGAGTTTCTCTAGTTTATTCATCTGTTGACCCAGTTGGTGATATCTTAGTCACATCAGTCGGGTCCTGCTGGTACTATAGTGAGTTCTTTTGAGGTTACTCAAGTCGGGCAGTTCATAAGGCTCAATCCTCTGATCTTTACTGGATCTAAGGTTAAGAAAGATCCTCAAGGGTTCATAGATGAGATAGAGAATATTTTTTGTGTGATGCATGCTACTGATGTAGAGGGTGTGGAGTTCGTTGGATTTTAGTTAAAAGATGTGATGTATTTGTGATATAAGGAATGAGATCAGTCTAGGGTTGATAATACTGAGTGAACTTTGTGGGATGATTTTTTGGGTGCCTTTCTTGACCGTTTCTTTCCTCAAAAGTTGAAAGAGGCAAAAGCTAAGGGAGTACGTAAATTTGAAGTAGGGTAGGATGACTGTGAAAGAATATGCCCTGAATGTGTAAGGCCCCCTTGCTAAATAGTGAGATGAATATCTCACGACTTGTGGTGTATAAGCAATAGGTTGATATGGAAAATATGAAGCAAGAACAGATGGGGGAAAGGTAGAGTAAAAAGTTTTAGTATTCGGATCAAGGTATAGGTCAGCAGTAGAATAGTAGAGATGGTGGAAAATGGTCTAAGAAGAAGTGGGGCAATTTTGGTTCTTATTCTAAGGCTAGTGCTCTTTATCCTTAGCCATCTGATGATCATCGTTTCCATAATAGTGATGATCCCAGGGTACGGGGTGTCTAGTCTCAGGATAGTAGAATACTATGGGAAGAAGCATTATGAGTTTTGTGATGAAGGAAGAAATAAGTGCTTTAAGTATGGCCAGTTGGGCCACATTCAAAGGAACTATCCTTTAGGAGATATTTCTATTGGGGATAATAAGGTCCCAGTTGCGTCTTCTTTAGCTCCTGCACCAAGGGGTGCTACTTCTAGCTCCGACACTAGTTAGAATCATTTGTATGCTCTTATCACCTGTTAGGATTCTGAGGCATCTCCTGATGTTGTTACTGGTATGCTAAAATTTTTCTTTTGTGATATATATTATTTTCTAGATCCTGGGTCTACCTTATCTTATGTGACCCCTTATGTGGCTATTATTTTTGTTTTGGTCCTGAGTGTATTCCTGATCCCTTTTCTATATCCACCCAGTGGGTGATTCTATTATGTCTAGAAGAGTCTATAGGAGTTGTGTGGTATTTATCTGTGGTAGGGAGACACTAGTAGATCTGGTAGAGTTTGACATATTAGATTTTGATGTGGCCTTGGGGATGGATTTGTTGCACTCAATCTATGTGTCTCTATATTGTCAGACCCGAAGGTTTAGTTTCTAATTTTTGAATGAGACGGTTATTGAGTGGGAAAGGAGTTCCCTAGTGCCTAAGGGAAGATTCATTTCATATCTTAGACGTCTAAAATTTATTTCTACAGGGTGTCTTTATCATTTGGTTTGGGTTAAAGATTCTAACTCAAAGGGTCCTTCATTACAATCCATTCCTGTGGTTAATAAATTTCTTGAGGTTTACCCTGATGACCGTTTTGGTGTTTCTCCCGCTAGGAAGAATGATTTTGGGATTTTTATTTTTTTGAACACTCGTCCTATCTCTATTCCTCCCTATAGAATGGATCTAACTAAGTTGAAAGAGCTTAAGGTGAAGTTAAAAGATCTTCTTAATAAGGGTTTTATTCATCCTAGTGTTTCCTCATGGGGTGCTCCTGTGTTATTCGTGTGTAAGAAGGATGGATATCTTTGAATATGTATAGATTACCGCCAGTTAAATAATGTGCTGGTGAAGAATAAGTATCCTCTTCCCAGGATTGATGACCTATTTGATCAGCTTTAGGGTGATAAGTACTTTTCAAAGATTAGGTAGGTGGATATCGCTAAGACTACTTTTCAAACTCAATATGGTCATTTTGAGTTTTTGGTGATGTCTTTTGGTTTGACTAATGCCCGGCGGCATTTATGGATTTGATGAATTGGGATTCCATCAGTTTTTGGATTTTCTTGTAATTGTATTTATTGATACGATTTTGTTGTACTTTAAGAGCGATACGGATCATGTATTCACCTTCGCATAGTGTTGTAGACTTTCAAGGATCAGCGGTTTTATGCTAAATTTTCTAAGTGTAAATTCTTGGGTAAATGGCGTTACTTTTTTGGGTCATGTTATTTCTAGATAAGGGATCATGGTGGATCCTCAGAAAGTTGTGGTGGTTAAGAAATGGCCTAGAATCACGACTACAACTGATATTCAGAGCTTCATGGGTTTATCCAAGTACTATAGAAGGTTTGTGGAGAGATTTTCTTCACCTACTGCCCCATTGACTAAGTTGAGTTAGAAAAAGGTGAAATTCTTATGGTCGGATACTTGTGAAGGTAGTTTCGAGAAGCTGAAAGACAAGTTTACTTATGCTCTTATTTTGACCCCACTTGAGTGTATGATGGCTTTGGGGTTTATTGTGATGTGTCCCATGTAGGATTGGGTTGTGTTCTGATGCAACATGGTAAGGTGATGGCGTATGCTTCTAGGCAGCTGAAAGTTTATGAGAAAAATTATCTGACTCATGATTTGAAGTTGATAGCTATGGTTTTCTCTCTAAAGATTTGGCATCACTATCTATATGGGGTCCATGTTGACATCTTCTCAAACAATAAGAGTTTGCAATATGTGTTCATCCAGAATGAGTTGAATCTCAGGCAAAGGAGATGGATTGATGATATGAGATGAAAATACAAAAATTGAAACAACACAAAATCAAAGGAAACACACTAAAAACAAAATCACAAAAACAAGGAAATAGAACGATAGAGTAAAAGATAGATAGATTGACATAAATAAATAACGAGAGAACAACCAAGGGTATACTAAACCTTAGACCTTTCTATCAATTACTGATAACACCAACCTCTTACGAGGACACAACAAAAATGGATCCCGAGCACCCACATTTCTAGACAACCAGAGAAACTTCCAACAGGTTTTAATAAAAACACTCACAAGTGTATCTCAATTCATCATTCATCAACCCCCACAAAATGAAGGAAAACTAGCTATTTATATCCATGCGCTATTTATTTCACAATGGGCCCGAAAGTGACCCTGAAAGCTATTGGGCCCAAACGTGACCCAAGAGCCCAAATAATTCAAAAAGTGCCCACACTCTCTCGAGGCCCATGCTGTCATTCAAATGTAGTATTGCTCAACGCTCCTTTGGATGACATCTTCAAATATAGCTCCTCCTGCATTCCAAACTCTCATCCACACGTGACATAGTTCTCATGGGAGCCTAACAAGGGTATTCCAAACATGTCTTAGCATCCTCGAGATGGTCATAGCTTGAAATCCCTTGTGTTGACCTCGAATTATATGCTCAATGGTGTTCATGCCAATTTGGATTGTATTATTCTTCCCTTATTGAAGAGGATTTGACCTCAAATTCAAATTTTTTGATGACATTACATCACACTTCTCAAGTTTGAAAACCTTTAATAAGAACTCCATGTGATCTTCAAGAATATATTCATGAGGCACTCTTCTTGCCTTCTCATTTTAAGGTGATGTTTCATGATCCTGCATAAGAGGAGAAATGAAACTAGGCAAAATGCTAGTACCTTGGTTAGTGAGTGAAAAAGGCTCAATATTTGAATTGTCTTTGACACATTGGATTAGGAGTGGCCTTTGGTGCTAGGGATAGTTTGACACGATTTTGGGAAGCTTGGGGAAGGGTTCAGGGTTTATTGGTGGGATTGTAGTGGTCGGGATACATGTGGTAGGGTTGGAGGAGTAGGATTTGAAGAATTATGGTTTCCTTCCACACTCACCATTCTTTCATCTAGATTCATCATTTTCCCTTCCACTTTGGTCAACATCTCGTTCATGCTTGTTATATCTTTTCGTAAACCCATGAGGGCTTCCCAAAAAGTATCAAATTGGGCCCGACTTATGATAGGTTGAACCTCAACTCCGGGGACCATTGTAATGGATGACTCAGCGAAGAAATAAGAACTTGAATTCAAGAATCAAAATAAGAAAGAAACAAATCAAAAAAGACAAAATGAACAAGAAATATAACACACAAAGACTTGAATTCAAGAGTTAAACTAAGAAAACAAAAGATATAAGAAGGAAAAGACACAGGAAATTAAGACACAATGATCATTTAAGAATGAAGAAAATGAGACTAGAATTCAAACCTTAAGAAATGGAGAATTAAGGTGTTGAGATTTGTATAAGAGCTTTAATTGATATTGGAGAAGTGTTGTTATATATTTGGGAACTTGAATTGGAGTTATTGGGGCTGCTATGGACGAAAATTCAAGAGTTTGGGGCTCTTCAATTGAATTTTCAAGATCAAGAAGCTTTGAATTTTTTTGTGGTCCCCTCTTTTGTACTCTCCTTTGTCTTCTTCCTTTGGAATATTCCCTTTTGATGCCTTTTAATTCTTTTTTCTCTTTGGAAGAATGGAATATTCTTTGGAATAAACAAGTACAACACCTTCTCTCACCTTATTTTTGGATCAAATACTCACTTTTTGAATGTTCTTCTTCAACAATATATGAAGACTATGAAGAACACCAAGAATATTCAAAATTGACGCTCAAGCAAATGACCTCAGAATTCAATGAAATTTAGAATCCAAGCTCAATTCAACATTCCAAACACCACCAACATGTTTTCAACCCCAAAATCTCAACAACAAAATCCAAAATTGAGAACCCACCTTTAAGTTTCTTCAAACTCAAGCTCCAACAATGGTAGGTTACTCAAATTACCTCAGATTAAGCTCAGTTTTTGGATTTTGACTCAAATAGTGTTAGAGGATAAGAATCTAACACAAAAAAACACAAGAAAAGCACAAAGTCAAAACTCAAAAATTTGACCTAGGGGTCAAATAGGAATAAAATATTTTTTGTGTTTTTTTATTTTTCAACACAACAAGACCCAAGATTGACTTTGGGGGAACGAAATCAAGCTCGGCTCTGATACCAAATGGTACGAGACAAAAATACAAAAATGAAAACAATACAAAATAAAAGGAAACACACTAAATACAAAATCACAAAAAGAAGGAAACAAAGAAATGGAACGATAAAGTAAAAGATAAATAGATTTACATAAGTCAATAATAAGAGTACAACCAAGGGTATACTAAATTTTAAACCTTCCTATCAATTACCGATAATACCAATCTCTTATGAGGACACAAAGAAACTCCCAACAAATTTCAATAAAAATACTCGCATGTGTATCTCAATTCATCATTCATCAACCCCCACAAAATGAAGGAAAAATAGATATTTATAGACATGGACTATTTATTACACAATGGGCCCCAAAGTGACCCTAAAAGCTATTGGCCCCAAACGTGACCCAAGATCCTAAACAATGCAAAGGGAACCAATACTCTCTCGAGGCATATGCTATCATCCAAATATGGTGTTGCTCAATACTCCTTTAGATGACATCTTTAAGTATAGATTCTCCCATATTCCAATCTATCATCCACAAGTGATATAGTTCTCGTGGGAGCTTAATAAAGGTACTCCAAAACATGTCTTAGCATCCTCAAGATGGTCATGGCTTAAAATATCTTGTGTTGGCCTCAAATTATATGCTTAAAGTCATTCATGCCAATTTGGATTGTATCACCTGAGTTGCTTAAGGACTATGACATAAGTGTACGCTATCATTTAGGTAAAGCTAATGTAGTTGTTGATGCCCTTAATAGGTTATCCATTGGGAGCTTATGTTATATTGATAATGAGAAGAGAGGTTTAGTGAAAGATATTCACAGTTTAGCACATCTTGAGGTTTGTCAATTGAACTCTAAGGATGGAGGTGTGATTATGCAAGAGCTAGTGAAGTCATCTCTTAGTGCTGAGGTAAAAAAGAAATAGGTTTTGGATCCTATCTTGATACAAATCAAGAATGACGTAAACCACCAGAAGGTGATGACTTTTGAGATTAGTGGTGATGGTATCTTGAGGTACTAAGGTAGATTATGAATTCTAGATATTGACGGGCTGCATGAGAGGATCTTGGATAAGTCTCATGAGTTGAGGTAAACTATTTATCTTAGTTTGATGAATATGTACCATGATAGAGATCTGTTGGTGGAATAGCTTGAAATAGGATATGGCTAATTTTGTGGCTAAGTACATGGTGTGTCAGCAAGTGAAGGTGAAGAACTTAAGGCCTGGTAGATTATTTTAATAAATTGAGTTGCCTGTCTGAAAGTGGGAGATGATTAGTATGGATTTTGTTACTGGTCTTCTACAGTTTCACAGTCAGTTCGATTAGATTTGGGTCATCATAGATAGGATGACCAAGTCTTCTCACTTCTTTTATATGAGGACTAATTACTCTACTGAGGATTATACAAGGTTGTTCATTCAGAAAATCATCAAATGGCATGGTGCATTTGTTTCTATTATATCTTATCGTGGTACGCAGTTCTCATCTCACTTTTGGTGTTATTTTCATAGAGGTTTAGGAAATAAAGTAAGCCTTAGAACCATTTTCCCCCTTCAAGTAGATGGACAAGCGGAGAGGACCATTCAGACATTGGAGGATATGCTTTGAGCTTATGTGATTGACTTTGGTGGTAGATGGGTTGATCATTTACCTCTCATCAATTTTGCTTATAATAATAGTTATCACTCTAGATTTGGGATAGCTCCATTTGAAGATTTATATGGTAAGAGATGTCGTTCTCTTATTGAGTGGTTTAAGGTTGGTGGGGTTGGGTTGTTCAGTCTTGATTTTGTTCATCAGGCTATGTAAAAGGTGAAGGTGATTTAGGATAGGCTTAAGACCGCTAAAAGTCACCAAAAGTCCTATGTGGACATAAGGTGAAGGGAGTTAGAAATTAGGTGTTCTTGAAGGTATCTCCCATGAAGGGAGTGATGCAGTTTGGAAAGAAAGGAAAGCTCAGTCCCCATTATGTGGTCCTTTATTTGATTTTGAATAGAGTGGATAAGTGTCTTATGAGTTAGAGTTTCCTCCTTTTTTTGGGTTTTGTTCACCTGATTTTTCACATTTTGATATTGAGAAAGTGCGTGGGTGATCCTTCTTGATGGTTCCATTGGAAAGTGTTGGTGTTTCCAAATCCATGTCGTATGTGGAGGTCCCAATTGAGATCTTAGATGGCAATTCCATTGGTTTCAATCAATGAAGGTGGCTTTGGTGAAGGTTCTATGGAGGAACCAAAAGTTTGATGAAGCTACTTGGGAAGCTGAATAGGACATGAAGTCCAAATATATCCATTTTTGTTCCCCATTCCATATAATCTTTCTTAAGGTATGTGTTAATCTTGGCATTTTTGTTTTATGACTTTGTTAAAGAAAACTAGGATTTTCTTGACATCTTTGTTTTCTATCTTTGTTAAAGGTAAGTGTGGTTGTATTCCGTGTTAAATCGTGCTATGGGATGCCTAGTTCTATCATTCGATGACGAATGATCCTAAGGGGGGAGAATGAAACACCCCGGATTATGGTTCTTAAAAAATGTCTTTTAAACTCACTGCCCAGGTTAAGCCTCTCCTTACGAGTTGTAATGTGTCATTGAGTGTCATAGGACCCCAATCGTAGGGTTTCCAATAAAGTTAGTCTAAGTTACTGTCCTGATTACAAGTTTCTCCTAACGAGTTGTAAAGACTCTAAACAAATCATACGGTCCAATCTGTAGCCAAACAAGTGTGATTCCCAAAGTACTTAATCTTGACTATGACTAAGACCCTACGAGTCGTAGGGTTACCAGATGGGGGTCCTTCAACTACTGTCTTGTCTAGGACTCGGGGTGATGACCCGTAGTGAGTCCTTGTGAGTCGTATAGTGACCCCTAGTCACTGGTGACAATTTTTTAGCTTTTAAGTTAAGGATATTTTGGACATTTCATACGGATATTTTGGACATTTCATATATTTCCCTCTTTCCTCACTTAATACCCACGGCCATAAAACACACTTGGGATGTTATTTTCAATATTTTAGAACTCCAAACACTCTCTCAAACTCTCAATTCTCCAAGGTCAAGATACTTAGGGTTTCCAAGAAGTAGGTCATCTAAGGGCTCAAGGGTTGAATTTTCCCCATACATCTTGGTATTTCGGGCATGTTACTCTTTCCCAATTCTTATTTTATGAAAAACATATGTTTTAAATAGTTAAAATTGTATGGATTTAAATGTGGGTTTTGTTAGGGTTGAGGGTTTTGGAATGTTGGATCCTTGAACTATTTTTCCTTGATTCTTATGAGTTGTTCATGCTTTTAACTGAATGTTTTGAACTAATGGGGTGCATGGATGTGGGAATTGAAATGGGGGTCGAGGTATTCCCCCAAATTTATGTCTTAAATTGGAAATTGGTTTTGACTTAATTGAGTCCCCTCAACCCACTTGTGTAAACGACTTTGAATGGTGAAATTGTCACTTGTTTTGATTTACTCACTTATACTATTGCAATGTACGAATGGATAAACAACAAATATGGATTTTAAAGGCCTTGTTGGCCATGTTTGAATTGAAACATGAACAAACAAGGTTGCGGAATTTATCCAATTTGATTTAATAAACAAAGGGGGTCGAGACATTTCCTCAAGTTAATGTGATTGTTATGGCATAGAGTTAAGCTTGCAAGTGTAAGGGTATGAAGATACCCATGTGTAACGCCCCCAGAACCTATCCCAAGACATTACATGATGATCAAGGCCACACGTGGCCTCAAGCTAACCCTCTAAGCCTGTCATCACTTTCAGAACTCATTATAGCACAAATTATGCTAAGATAAAGAGGGAATAACCATGTAATGAACATACTAAAATACGAAGTAATACTGCCCTGTATAAATAAAATACTGAAATCCCTGTACATGCTGGTACACTAGTCTGAAAAAGCGTCTGCCACATAGGACTGAGGAGCCATTAGGACAGATCCCCAATAGACTCGTACTGAACTGAAAGTAAATAACCATCTAATAATAAGATAAAGTCGGAGACATAGGTCCTCGAACCATGAGGACTCATCAACCATAGAAATGTAGATGAAGGTACTCAAAGATCACCGTAACTGCTGAGACTGAGCACCTGAACCTATATCATGAGGAAATATAGAGTACAAAAGAGTATGGGAGCCAGTACTTGGGAATGTACTGAGTATGTGGAGGTGGATGGAACATTTTAAATACTATCATAAATGTATAACAAAATCATGCATGCTGACAATAATAACTCTCTTCGCTTGAATTATCTAAACCATCATTTTCGGAAGTCACCATTAATAACATATGCTTCATAAATCTCATAAATCATTTAACTCAACTCAAACTCTTTGACTCATGACTTAGAGTGACTCGGTAACTCATGGTACTTAGATCATTATGGACGTGGGAGTTTCTTATAACTGACATAACTACACCATATGAGCCGCATGGAGTCTAATGTTTTTTCCTCCTAAAGAAGGAACCCCACATTGGCGGAGATGTCGTACTCTTGCCAGGAAGTACAACCTCAATCTCATTATCACAATCCCATACTCAGCCTCTGGCCCACAATTATCAACATCAATCCTACGGTGGCACGTAGTTTTGGAGAAATACCATATTTCCTACTCGGTGCTAAATACTCCTCCCAGACTCAGCTCAGAACGCGTTAGGAGATCCACCTTAATCAATATCAACTCATGGGTCTATCATAGAGACCAAAACATAAATATATCTCATTTGTAAATCATGAACAACTGTGGATTCCTAACTCGACTCAAAATCAAAACAATCTTTCTCAACATCAAGTACCTTTGCTTATCAAATCATTTCAAATATCAAAAGCTTCAAGGAAACATCATAAAACTCATTCTTGCCTCTCAAGCTCAATATCAATATATATATTCAATAGTCAAACTTCTCATGGAAAGGCACAACTCATGACACTTGTCTTAAATCGCTTAGAAATCATCAATACATAATTACAATATATAACTCATGGAATAAATTCTCAATTTAAGAAACATGATGGTGAAATAATCATAAATATCAAACTTATTCAACTCAAATATCATAAATCATAAATAAAGAAATTTGGGTGTAAACCCACTTGCGAAATCATGTAAATCAATAATAGAAAGTAAATCTTTAGGCACAAGAACAAAAGGAGTGTTCTTGTTCAAGCCCCACATACCTTGGATTATAATTTTGAAGATGTAGAAACTTGTTTGAAACTTCTTTCTCACACTTTTAGACCAAGATTCTTGATGCCCTTGACTTGGAAAACTTAATTCTCAAACAACTTGGAGAAATCCATGGAACATCCTTGAATTTCCTGGAAGAAGATTGAATTTTTGGGTTTTGGAAGAAACCCTAATTTCTAGATATTTCTTAGAAGAGGAAAGAAGAAAAATGAATGGCTATTCTCTACAAAGATATATATATAAGACCATATGGGGCGGAAATAACCAAAATGCCCTTTTAAAAAAGCTGAAATTCACTAATCGGGGACTGCGACGGTCAATCTGATGGTCCAACAAGTCTCCTTACGGTCCACCAGGTCGTTCGTCAATCGAGTGCCAGAACTGGAACATTCTGCCTCGACGTGACAGTCAAAGTGACGGTCCGTCAGAAAACTGACGGTCCACCAAGTTTTCCATCACTCGAGTTCCAAATCTGGGCCATTCTACCTCAACATAACTATTGAAGTGACGGTCCATCAAGAAACTGATGGACCACCAAGTCGTCCGTCACTCAAGGACCAGAAATGAGACATTATGTCTCGACCTAACAGGACCCCTTGATGGTCCGTCAACTTTTGACGGTCCACCATCTTGGCCGTCACATGGTGACCAGGAAGAGGGGTCACTTCCTTGGCTTGACGGGACACTTGACGATCCACCAAGAACCTGACGGTCTGCCAGGTCGACCGTCAGACCTGGGCGATTCGATATTGCTGAGTAAGATGGCTATAACTCCCTCGTCCGATGTCAGATTTTGATGAAATTGGTATCGACGGAAATCTTATTCAATGATATATATGAAAAAAGTAGAAATTAGAGAAATACAACATGATTTAAACATCAATCACTTTGGAATTCATACATATCCACTCAAAATATGGATTTAGGCTTAAGAAACGATTGGGGTATTACACCATGGTGTTCCTTAATGGTTAAATCCTTGGTTAAATTAATGGATTATGTGAAAAAATTTTTAATTTGGGATTAATGGGGTTATATAGCTAAGTTGTGAAGGTGTGGGTCTTGGATGACTTGTACTGGAAACTTATGTTTGCCGACATGAGGTTTGGTCTTGATAGTCGTGTACATTGTTCACACTATTTTATAATTGTATATTAGATTGACATAGGGTTGGGGCATTCCCTGGTCTTCCTTGATACCTCTGTTTTGTGGGGCTAATACACACTGGGCCCTTTCAGTAGGGGGAGCTGAACCCATATAGCCTGTGGGTGCCTGTCTATGACGGTTGAGCTACATAGTCCAGGATTACATTTTATTTCATGCTAGGCCTTATTCCTTATCCCAGCATAATACTTATACATGTATATGATGGTTTGTGCATGATTTTGAATAGTATTTGACTTGATATTATTTTATCCTTTATCCTGAGTTACATGCTAGTGATCAACCCACTAACCATATTCAGATGCTATATCCCCATACGATGTAGGGTCTGAAGGCAATTTCACTTTTCTTGAACAATGTTAGGTGGATCAGCTTAATTCGTCGATTATTTGCGGTGAAGTGGTGAACTTTTATTCTCCAAAAGACTTAATCATTTCATCGATTTCCTTACATGACTTATAATTGAAAACTTCACATTAACATTATCATTATAATTATTATTGTCATTGTTAGAGTCGGGGGCATGTCCTGACGTTGGTTATTTTTTAGATTAGTAGAGGCTTTGTGGATATTACTCTGGATTAGGTATTGATGTTGACACTCTTAGTTGTCTTTGTGTTTATCATCTTTCTATCTTGTTATATGTTTAGATCTCAGCCGTTGCTAGGTGTGCTATGATTTGTGTTGTTAGGAAAAGAGGATGGTCTTCAGTCCTCGGTGGACTTGAGATATCCATCACAGCCAGGCCCTGGTTCAGATCGTGGCAGATACATATGTCTACATATAAATCTGCGAGACTCTATTAGACATCTCGTTCTTACAACATTGAGACCAATAAAACCTGGCTGCTCTGATACTAATTTGTCAAACCTAAAACTCCGAGGGTTATGTTGGCACTTGTCGCAGCAAACCTTGCCAAGCAAGCCTATCACCCAACCAATACACAAAGGAAAAAAGACAATCATAACCCTAAGGTAAGGCTTCAAGAACTAAGCCGAACCATATTAGTAAAATAAATGCAAAAATAAGCATAACAATGCAGCCAAAACTCCCAAAATCAAGTGTCAATAGTATAAGAATGTATCTAGTACAACTCAAAAATAAGGAAACACATAAGGTATCCAAATACCAGAGAAAATCTATATCTGAAGTGAAAATAATGACGTAGTCCATAAAGAAAGATA
Source organism: Capsicum annuum (assembly GCF_002878395.1). Taxonomy (NCBI): domain Eukaryota; kingdom Viridiplantae; phylum Streptophyta; class Magnoliopsida; order Solanales; family Solanaceae; genus Capsicum; species Capsicum annuum. Next base: position 71,662,371 of record NC_061114.1, read on the forward strand.
ATAGAAGACATCCGGATGCCAGAAATGCCAACCACTTCCTTGAAAGCTCCAGATATCACCCAAATCTAGCAGCATAGATTGCGCCCAAACTTGGATCTGCACTAGAAGGGTACAGTGGGGGTGATACGGTCAACTTGTACTCAGTAGGTATCATAGGCGTATCGACCATAGTAGAAAATAAAGTACACAAAATACACACTAAGGACACGTCACCTGCAATAAGAAAATGTATCACAATGGTAGTCCACACCACTTACATTAACAGTTCTAACATATATATAACACATATATAACAACAACACCAGGTAGAACACAAGTGTACATTATATCACATACAAGTAGAATCATGGGAGAACATGCATATAAAAGATAGTTAGGTACAATTAATGGAAAATAGAGCAAATAAATGTATGACAAGTTAATGTGGAAATTCAATCACAATACAAATACAATAAAGAAATGTATAAGATAATGATGCACGAGGTCGTCGTACAACCTTCGTATACACCCATGGAGGAAAGCCTCCTGATATGGGATCCATAGGGGGTTCGTCAACCCATATACAATTCATATATCCATATATCCATATCTCATTCCTGACACATCTCTCAGGAAGGGTTTTATAAGGTGTTACAATATCTCCTTCCCAAATGGGCACAACACATAGATATCTATTTTTCATGATTAGTTCTCATCATTAACATGCATTTTGTACCATATTTACTACTCAACCCAGTCTGAAAGAGTTAAGTCATAACCTACCTCGAAAGTCAAAATTGATCCACTACACTTTGAACCCACGACTCTACTTTTCATGAACCATCTCAAAATCAGCTAAAATCAAGAAATATAGAATCTACATGTTAAAATAAAGCCAACAATACCCATATTGCTTACTTTTTGTTCGGGGTCAAAACGAACCTCTAAAAGGGGTTTTCAAAAAAGAATTGCAAGATTGAACTTTATTTCAAGAATGTGTTCCCCATATTTTTAGGAATCTACAACTAAAAATTCAAGTCAAATCAAGTCAACAACAACATTCAAATCAAAGAAAAAATCATTTTTGAGCTTTACCTGGTAAAATTTTTGAAATTCGTGTTAAAATAAAGAATCAAAGTTGTTTTGAAAAAGAGATTGATAAAAACTAGTAATTATAGGATTAGGAGCATTATTCAAGTGAAAGGAGTGAAATTTGGAGATAAATCAAGAAATAAGGTTTTTGGAGTTTTTGAACAATTAATCAAGAATTAGAGTAAGAAAAGGATGAAATCTCACCTTAAATCGTAATAGAATTAAGAAATAAATGTTAATCTACCTTCCCAAGCTCCCATAAGCTTTACATTTAAGCTCTCACACTATTTAAGGGTTTTACTCTCAAGAGGTAAGGTGAAATAATGAGCAAAATAGGCTATTTTTATATTGTACTAGGTAAAACAAGGGATAAATCATCCTTGTTAAGCGCTATTTATCCTATAATTGTCAAGTTGTACCAGCAACCTGGAAAACTAGATTTTTCAAGTACACCACGAACTTTGGTGGGGTGTTCGAGATTCGTTTGAAGTTTGATATATACAAATGACCTATGTAACCACAATAAATTCGATACTCCAAGCTCAATGGCAATATCAAATTTTCAAAAAAAAGTGTCATTTTCACAGAGTTGACCCCCAAAATTTGAAATTATAATTTTTCAAACTGAGGGTCGAAATAAGATTTAAAAGACATAAAATTCAACCAAAAATGTTATCACCCTAAAATCAATGTTTTGGGTGTGTTAGCAAAATCAGATTGTCCACCTGGGGTAGTTTTGACCAAATGTGGGTCCCATGCCCATATTTCTAATTTTTCAATTTTTTGACCAACAGGTCGAAATGAGCTCGGGTGTATCGGGGCCCAAACTAAAGGTCTACCTAGTCTAAAATTGATATTTTAGAGTTGTTGGCGTAATCCGCTCAACCATACATCACATAAATCAAAAGATAACCACATAAGTTCAAAATAAGGCTCTCGAAGCCATAAAAAATCATAATATCGCATAAACGCTTTCAAAATGGATTGACAATTTTGACAATCACCCCCACACCCAAGAAATACCACAATACAACTACGAGAAGGGGTAAAATAAATAAATTACACAAAAACACATATTTTACATACTTCATCAAAAAGTTGGTCGTTACAGAACATGAGCTACAAGATGTTCAACTTTTTTTCTCAATTGATAAGACATAATCATTAAATGCTTGGTATGAAAATTATGCAGCATTATCAAAGAGAATGAACTTGATTTGATTATCAAAAAATTGTGTCCGTAATCGTATTATTTATGCCAACAATTTGGCAACTATCATATTGTGAGATGATAATAGATACACATGATACCATCTAGAAGAAGCATCTATTAGGACCATAAAGTATATAAACAACCCACTAAGTGGGCGAATAGATCTATAAATATTCTCATATATGCATTTCAAGAACACGGGGGATTCAATCCGAACTTTTGTTAGTGATGACCACACAATTAGCTTACCTTGATAACAATCATTTCAAGAAAATTCACCATTTGAAAGAATATTCAAGTTCTTTAATGAATGACCATTTGAATTTTATAGAATTTGTCTCTCATTATAGATCCAATATGCCCCACAATCTAGCTAAAATACAAAAATATTGGGATTAGTAAAGTTCTTATTTACTATATAGTGTGATCAATTGCACTGATCTTTGTCCAATACAATCTAGAAGATAAAGTAGAAAACTTTTCAATACAACATGTTTGCGCCGAGACATTCTTGGTTATACCAATATATTCAAGATTCATCGCATGAATTATCTTGATATGATAACCATTTTGACAGATATCTTTAAAACTCAATAAGTTTCTCCAAAACTTACGAGAAAATATAACATTATTTATGATGAGTTTAGCTCCCTTAGGCAAGATTATAATTTTTTTAAAAGCCTTTAACCAAATTGATACTACCAAAAATTATAGTAACATTTATCTTGCTCATGTTTAAATAAGAGAATCTTTCTCATCTTTGGATATCGTATGCGTTGTGCCAGAATCAGTTAAATAAATATCTTCATAATTAGACAAATTACTTTGAGAATTATCCGTATCTTCAAATAAAATAACAAAGATAAAATAAATATATAGTATACAAGGTGCAAACTAAATAATAATAATAATAATAATTCTTTTCATACTAAATAATTTACACAATATCTTACTCTTGCACGTCATTGCAATATTGTAATCTTGTACGTCACTTATTTGCTTGGATTAACGTTGTGCTACAATTTTAATTCAAAAGAAAAAAAAGATGTCTAAACACATACATATTGCCAATTTGATAAGTGTAACGCCCTGAGAGTACAACCTAGGTACCACAGAGTGCTTACAGTGCCGAGAGACCACAAGCTAACCCATGAGCTGGTATCGGCTGTGAGCACTGAACAAAAATAATGACAAAGAAAACATGTGCGAAATTGAACCGAAATACCATAAGGTTTTAAAAACTATAATCAATACTGAATCATGAATTTAACATTTAAAAACATATTGAAAATCTAACAAACTATCTGCACTAGTCTGAAAGCCTCTAACCGAATAACTGAAAAGTTAATGGGACAAACTCCCAACTAACTCCAACTGTCTGCTAAAATTAAGAAAAATTAAAATAACATTATTGGTCCTCGAAGCATGAGGACTCGCCACTGCTGCTGCTGCTAGTGCGCTAGGATATCTAGGTACGGTTGGGAACCTGAGCATCTGAACCAATAATATGAAACATCATAGCACAAGAAACGGGTATGTGATCAGTACTTTGAAAGTACTGGGATAATAAATGAGGTAAGGCTAAGATGTATGGGTTTATATGCATGAATGATAACCAACTGAATGAATAGCATGGGATAACTGAACATGAAGTAATAACTAGATGAATGATATAAAGTAACTTAGTAAGCATACATGGAGCAGAGACAATTTGGTTAGCATGAGAATATTGAATATAAATACGTGAGAGCTGTAAAATCTAAGAATGCATGACCAAGCATATAATATGTTTCTGATGTAATCTGCAACTAAAATAGTAAAATCTAATAACTGAATAACTAATAAACTATATGCTATGGTTAAGCAAAATTGAACTGAGTATTGAACTAAACACTAAAACTGAATACAACATGCCCCGCTATGAACTAATTGGGGTCCAACCTGTAACCACAGTTGGAAGGGTGCTAGTACCATGCCATGGGTACTAACAATAGTTGTGGAGTCAGTCCTAATTTAGCGGGTGACCCCTGAGATCAGTCCTAAGCTGGCGAGTGATCCCTGAGAGTGTCACTCCTAAAATGGCAGGGGATATCTCATAACCTACGGTGGCTACGTAGTTCTGGAACTTAGGGATTGCTTCTAAGAACTCAGTGCTAACTGACGGGTGAGCCCCCATCCCTAGGCTCGCTCAGTGCTGAATCTTACTCCCAACTAAACTGACACTGATTTTCGGACTAGGCCAAGCTTAACTGAAGTGGGAATTAACTTGAATTAATAAATTGATCTAAGTTTGACTGATATGATAACGAACTAAACTAATAATGCTCATACGCATCCAAAACTATTTTGAAACTACTGAGACTAAGTAAACAGCTAAATTTTGGATATTCGTAACCCCCAAGACTCAATAACAATAACAACAGGGTCACATGAAAGGTTTGAAACCATGGAAGGAGATCATTGTTTACAATTATTCACTTAAGCATATCATCAAAGACATGGTGTTGAAGACTTTAACATGGGGATACTTCTAAACATAATAAGATAGCACAATTACATGATAAAATCATAAAACCGAGGATTTATTCTGAATTCTCATAAACATGGTATGGAAAACATAATATTTAAAACATACTATAATGCATTCCACTTGAAAAAAATTCCAAAAACTTAACTTGTAAATATGTAATAAGTAGTCATTGTTCAAAACCCAATTATTTAGGCATTTCATCAAATGCTTGCAATTCATAGTTTAAACTAAGCATGAGAATAGTTCCAAAACTTGTAGAAATAACATGATCTCACTTCTAAGATCACCAATTAGGGTTTAAGTTCAACAAACAACCCCATTTAAACATGTAAGGTTTAATATCACTAACAATTTCATGGAAACATGATAAAGATTCAAAATTCTTGTAAGTTTATGGACATAATTCATACAATATGTAATTAGGGCTGCTTTCAATAAAAATAGATTGTAGACATCATGTATATTCAAAATTCATAAAAGCTTCATGGAGATAAATCATTATAAACATGTACTTTCATGATTTAAACCATAAAAGATGACTTCTTAGACTCCATGGGTGAAAAGGGCCCATGGATGAACATCTAACATACCTCAAAAGCTTGAATCTTGAAAGAGAGAAACTTTTATTGAAGGTTCTTGAATGGTGATGCTTTGATTTTTCTGTTCTTGGGAATGGATGAGGGGTTTTACGTGAGTTAATTTGAGGAAGATAGGCAAATAATGCCCTTTTGGGTGCTAAAATTTGTGCTTTGGACGTTTGGGGCTAAGGGGAAAGGACCAAAGTGACCCTTGACCCTTAAGAAGCTAAAACTATGGAAGGAATAGCCCCCAAGTTGCGACCCCTAGTTGGGTCAAGAAGCTCTCGCAACATGACCCCTATTTGGGTCAAGCAGCCCTCGCATCCTAGGGCTATCATGGCCCCTTACCGCCTCACATGAAAAATGGCATAAATTTTCACTTGGTTATTGGATTTAGGAAAAATTGATATAGTTAGAAAGCTAATTCGATTATCTATAATTTGATGGGTCTTAATCTGCCAAATTCTATATATAGAAAAATTACTACTCTTTCAAAGATGACCCTTTTAGAATCAATTCCAAACTTTGGGCAAATCAAAGGATCTTAGCTTAACTTGTCTCTAAATGATTTCTATGAACTGTTTTAACCTTATGAGAATTTCACACACTAGTATAAAGATAATTAAATTATATTTACATAAGAATCACTTGGATTATAACTTATACATATAGGAATGATGGTTGATAGACTAGCTCGAAAATACGGGGTGTTACAATAAGTCCTTTTTCTAAACACATACAAATTGCCATTTTGATAAGTCCTATTTAAAATATGACTCACTGTATCCTATATATAAAATTTAAAATGTTATGAAAACAATATGGATTCCATGTGTAAAGTGACAAATGCCATATGGCTACTATACTACTCATAACCCACCTTTTGATAAAAAGGTTGTATAAGTTTCCATGCATGGGCTATTTATGTAAAGATTGAGTAATGGAAATATTGATACAAAGATTCTCCCTTATTTACACTTTTTATGCTTATAATTTTATATCACGTTATCAGCACGAGTCTCTAGAAAAAAAATTTAGCAATAACAAAGGTAAGTATTTATTTTTCTTAAATAATGTCAAATATATCCATACACGAATTTGCTGCCCTAGTTATATCAGGCAAAGTTTACTTGTCCTAGGCACTAAATACTAAAATACATTTGGATGCAATGGGTCTAGCAGACACTATAAAAAATGGCAATCAGGCATCACCGGACCAAGGCCATGATATTTCTCTGTCATCAACTTGACAAAGGTTTGAAAATGGAATACCTCATGATTAAGGATCCCCTAATATTGTGGAATAATTTAAAAGAAGGATACGACTACTGAAGATAGTCGTCCTTCCACAAGCACATTATGAATGGACCCATCTGAGGTTCCAAGATTTTAAAAATGTAACTGATTATAATTCTATGATGTTTAGAATTAAAAAGCAGTTGAATTTATGTAGAGAAAATATCACTGATCATGACATGTTAGAGAAAATATTCTCTACCTTTCTCGCCTCGAGTATGCTCCTACAGTAGCAAAAATGAGAAATAAGATTTAAAAAGTATTCTGAATTAATTTTTTATCTTCTTATTTCTGAACAACATAATGATCTTTTAATGAGAAATTATGAAAGTCAACCTCCTGGTACTGCTCCATTCCATGAAGTAAACCAGACGTGAAAGAAGCCCGGGCCCCAATCGTGATCGTGGTCATGGTAGAGGTATATATTTTCATTAGGGTGATCATGTTGCACTAAAAAATGACCCTCAACACCAACAGTGTAAAAATAAGGGTCAAGCTACTGAAGTAGTACCAAGGACGAACTCTAAAAATAAATGTTATCGATATGGAGAAAAAGGGCACTGGTTGTATACATTTTGTACGCTAAAGTATCTGGTGAAACTCTATCCAGCATCCCTTAAGAAAATAGATAACGATGTAGAGACAAACTTTATCTCAGAAGATAATGTTGAGCCTATGAATTTAGATTCATTAGACTTCTTTACAATCCGTAAACAATATTTTAATCACCCAGTCAATGATGAATATAAAATAGTCTGATTATTTTACCTTTTCTTGGTAAATAAAAGTTTTTATTTCACCAAATGAGTATTTACAAAATACAATAGGGACAGCCCCCCCTCCTGTTTTCTCTATATAGCAATCAAACTATACTAGTTCAAGCCTCACCTAACATACAGGGGTGCTAAACTAGTAGGGAGCATAAAAGACAAAAAATAAATTACATTCAATTCAAAGACTTTAAATTCTTCAATCACTTCATGGTGCTGCAGCAACTTATTGGAGTATCAGTCCCTATCTCTTATGCATTTGGCTTTGTATGTGGATGTAGATTGCTATCTCTCTGCAAACCTTATCTTCTTTATAGTTACCTTTATGGAACCTGATGCTATTTCTGCTCCTCCATATGATATTGACCATCATTGCAAATACACTGCATAGAATAGCACCTTTGACAGATTTCCCTCTGGATTATTTGGACATCCATTCTGTCTCCTTGGTCCAATAGCCTATACTTCTCTAGATAGCAAGCCAGTTCAGTAGTCTCATCCATAAGTGTTTTATGGTACCACATTCAATAAATAAGTAATTATGTGTTTCATCAGCATACCCACAATATACATATTTTTTTGGCGCCTGAATTCCAAACTTTCCCAGCCTCTCAACCATAGATAATCTATGCAGCAATCCGAGCCAAAGGAAGAATTTGTTCCTTGGGTGCACTAAATGATTTAGGATGGTACCTTTCCAAGGGACTTTTGGGGTCTGGGGAGTTAGGGCATTGTAAATATTCCTAATTGTGAATGTCCCTCCTGCAACACATGCCTTTAACCTAGCCTTCAAACCACATTATAGTCCAGGAGCTTCTATAATATGTTGTTTTATACAAATGATGTTCCTGATTTCCCAAGTGGCATTTTTTGGACAATCACAGGGTACAAAATGTCATATTTCAAGTAATAGGTATGAACCCATTTTATCCATAAGCTATCTTTCTTTTCAGTTAATGCCCAAAGATATTTAGTGATTGTAGCTTTATTCCACAGATTGATATTCAGAATATTTAAGCCACCTACTGATTTTGGAAGGAAAAAGTTCCTTTGTTAAAGTCAAGGTGGTACCTGTCCACAAGAACACTCTGCAAAGACCTATTATTAATTTCATGATTATCTTTGGCAGCAAGAAAATCTGTGTCAAATAGGCTTGTATGCCAAAGGCTACAGACTTTATCAACTATAATCTACCAGAATAGGATAGTAGTTTGGCACTCCAACACTTTATTTTTTCTACTATTTTATTGACTGATGGCAAACATTGGTCAATAGTTAGTTTTTTTTATAAGAGAGGTACCCTTAAGTATTTAAAAGGTAATCCACCTTCTACATAGACCAAGTACTCCAGGATGCTCTATTTCGCTTGTGGTTTCGTACCAGAAAAGTAGATTAAACTCTTGTCTATGTTAGCCTAGAAACCTGTGGCTTTAGATAACTTCAAGAAAGCTTATTGGAGCAGAGTTACTGATATTATATCATCTTTCAGAAAATAAAAAGGTCTTCTGCAAAACATATGTGTTTGACACCAATCTTCTTGTACCTGGGTGGTATTGAAATCCCTTTTCCTAATCAAAACATTTTAACTCTCTATTCAGATATTCCATAACTATTACAAATAAGTAAGATGACATAGGGCCACCTTGTCTTATTCCTTTTTTTCCTTTAAAATATTTTGTGAGCGCCCTATTCAAAACCAGTGAGTAAGAAACATTCCATTACCCAGTTTATGAACTTCAATGGGAAACCCAGTTCAGCTAGCATACTCCTAAGAAAGCACCACTCTATAGAATCATATGCTTTCCTGAGATCAACTTTTAGAACACACTTTGGGGACAGACCTTTACTTGAGTACCATTTAAACAACTCATTCTAAATAAAATGTTATCTATCATGCTTCTCCCCTCTATGAAACCAGATTGTGAGGGATCTATGAGTGTGTCTATAACCTTTTTTATCCTATTTCTCAGGATCTTTATGAGCAATTTATAGAAGATGGCACAACAGGCTATTGGTCTAAAGTCTTTGACCATGGAAGGATTAGGACATTTGGGAACCAAGCTCACTGCAGTACAACTAAAAGCTTTCAGTAGGTTGCCAGATCTAAAGAACTCCTTTACAGCAATTAGGACCTCATCTTTGATAGTATTCCATTGGCTTGTGTAAAATTCAATAGGAAACCCATCAATCCCAGGAGATTTTTCTACTGGTATACTTTTTAAAGTATTTAAAATTTCTTGGTCAGTTACTTCTTGTATGAGTTTAAGCTTTTGATGGTGTGAGAGGCAGGGCCCCTGCTTGATCACCTAAAAATTTAGGCAAGGCATATCAGGGGTAGAAGCACTCATTAGCACAGTAAAGAACTCAATAAATTCCTTCGTAATAAGGTCTGGGTCAGATACTTTGTTACCTAAGTTGTCATAAATAGAGGTTATGGTGCTTTTGTTGGTTCATATCTTGAATTATGCATAGAAGTACATGGAATTAGAATCCCCATATTAGATCCATGTTGCTCTGGAATTTTTTCTTAGCACCTTCTTTTCTACCAAATTCCAGTGCCGAAAATCCTTTAGAAACTTCATTTTCTCTTGTATCAGCATCTAGTTCATGGGCTCTGAAGCAAGCCTACTCTGTGTGATGTCTAGCTGTGCTCGGGTTTGTTGAGTTTTCTGAGTGTAAGTTTCCATATAAGTATTCAACTCCTACAAATCACATTTAAGAGCTTTTTGTTTTGATTAAACTTATATATATATGTGCCAGAGAAGTTTTTCCTCTATGTATTTGCCACAAGCTCAGGGAATATCTGATGCTCCAACATAGTACTATAAAGCCTAAAAGGTTTTGGTTTTGTTGATTGCTGAATATTATATTGGACCAGGATTGGAGAATGATCAGACACCCTGGTGGAAGGAAATCAGCCTCAACACTACCATAATTTCTTAGCCACTGGTAGTTCCCCAGAACCCAGTGTATCTTGGAATACACTCTATGATCTTGCTGTTGTTTATTACAAAAGGTGTAGTAGCAACCTTTTGCTCTCAATGAAGTTAACTGGAGATGATCCACACATTCCTTGAAGTCTTAAACTTCTTGTTGAGTGATAGAAGAGCCAATTCTATTATCACATGTTAAAACAGAATTGAAATCTCCACTAAGTAACCATGGTTCCTGAATTGATCCACCCAGTGCTTTGAATTCATTCCATAGTTCAATCATTTCTTACATGTTGTTTTTGGCATACACCATAGTGACATAAGCTGAGAAATTCCCCAAGGCATCTGTTACATAACAGTGAATCAATTATTCCTTGATCAGGATTATAGACACATTCACCGTAGGCTACCATATTATCCAGATTCTTCTATTCGGGGCCATATGGTAGTTACAACATGTGTTCTATCCTTTCACCATCTTCTTTAGGATATTACCATCTTTGGTCTCCTTTAATCTTGTTTCCAAGAACCCAAATATATATCTATTTTATACTTTTTCAGAATGAGTTTTATCTCTTTCTATTTTAGGGATTGGTTTAAACCCCTGATGTTCCATGTTAAGAAAATTATATGTTAGTAGACTCTCCAGGCCTACCTGGAGTCCATCATCATCTGAGATTTGCATTAGGAGGGCAAAAGAGTTTGTGCTACTGTTTCTAGTACTGGCATGACCTGTATTGACTATCTCATTTGTTTAAATCTTTATTGGATTTTTTAGTACCATCTTGTCCTTTTATGAGTCTTTTGGGTGAGACACAGGAAGATCAATTGGTTTATCCTCCCTTTGAGCTTTATCTTTCTACAACCATTGTGTATTTTGGGGCCTTTTTCTCCTTCTATTTCTCTTCCTTTTCTTTAGCACTTCTTTGGATTCTTCTTTCTCTTTTTCCGCTGGCTCTTTTTATAATCTACAACTCTCTGTGACATGACCAAACTTTAAGCAATTTCCAAAATATTTTGTTCTTCATTCATACTCTACTAGTTGTTGGAAAAAACCAGTAGGTGTGGCTATTTCTATTGTGTCAATTAGAGGTTGTGCTATATCAGTTTCCACCAAGACCTTTGCATATGATATTCTCTCCATGTTTGCAGTAAACTAATATGTGTTCTTGGGTTTGCCTATGGAACTTATACTTTTTTAAGGCTTCACTAGACCAGTATATAACCGAGAATCCAGGAAAGGTGACCTATAAAGGAATGGTGGTGATACAATTCGGGTTGAACTCAAAATCTATGTCCCAAGCTTGTACAAAGAAAGGTTTGTTATGAAAATTATAAGGTCCTCCCATTAACACCCTATCACAATCTTCAGCAGATTCAAATTGAAATATAAAATATCTATCATCATGACTTAACACTTGTGGTTTTCTAGCACAGTTCCAGGCATGCATAATGTAAGCCTCAATAGACTTCACGTAAGGAGTATCTCCAATTACAAACCCTATAAGAGCATGTTTCTAGTATTCTGTTTGACTTTGAATATCTTCCTCAACTATACTCATACAAATCTTACCTTGCTTTGAAGTCGGTGGAACATAGGATAGTGTTTTTTCTTTATGTGCTGTTTGATTTTCACCAAACTCCTTCTGCCCTATAGGGGTATTTTTTGTTGGAGGCATTTCCACAAAGAATGGAGTTTTCTATTTGCTAGAGGTTCAGTCGATGCACCATAGGCTTTCAGATGTATAGATCTAGGAGATTCAAATCTTAACGATATGTTCTCATTTTTTCTGGTATTGATTTAAATTTTGGGGTAAGAAATTTCCAAAAATAATCAATGGAAGATTACATATGGTACCATCATGTGGTGTAATAGTCTTTTCCGGAGTAGTGACTAGGATTTCCAATCGAGCCATGGTGCTTTTACAGATAGTGCACGTTAGCAGCCTTGTTAAAATACACCGAGAGAAAAGTCATGCCCCTTTACTTTGGGTTATTGCTGCTGGTGTTTCTTTTCTAGTTGCGCCCTTTTAAGTTGTATTAGTTTACATTTCTATTAATAGTGTCTCACTAGTCTTGTAAATAAATAAAGTTTGTGCAATACATTATGTGCTAGTAATACTATAATATTTACTTCATTGATATTTTCATCTTAAAGAAAATATGGATACTCTTCAAGTTTTATTTAGATCAATAATTGATCATGATGATATTTGTGTAATTGAAAGTGGGACAACGCATACAATATTTGAAGGTGAGAAATACTTTTTCCACTTACATAGAAGAAAATCAAATGTTACAACAATCTCTTGCAATTCAAAATTTATTGAAGGCTCTGAAGAGCTACTATATTTCTGCCTAAGGGGACAAAAATAGTTATAGAAGAGGTACTATTCTCTTCTAAATCCCCAAGAAACCTATTAAGTTTTAATGATATCCGCCGAAATGGATATCATATTGAGACAATATATGAAATAAATGTAGAATATCTTAGCATTACCAAAAACATCTCAGGTCAAAAACAAGTGTTGGGGAAATTACGAACTTTGTCTTTTGTCTTATATTATGCAGAAATTAGTATAGCTGAACACGCTATTGTAAATGAGAAGTTTACCAATCTAAATACATTTGTGTTTCGGCATGATAAAATAGGTCATCCTGGCTCAATAATGATGAGACGAATCATTGAAAATTCAAATAGACACCCATTTAAAAACCTGAAGATTCTTACAAGTGATGAATTTTTATATGCTGCTTGTTATCAAGGCAAACTGATAATTAGGTCATCATAACTAAAAGTTGGCGTCGAATCCCCTCTTTTTATGAAACGTATACATGGGGATATATGTGGACATATTCACCCACCCAGTGGGTCATTTAGATATTTTATGGTCCTAATAGATGCATCTTCAAGATGGTCCTATGTGTGTCTCATATCATCTCACAACCTGACATTTGCAAAATAATTGGCACAATTAATATGATTAAGGGCGCAATTTCCAGATTATCCTATTAAGATTATTCGCCTTGATAATGTTGGAGAATTTATATCTTAAAATTTTGATGATTATTGTATGTCAGTTGGGATAAGAGTTAAACATCCTATCGCTCATGTTCATACTCAAAATGGCTTTGCTGAGTCATTTATTAAGTTCCTACAATTGATAGCAAGACCACTACTTATGAAAACAAAATTGTCTACTACTATTTGGGGTCATGCTATCTTACATGTAACATCACTTGTTCGTCTCAGACCAACTCATTAATATAAGTACTCTCCATTACAATTGGTCCTTGGTCATGAGCCAACTATTGTCCATCTATAAATTTTTGGATGTGTTTTATATGTGCCAGTTACACCACCTCAGCATACTAAGATGGTCCCCCATAGAAGGTTGGGAATAAATGTTGGATTCGAGCCACCTTCCATAATTTTCTATCTTGAACCATTTACGGGAGATTTATTTACTACTCGATTTACAGATGTTCAATTTGATGTAACAAATTTTCTGCAGTTAGAGGGAGAGAAACATGAACTTAAAAGAGAAATTGCATGAAAAGTTTCATCATTATCTTATTTTGATCCACGTACCCCAATATGTAAAAATAAGGTCCAGAAGATCATTCACTTACAGAAACTAGCAAATCAAATGCCAGATGTATTTACTGGTTTGAAAAGAATAACTAAGTCACATATCCCTGTAGTGAATGTGCCTATCCTAATTGAAGTCCCAAAAGGACATTTACTAATGTCATAGCTTCTGAATCCCAAATATGCTTGAAGTGTGGCAGGCCATTGAGCTCAAAGGATAAAAATCTAAGAAAAAAATGCGAAAAATGATAAAGATAATATAATAAAAGATTCTCCTGAAGAGACTCAAAATCTGATTAATCATGATATTCTTGAAGAAATAGTGAACTCGAGACTCAAGTGAATGAAGAACTTTCAATAATTCCCACTAGTAATGAGGTAAATTTAGATCGATCAAAAATTATGGTGGATAAAGCTTTTGCATATAATGTCGCACTAAATATTATGCAAGACAATGAGGACCTTGAACCTCTATCTGTCAAAGAATGTCGATGAGAAAAGATTATCTAAAATTACAAGAGGCGATTCAATTGAAATTGAACTCACTTGCTAAACGGGAGGTTTTTGGACCTGTAGTTCAAACTCCAGGTAGTGTAAAACTAGTCAGCTATAAATGTGTCTTCGTACGTAAAAGAAATAAGAAAAATAAAATTGTAAGATACAAGACATGCCATCTTGTGCAAGGGTTCTCTCAAAGGCCAGGTGTCAACTATGAAAAAACATATTCACCCGTTATGGATGTAATAATATTTTGATACCTCATCAATCTAGCTGTACATAAAAATCTTGAAATGCATCTAATGGATGTGGTTACAACTTATCTTTTTGGTTTACTTGATAATAATATTTACGTGAGAATCCCAGAAGGATTAAAAAAGCCTGAAGCATATAGTTCAAAGTCTCGAGAATTATATTCAATCAGATTATAAAGATCGTTATACAGGCTAAATCAATCAGGGCGTATATGGTATAATCGCTTTAGTGAGTACTTGATAAATGAAGGTTACATAAATACCATCATTTGTCCTTGTATTTTATTTAAGAAAACAACATCTGGGTTTGTTATACTCGCTGTTTATGTAGATGATATAAATCTCATTGGGACTCTACAAGAGGTCCAAAAGGAAATTGAATATCTAAAGAAAGAATTTGAAATGAAAGATCTTGGAAAGACAAAACTTTGTCTTGGTCTACAAATTGAACATTTAGCAAGCAAGATCTTTATTCATCAAAATGCCTATACTGAGAAGGTTTTGAAATGATTATACATGGACAAAGCATATCCATTAAGTACTTCAATGGTTGTTCGATCACTAGAAGTGAGTAAAGACCCATTTCAACCTCTGAAAGAGGGTAAAGAGATTATTGATCTTGAAGTACCATATCTCAGTGTTATTGGTGCACTTATATACCTTATTGATACTATAAGGCTGGATATAGCATTTTCTGTTAATTTTCTAGCAAGGTATAGTTCTTCTTATATGCGAAGACACTAGAACGGAGTTAAGCATATATTGAGATACCTAAAAGGGACTATTGATATGAGTTTGTTTTATACTAACAAAGCTAGTCCAGATCTTATTGGTCATGCAGATGCAGGTGATTTATTTGACCCACATAAAGCCCGATCTTAAACAGGCTATATGTTTACATACGAAGGTACCGCTATATCATGACGATATATAAAGTAGTCTATCATTACTACTTCTTTAAATCATGCTGAGATAATAGTTATTCATAAGACAAGTAGAGAATACATATGACTGAGATCAGTGACACATACCATCAAAGAGAGATGTGGCCTAAAGCTCAATATTAAGGTTCCCACAGTCATATTTGAAGACAATGCATTATGCATATCTCAATAAAAGGGGACTTTATAAAGGAGATAGAACGAATTACATCTCACCGGAGTTATTCTTCAGGCATGATCTCTAAAAGAATGGTGATATTGATGTACAACAAATACGTTCCAGTGATAATCCAGCAGATTTGTTCACTAAATCATTACCAACTTTGACTTTTGAGAAGATGGTACATAAGATTTTAATGCAAAGACTGAACTAGTTGAATGGGGGTCTTCATCAGCGGGAGCAAGAATATGCGTTGTACTCTTTTTTTCTTAACCAAGGTTTTTATTCCACTGACTTTTTTCTGGTAAGGTTTTTAATGAGGCAACATTCAAATGTGTATTTAGTAAATTGTTCTATACATGGACATCCAAGGGGGTGTTATGAAAACAATATGGATGCCATATGTAAAGGGAAAAATGCCATATGGCTACTATTGAGTTAGGTTTATAGTCTACTCATAACCTACCTCTTGATAAAAAGGTTGTATAAGTTTTCATGCATGGGCTATAAATAATCCATGCTTTATGTAGAAATTGAGTAGTGAAAAATATTAATATAAAGATTCTCCCTTATTTACACTTTATATATTTTATAATTTAATATCACAAAATAGATTTTCATATCAAAATAATAATGTGAGTAATTACACTAAGTTGTATTTGCTTTCTACAAAATTGTATTAAAATTAGAATAGGAAAAAAATATTTACAGATGACTAGAA
Organism: Capsicum annuum; assembly: GCF_002878395.1. Lineage (NCBI taxonomy): Eukaryota > Viridiplantae > Streptophyta > Magnoliopsida > Solanales > Solanaceae > Capsicum > Capsicum annuum. The sequence continues at coordinate 71,678,928 of NC_061114.1, forward strand.
GAGTCAAAACTCCTCTTCTTCTTTTTTTTAATAGTTTTTGCTTTGTGCTTGAACTGACTTTTTTTTGCTTTTTTCATAAGTAAGAAGTTGGGTGGAAATATTAAAATATTATAAAATTAAGTCACAATCAAGTTAAATTACATTCACTAATGAACTATTATAATATGACAAACTAATTATTACTAATTTAAAAAAAAAAAAAAACTAGTGCTCTTGTAAAGAACTACTTTTACATGATCTTTTAATCACTAACTATTATCACGAGCAAAAATTAAAAATTGCTCACTCTTCCATGGTCATAGAACCATCACCAATCAAGTTATCTATCTTTTCTTCAGAGTTCTTGAAGAAATGTACATCCAAATATATGATGTCCACATGATTTTTAGAGATAAAATTAGTCTCAAAATTTTTCTATTTTTCTTTAGTGATGCTTGATAAATTTCAATCAAGTGTTTAAGAGTACGAGAGTCATGTGTATAGCTTTTTTATTAACCACAACAGAAGCAAGCAATTGATCCATATTTCTTGTGCTTTTCTTTTTCCTTTCGACAATGCCTTTTGTTTGGTGAATGATTATTACCAGGAGTAGGATTTCTTTCTTGGTCATCACAACCACATTCAGGACCACAAACTTTTCCACACCTAGCATAATGGACATACACCTCATTCACTTTAGGGAATATTGTAATTTCAGTAGGTCAATTCTCATGATTTTTCATTGACAAATCATTATTTTACTCAGCCATGAGAAGATGAGAAATCAGTTCACCATACTTCTTGAAAACCTTTTTCTCGATATTGCTGATGCAAGAGCATATTTGAGGCATGAAAGGTGGAGAAAATTTTTTCCATCATATCATCATCATTAACAGTCTTTTCACATAGTTTTTGAAAGATTTAGAAGATGGTTGAATTTCAATGTGTATTATTCACATATTTTTTCACTATTTATACAAGAAGGTAAGAGATATTCTACCAAAAATAGAAGATGCTAATTTTAGTAAAATCCTATCAACTTAATTACAAGAATATTACAAGAGATCAAATCATATCAATCACTTAAGAATAGGATGTCTTTCTTATACGCCCCCTCAAGATGGCGATTGATCAGAAACGCCAATCTTGCACTGAAGATTTGCAAATTGAGAACTAGGGAGAGATTTTGTAAGTAAATCTGCAAGTTGATCTTTTCCAGAAATATGAGAAACACGAAGCTGGCCATTTTGAACCAGAGTGCGAATAAAATGATAATCAACCTCGAGATGCTTTATCCGTGTATGAAACACTGGATTGGCAGCGAGATATGTGGCACATAAATTATCATAGTAGACAACTGGCTTCCTTAGTAATGAAATAGCAATCTCACGAAGTAAGTTCTAAATTCACTGAATTTCAGCAGTAGCAGAGGCAACTGAACGGTATTCTGCTTCAGTCGATGATCTAGCTACACTCCGTTGTTTCTTTGAGCTCCAAGAGACTAGATTTTTACCAAGATATAAAAGAAAGGCACTGGTGCAAGAGCGGTCATCCTTATTGCCTGCCCAATCTACGTCTAAGAAGGCATGAAGATCAAGCAGAGACTTACGATGGAAAAAGAGACCATAGTTCACCGTTCCAACTAAGTAGTGAACAACACGTTTGACTGTAGACCAATGATTTTCAGTCGGACGATGGGAGAATTATGCTAGCTTATTTACGGGAAAGGCTATATCTGGTCTTGGTAATGCCAAATACTGTAAGTTGCCAACTACAATATGATAAAGCTTAAAATCATCAAGATGTGCGCTGTCCTCCACATGGGAGTATTGACTACTTTTGCACCTGCCATTTGTGTCTTGGAAATTATGTCATTAATATACTTCTTTTGAGATAGGAAGATTCCATCAGGCGTTCTCACAACTTGAACTCCAAGAAGATAATTAAGAGAGCCCAAATCTTTGATAGAGAAGCGTTGCCCAAGTCTCAAAATAAACTTATCGACAACATTAGGATTGCTCCCAGTAATAATCAAGTCATCAATATAGACGACCAAGTAAATAGTGATGCCCAAATGATTGTAAATGAAGAGACAATGATCGGCTTGAGAAACTTGAAAACCCAAAGTTAGAAGATAGCTCCGTAGTTCTGAGTACCAAGCTCGTGGTGCCTTTTTAAGCCCATAAATTGCCTTCTTGAGTTTGCAGACATATTAAGGCCTTGTTTGGTCAACAAAACCTTTAGGTTGAGCCATATAAACCTCTTCCATTAGTTGACCATTCAAGAAGTCATTATTAACATCTAATTGTCACAAAGGCCAATCTCTGGTAACGGCTACAGTTAAAATAACTCAAACTATTATGTGCTTAGCAACAGGAGAAAAGGTCTTAATATAATCAATGCCCAGTCATTGTTTAATGTCCCATCAGAATTTAGCTTGACTCGAAAAATCCATTTAGAGCCAACTAACTTTTGTTTTGCAGTATATGGAACGAGCTCCCATGTGCTTTGTTTCTGTAATGCATGAATTTTTCCTTCCATGGCTGCCTTCCAATCAGGATCATTTAGTGCTCTTTACAAAGACTTTGGCTCAGATTTGATGTTAGATGTATTGATAGGGACTTTAGATGGCGTGTCATTGGCTTGGATGAGAGAATTGTCTTTCATTTCAGAAAGAGTGGTGTGTATACATAACTTTTGTGTTGGCTTCTGAATATTATTCTTTGCTCGAGTGATCATAGGATGAGTTTTTCTTGGTAACTCCCTGTTATGATTAGAAGATAATAAAGTGGGAGATGAATTTGGTGAGGAGCTCATACCTGAAACATGTACTGATGATCTCACTGACTCATCTGATGATGGAATACTGACATTTGAAGCCATTGGAGTGGTTGGACTAGGTAAAGGACATTCACAGCCAACCAAATTTATACTAGAAGATAGAGATCATCCAGTAGTTGGGGAGAAACAAGTTGGGTTAGAAAGGGGTGGGTATGGAACGATGAAATAAGGAGTCCACTGGTCAACAGTAGCATCAGACACCCTAACATCACTGAGTTGGATGGTTTTAAAGGGAAACTCATGCTCCACAAAATCTATATGTCTTGAAATAAAATGTTTTGAGGTGACTGGATCATAGCATTTATATGCACTTTGATTTAAAGAATACCCAAGGAAGACACACGGAGATGAACGAGGTTGTAGTTTGTTTTGTGCATATGGTCTCAACCAAGGATAACACAAATAACCAAAAACACGAAGCTTCTTATAATTTGGAAGAGATCTAAAAATTTGAAGATATGGTGAATCATTATTCAATAAAGGAGTGGGAATTTTATTTATCAAATATGCGGCAGTTTGAAAAGCATATAACCAAAATGATAATGGAAGATTAGAAATATGAAGAAGAGTCATACCTGTTTCAACAATATGTCTATGTCGTCTTTCGGCTGTGCCATTGTGTTCAGGAGTATGAGGAGGAGTCAAAAAGTGAGAGATTCCACTAGAAGCAAAGAAATCCTTCAAACTGATAAATTCACCACCATTGTCTGAGTAAAATAAGACTATAGAATGATTAAAGAATTTCTCTACAATGTCTTTAAATTTTGGAAAAATATGCGCAACTTCATATTTTCCTTTCATAGGATAGAGCCAAACATATTTCACATAATGATCCACAAAAATGAGATAATATTTAAAGCCATCGACAGAAACTAAAGTTGAAGATCCCCATACATCAGAATAAATAAATTTGAAAGGACGCATTGATTTTATTAAAGAAACTTAAAAAGGAGTCTTGTGCATTTTATTGCACTTACAAGAGTTGCAAAAAAACTTAGAAAGATTTATTTGACTAGGTATATCAATCAGCTGCAGAGTGCGATGCAATATAAGAGAGGAAGGGTGACCAAGATGACAATGCCATTATGAAACTGTGGAGAGTTCCGTGGAATTGACAGTTGGGATAGAAGAAGTAGATTTTGCAGGGAAAAATGATGGCCACTCGTAAACGCCGTTCTTAGGCTTTCCCACTACCAGAGGCTTCCTCGTGTAGTAATCCTTCACAACAAATAAGAAATATGAGAATTTAACAGTAACATTATTCGATGAGCATAATTGATAAACAAAAATAAGATTCTTTTTCATTCGAGGGACACAAAGAACATTATTAAGGTATAAAGGCCTTGAACGAGAAGGTAAGAAAGTAGAGCCAGAATGTGTCACAGCCAAGTTTTTACCATCACCCAACATCACATCTTCACTACGATCATAGTCAGAATGAATTGACAGATTTTGAAGATCTGCAGTCATGTGGTGAGATACACCAGAGTCTACCAACCAATTAGGATTATTTTGGTTGGCGGTTTGAGCAAAATTTTCTCTTGGAGGAGCCCTTGTGTTTCCAGTAGTCGAGGAATTCGAGCCACCAATGAAAGATGGCTTAGACCAAGGAAATAACTTCCAACATTGCTTCACTGTATGTCCAGCCTTGTCACAATATTGACAAATCACAGTATAACATCTCTATGATTCTTTGATGGGGCAAAATGGTTTTACCTCAGATTTGGGTTAGGTTGGACTTTGAAAGCAGAATAATGATTTGTGTGATTGGTGTGTCTATTTAATCCACCATTCTGAGAAGTATAATTTGTTGTTATTGGACCAAAAATAAATAAAGCTTCATGAGCAACACTGCTCTCATAATCACAAATTTTTTCATGGAGTTCATCAAAAGAGAGAGAAGTTTCTCGCGCACGAATTGCAGAAGATAGCATCTTATACTCAGAGGGGAGTCCATTAAGAACATGAATGGTAACATCATCCATAGTTAGATTTGCTCCAGCAGCATTCAAAGTGGTAACAAATTGCTTCACTTATTGAAGGTACGATGCCATAGATTTAATACATTTGTTCGCTCGTGTCAAAGACTCCTTAAGTGTAAGGAGACGAGCACGCGAGGGTCGGGCATACAAATTGTGGAGAGTCATCCACACATCATAGGAAGTTGCATCTGAAAGGACATACGCTACCACTTCTAAAGTGAGAGAGGCTACAAGTGCACTTCAGAGCAATTGATCCTTTCAGACCCAAAACAAAGAGTTCAGTTGCACTTCGGTAGGAGGAGAAACAACATAGGAGGTAAAATTATATCCAATCAATATAGAATGCCATTGAGAATACTACAGTTGGTAATTGGATAACAAGAGTTTCACGGGAGCTTGAGCATTTGTATTAATAGATATAAGTTGTTGGTCGTTTTCTGGTAAAGTGGTGTTTGTGAGTGGTATGGAAGTTATAACAGTGGAGTTGGTATTAGGAAGAGAAGGAAGGCATAGAAGTGCATAAACAACATATAGAGTGGTGGGAACTGTTGAGAGATGAACAATAGCAGATGATGTTAACGACGCTGCTGAAGGGTTAACTGAAGTAGTAATGGTCGTTGTTGGTGCAACGAAAGATTGAGTGGTTTGCTCTATGTGTACAGGAAAGTACTGGAGTACTCAGGGTTTGGGAAAAAAATTAGATTTGTTGTAATGCGAGTAGCTCCGATACCATGAAAGATTTAGAAAATGTTGAATTACAATGTGTATTATTCACATATTGTTTCACTATTTATACAAGAAGGTAAGAGATATTCTACCAAAAATAGAAGATGCTAATTGTAGTAAAACCTATCAACTTAATTACAAGAATATTACAAGAGATCAAATCATATCAATCACTTGAGAATAGGATGCCTTCCTTATAGTTTTAACTTAGAAAAAGTTCAGAACATGACAGAGTTATACTCATAAATAGACTTATAATCTTGAAATCTAATATGCATTCATTCATATTGTGCTTTTGGGAGAAAGGCCACCTTCAGGTAGTCACATCTTTCTTTCAGGCTATTCTACAAAACAATTGAATCCTTAATAGTGAGATATTCTATTTTTAAAATTTTGCCAAGATGATGACACAAGAATATCGTGGCTTTAGCACGATTTTGATTGGATGTTTTATTTTCATTCTTAATAGTGTCTCCAAGACCCATTGCATCTATCTAAATTTCAACATCCAACACCCATGAAAGTTTGTTCTTGCTCGAACTTTGGAGGGTAGTGAACTCAAGTTTCGTGAGATTATTAGTCATATGAAAAGAAAGAAAAATAATTCCTTAACGTTCAAATTTTGAGAAGGTAGAGTCATAAACTGCTAACGTATAATAAAATATAAAGTACGAATAATAAGAATGAAGAGAAGAGAGGAGATATACTATTTCAGTTGAAGGATGATTTACAATGAAGAAAATACCTCTATTTATTAGGAAAATTCCTCTTAATTTTTCTCCAAATCATAAGATATTTCATATCTTGAAAGATATTCTTTATACCGTAGATATTCAACTATATCTTGATATACCCTCACTACAAAATAATAAACATCAATATCATTTATAACATTAACTAATTTTTTGCACACAATTATGTGTAATATCAATTCACTGAGGAAAGAATGCATTAACTCAATATTCCAAATTTAATATTTAGATATTCAAAAATTATACTTGAAATACTACAAGCTAAGTTGTAATCCTTCTCATATTTGATATGAAAAAAAAATCTTAAAATGATGGACAAAGTTTATGCAATTTGACTTACCGAAAGTGAAACATGACGAGTAAAATTAACAGATGGACATAACATTTGACTTGAAGATAAATTGATGCACCGACACCCAAAGAGCAAAATATACCCGGTAGGAGCTCCTGCTCTGATCTAATACCATCTTGCTTCTGGGGAAATATCACGTTATTTCAAGAATAACACTCCTAATGCATCTGTGCCACCGGAGTTACGAGGGATGCTATTTTAACAACCTATCCTCCAAAACAAGGAAGCTTATACATACGTATGCCCAACTCTTTGTTAGAAATTCGTTCACAGCTATAGCATTCTATGCATATATGGGGAAATTTATTAACCCCATATTAACATTGTTTCTGATTATCTGATTGACAATAGCTTCCTTGTGGATGAAACTACTAAACATGAAGAACATATAAATGAGTATTGCCCTCGAGAAGTCGAGGTTTTTCAAAATATTCAGCAATTTTACCTTTTGACAGAATGAATTCACCAATTACAAGAATTATGAGTAGTGCACATGATCCAAATATAGTTGCAACAATGATATTCCTTCCGAGAGTTGCAAAGTTTTAATGATTTTAAAGTCCAAAATATTAGAACTTCTTGCCAAACACAAGGAAAATTTTAATAGCTAAGCTTTTTAATTATTTTCAAAATTCTAATAATATGAGAAACTACATGAAAAGAAAGTAGTTAGAATATTTGGATCTCAATCATAAAGTTTATTTGACCATTGAATTTTTCAAAAATAATGACAAAGGTTCAATTAAAGCTCTAAATCTTCACGTTGATTACCTCCAACTCTTTGAAAGAATATGTAGTAAAGAAAAAAGACAATTTGTGAATAACAAAAAACTAATTACATGTAATCAAACACAGAGTTACATGACTTTAATTAACAAAATATAGCCAATTAATCATTTATTTGAATAGGAGTGCACTATGGAAAAAATAGGACTACACTACGTTCTTTATAATAGGATTCTTTATCTCAATAGGACTACATTGAGTTTTTCTTTGTATCATTAAATAGATATAACATTTATCTTAACATCAATTGTTACGTTTTAAACACACATACAAAATCAGTACACTAAACTAGTATATTGTTACGTTTTAAACACACATACAAAATCAGTACACTAAACTAGTATATATATAAGTATGTAAACTAGTGACTTGCGCGGATGGGTTGTGAACCGACGGCTCAGAGTGGTTTGAACGGTTACAGTTTATAAAATAAAAGTTGACAAAGACTTCACAGAAACAAAGTTATATTGCCTAATCTCTTATCTTCTTCACATTGGTTTGCATAACCAACTAAAGCTTAATTGTACTTCCGGACACTTATCACAAGAGCACGAGTATCATCGGCCACCCTCTATTATGATTGATGGGTATTCAAAATTATCTATATCTATAATCTATATCTATAATCTATAATATATTAAAGTGTGAAGGATCTTAGAAATGTTCATCTATATCCCTGTATAAATATTCCCAAGTTTGAACTTTTTGTCCAAGTCTACTTTAGACAAAATCATCTTTTAACAATTTTTCTTATATTTAAGAGTTGAAATTAATTAAATATTTATAGAAAAACCTTTTCCCAATAAAAGTCATTAGAATTAATGACAACTAATACCTTTTTCATTAGCTTAAGAATTCTAAATAAATTAAAGTTGATTTTTAGAAGATTTGAAAAATGTAGAAATAAATATGAAAGCGTTAGAATAAGAAAAATATAAGTATCAAATTTTAAAAGTTTTAAGTAAGTAAGAAATATGTAATCAAAGATTTTTCTAATGATTTAACTTTAATAAGGAAAGATTTTAAATATAGTAAAAAAATAATCGTACTACAAATATGATTTAAATCAATGCATCTCTCTTAACAAACGCAAAAGTGACGATCCATCAACCATTTGAAACTTCTGGTAGTAAAATATATATATGCTTATAATATAATATATGTTATTATATTATTATATTAAAGTGTGAAACATATTTAAGGAGTGATTTGAAATCTTTACTCTTCATTAAAAATTTTTGTAATAGATAAAATCGTCTAATTTTAAATAATTAAAAATTACACGTGTGAGGGACGTGGGGTTAACCTAGTGTGAGAAAACAAGCAAAGCAACAAAATAGACACTAATGTGAAAAATGAGTAATAATGATAATTGAAGGGAAGTCTTGAAGTAACTGGTAAAATTGTTGTCATATGACCAGGAGGTCATGGGTTCAAGCGTTAGACATTTTCATCACATTTAACAAGTATATGGCTAACAATGTCATCACATTTCCATTTAGCAAACATTCACACTAGTTGGCCATTGCTCTAGTTTAATTCCTCATCGACATGTAACTAGACATTTTCACAAATACCTTGTGGGCATGCCTTTTTCAATGCCAATTCTAAAGTAGAAATCATCAATATTAGGGTTACTCAAGACCCACATGTTAGACCACATACAACGAGCACCCACATATTAAAAACATCAACAATATCATGTGTAGACACAAGTCTAAGCAAGAACACACATAACTCATCACTATGCATCAAAACCTTTACATTTTGATTTCAAAATCATCATTTACAAGCCTTAATCTATGTCTAAAACACATGGTGCTTGGGTTAAAAACAAGGGATAGGGTCACATGCCTTAAACAGCTTGATGCACCCAAGAAACTTGATTCCTTTTGCTCTTAGATGGACACCCTTGAACCCTAGCCTCCAATTCTTCCAAAATGTGTTTGACAAAGTATTTTAGATGTCCGATCCACTAAATATATGTTTTAGGAGGCCATATACATTTATATAGTGAAGGGACTTAGAACTTTGGATGAGAGAAATGACCATAAGGTCCTCAACTAAAGCCTGAAAATTAGCCACCATATTTGGTATGACTCACTTGAGTCAATCATACCCTATGGTACGAGTGGTACCCTAACTCGCACCCTAGGCTTCTCCTAGGTCACTCATACTGGTTAGGGTACGACTACCCATCATTGAGTTATATACAAAGCGTACGAATCATGGCCTCACTCGTATACTTCACCTATACCAAAAATAGTCCACTCCAAATCAAGGCCTCACTCTATACGATTGGGTTGTGTACGACTTATACAATTGGATACGATTGGGAGGAGGCTCACTCGTACCGAGGATAGTGAGTAACCTTCACCACACTGCCTAGTGTACAATAGGGGAGGGGAAGGAGGATACGACTCGTATCCAAGAGGTACGACTCATGCCCCTAGTCGTACCTACCCCAGTGACATCAAATAAAGAAATTTCTCAATGGTTCAAAGTCTAAGTGCTTCAATTCTCCCCCACTTGGATCATTCGTCGTCGAATAACAGGTAATGTGAGTATAAACATAAGTCAACATATTATCACACATCAAATCAACCTTAAATCGAGTTAGGATAAAGTACACAACAAGGATACAACACGCATTATCAATAGACTATTCATTTCATTAACTTTGGGACTCAAACCCATTACCTATTAAAACGTTACACATTTCACAACTTAGGGACTTTTAGCCATCGAATTATCAAAGATATTTGCTCAACTCAAAAACTAGGGACTCAAATCCATCATCTATCAAAGACATAAATTAACTCAAGGTATTAAGGACTTAAATCCATCACAACTAAGATAGATTGATTTCAAAGAATTAGGGACTTGAACCCATGGTCTAACAAGACATAAATCAATTCAATACTTGGTTACTTTAACCCATTGTCTAAACAAGGCATAACTCAATTCAACATATTAGTGACTTTAACCCATTATCTATCAAGACATAAATCAAGGGAAGAAAATTACCGCATACCTTCATTCCAAGTTCCCGAGATAGGAAAGAAATGCAGATATTTGGACTTTATTTCCTCTTCCACCTCCTAAGTAGCTTCCTCAAACTTTTGGTTCCACCATAGAACCTTCACCGAAGCCACTTCTTTTGTTCACAACAAGCGAACCTGTCGATCCAAGATCCTCACCAGGATCTCCTCATAGGACAAAGAGTTCGAGATATCAACATCCCTCAAGGGAACAACCAATGAAGGATCACCCATACGTTTATGCAAAATAGAGACATAGAAAACCAGGTGAATGGAGTTCATGCTAGAAGGCAACTCCAACTCATAGATAACATTGCCAACCCTCTTTAAAATCAAGTAGGGACCAACATACCGGGGACTAAGTTTCCCTATTTTAATGAACCACATCACTTCTTTCATAGGAGACACTTTTAAGAATACCCAATCGCCAACACTAAACTCTAGCTCCCTACACCTCACATCCGCAAAGGACTTTTGGTGACTTTGAGCGGTTTTCAATCTACCATGAATTACCTTAACCTTCTCTAAGGCTTGGTGAACTAAATTGGGGCCAAGCAACTTACCCTCACCAACTTTGTACCACCCAATTAGAGATCGGCAACTCCTACCATACAATGCCTCAAAAGGGGCCATGCCAATACTAGAGTGGTAACTATCATTATAGGTGAACTCAATCACAGGAAAGTGGTCTTTCCAACTACCACTATAATGAATCATATAATCCCACAACATATCCTCCAATGTTTGGATGGTCCTCTCCGCTTACCCATTCGTTTGCGGGTGAAAAGTGGTACTAAGGCACACTCTAGTACCCAAACATTTTTGGACTGACTTCTAAAAGTGAGATAAAAATGGAGGAGCATGATCCGAGATGACCAAAACTAGAGCACCATAAAACTTTATGATCTCTGCAAAATACAACTTAGCATAATCTTCTGCCGTGTAAGTAGTCCTCACAGGCAAAAAGTGAGCGTACTTGGTCATTCTATCAACAATCACCTTGATTCCAAGATTGAAGAAGACCCATAAAAAAATCCATATTAATTGCCTTCCACTTCCATTCTAGTAATGGAATTTCTTGATACAAGCCCCTAAGCCTCATGTGCTAAACTTTCACTTGTCGGAACACCATACATTTGGGCACATAACTAGCCACATCTTATTTCATATTACCCCACCAATAAAATTTTGTAAGATCATGATATATCTTGGTGGAATTGGGATGTATAGCATACCGAGATTTATGAGCCTCGACCATGATCCTTTCCCTCAATCCATCCACGTCGGGAACACATAGCCTACCTTGGTATCTCAAGATACCATCACCACCAATCACAAAGTCTGGAACTTTATGTTGACCCACATTACTCTTGATCTTCATCAAGTAGGGGTCCAATACTTGCTTTTCCTTTATCTCAACAATAAGAGACGACTGAGATATCGGATGCACAAATACACCACCATCTTCACGGTCCACAAGTCAACTCCAACATTAACATAACGGTGAATTTCCTTTACCAATTCCCATTTGTCCTCATCCACATGGGCTAAAATTCTCCTGGATAAATAGCTAAGAGAATCAACGACTACATTGGCTTTACCGGGATGGAAATGAAGACTCATATCATAGTCTTTCAATAACTCGAGCCATCTTTTTTGCTGGAGATTCAAATCTTTTTGAGTAAACACATACTGAAGGCTCTTATGATCGAAAAAGATGTCAACATAAACACCATAGAGATAATGTCACCAAAACCTTCAAAGCAAATACCATAATATATAATTCTAAGTCATGGGTAGGGTAGTTCTTTTAATGAACTTTCAATTGTCTAGAAACAGAGGCCACCACCCTACCATGTTGCATTAACACACAACCGAGCCTAATTTGGGAAGCATCATAATATACCACAAAACTATTATTACCCTTGGACAAGGTCAAAACTGGAGTCGAAGTCAATTTATCTTTCAATTTCTCAAAACTACCCTCACATGCATCCGACCACAAAAACTTGACCTTCTTTTGGGTTAACTTGGTCAATGGGGCAGCTATAGTCGAAAAACTCTCCATAAACCTTTTATAATAACCGACTAGACCAAAAAACCTCTGAATATCAATTGGATTCGTAGGTCTAGTGCATTTTTTAACCACCGCAATATTTTAGGGATCTACCACGATCCCTTCACTAGAGATAACATGACCAAGAAAAGCTATGGCTTTAAACAAAAACTTACATTTAGAGAACTTAGCATACAAACGATAATCCTTCAAAGTTTACAACACGGCACAGAGGTGATCGACATGATCCGCCTCACTCTTAGAATAGACTAAGATGTCATCAATGAAGATAATAAAAAACATGTCTAAGAACGGATGAAAGACCCTATTTATCAAGTCCATGAATGCCATCGGGGCATTGGTCAACCCAAAAGACATGACAAGAAACTCATAGTGGCCATATTAGGTTCTAAAGGCAATCTTAGGGATATCCGCATCCCTAATTTTAAGGTGATGATAACCCGATCTAAGATCAATCTTAGAGAAACACTTCGCACCATGAAGTTGATCAAATAATCATCTATCCTAGGAAGAGGATATTTATTCTTTATAGTCACTTTGTTCAACTGACTATAATCAATGCACATATGAACGGAACCATCCTTTATGCGCACAAACAAAACGGGATCACCCCAAGAAGACACACTATGACAGATAAAACCTTTATCTATAAGGTTATCTAATTTCTCTTTAAGCTCCTTTAGCTCCAGCGGAGCCATTCTATAAGGAGGGATGGAAATCAGACGAGTGTCTAGGATAAGATCAATCCCAAAATTAATTTCCCTATCAGAAGGAATACCAATAAGGTCATTGGGAAAAACCTCAGGAAACTTATTAACCACAAGAACAGATTCTAAGAAGGCTCTTTTGAGTTAGAATCTTTAACTCAGACCAAATAATACAAACACCCCTTTGAAATCAACTTTTGGGATTTAAGATAAGAAATGAACCTTCCTTTAGGCTCTAAGGAACCACCTTCCCATACAATGACTATCTCATTAAGGAATTTGAACATGATCCTATAGGTTCGACAATCCAAGGAAGCAAAACATGAATGTAACTAATCCATCCCCAAAATGACATCAAAATCAGCCATGTCCAACTCTATCAAGTCTACAAGAGTATTTCTACCATCAAAAGATTCCACATACACCCTATAGACTCTTTTAACAACCATAGAATCTCCTACCAGGGTAGAAATAGAAAAAGAAACTGATAGACTCTCGGGACCACAATCAAGATACACAGCCACATATAGGGTTACATAAAAAAAGTAGACTATGGATCAAGCAAATAGTATACATCACGGGAGAAAAGTTTCAACAAACCCATGACAACATCAGGAGATAACTCAGAATCTTAGCAAGTAGCAACTGCATACAAGCAATTTTGCCCAGTGTCTATGCCAGAAATAGAAGCAGAACCAGACATAGCACCCTTTGGTATGGGGGTAGATGAAGTAGCAATAGGTGCCCTGTTGGCCCAAGAAGCTGCTAGAGAAAGGCACTCAAACTGTATATGCCCAATCTGACCTCAATGAAAACATCTATTTCTTTCCTTCTCATACTGACCATGATGACCCTGAACATAGAATCTACAAGGAGCACAGAGTGAAACCAAACTGAGCACCACTCTCCTGGAATTAGGAAACTTATGCTCGAAACCCACCATTAAACTGAGATTGATGATCACCAGGCGACTTCAGGCAAGGAGAGTGAATACCAGTCAAGGATAAAGAACCCAAACTCCCCCACTTTTTTTGTGGACACTCGCTACAATCTCTACCACGTCGCTCAGAAGGCCTAAATTTCTTTCTTTTTCTTTCACTAGTCTCAACTTGTTTCTTTTTGTCTTCTTCCACTTGTTGCATATACACGATCAACCTAGAGATGTCTATGTTTTCAATCAACAAGGTCGCCTTGCTCTCAAGGACTAATTCATGGAATAATCTCGAGACAAACTTACGTATTCTATCCCTCATGCTAGAAACTATCTCGGGAGCATACCTTGATAGGTGATGGAATTTCAAGGCATACTCTTGAATGGACATTCTTTCTTACTTTAAGTTCACAAACTCTTCCACATTTGCTTCCCTCAATTCTTAAGGAAAGAAGAAATCCAAGAAAGCCTTAGAGAAATCCCACCACAGGGCAGGACTAGAATCAACACCTCTAGAAAATTCCCACCCTTCATACCATTGGTAAGATAAATCTTTCAATTGATAAGAGGAAAACTCAACGGCCTCAATTTTCAAAGCATTCATGATTAGGAAGATCTTCTCTATTTCATCAACGAATCCTTGAGGATCCTCCTCAACCTTCGTACCTGAGAACATAGGAGGGCTCAACCTTATAAATTGGCCAACTCTTGTGGCCTCAGAAAAAATGGTAGCCGAAGCACCACGCTCTGATTGAAAGGCTACCAATTGAGTCAAGAGGTTGATAGTGCAACGAAACTCGGTAGTAGTAGTATCCCCTTGAGGTGAAAAAATAAGAGGGTTACTCTCATAGTAGAGATTGGTGGGGATAGGTGGAACCCCACGAAGATGGTCAGATACCACAGCCTTAGCCCAGGTCTAAACTCCAAAAGTTGGACGAGCTTCATCCATAGGACCCTCAGTTGAGGCAAAAGTGTTTGCCTGAACCTCAGATCTTCTTAGAGGCATGATCTGAAAGATAGCAAATGGAAATCAGAGAAATCCAAGACCTTAGACTCTATAGCTTGAGATTGAAGCACAAGAAAGGGAAACATTTCCTAAAATATCTCGTAGCCCCTCTTTTATAAGTATGGCATGCTTTACACCTATAAAAAAAGACTTTACTTGACAGGGAATTATGGAAACCCAACTGACCATGAACCTAGGCTCTGATACCAACTTGACATGACCCAAAACTGGGCCATGTCGTATGGGAACCTCAATACCACGTGAATCGGAGGTCGCCCCTAAAACCCATCCTAATCATAAATATAAATCATAAGGGTTGGATGAATTCCAACCATATAATAAGATAGCGGAAACAACTCTAATAGTCATAACTTAAATATGTTTAAACACCTCATTAGATTCATCAATCTATTTAATATAGCCAAGTCCACAGCCATCCATAATACCTCTATACAAACCGATGTTAAGAAATATGTATGTTGGGATAAGCCATTGACAATAGCTAAACCAAATCTAAATAAGACTAAGTCTAACGATAAGAGACCAAGGATAAATGTCTTCCAAAGTAAGAAATCTCACCACTCCAAAGTCAATGCATGAAATTCTTTGATTGTCAAATCACTGCACAGAAAAAGAAGATGATGCTCTAGCTCCTATGTCGCGTGAGGACATAGCGTCTAGAGACGGTTAGTGGTTGGAGCGCTAGCATGTAACTCAAGGATAAGGATAAAATAAAATCATTATTCAATAAGTCAGTATATCATATTCTATCACATTCATACACTTCTCCATACATATAGGTACACCACATGCCAAATGAAAGAACAAGCTTTATTAACATTCTTAAAGTACTCATTCATCATACATGAAGTGGAGGACTACGACCTCCCACACTTATAGATTCAAACATTCTTAATAGATGAAGGACTTAAACCATATTCATATTATCATTAGACACGGGACTCTAACAATGCACATACATTTATTAGTCAAGTACTCTAACCATATACACGTTGATTCAAGCAAAGGACTCTAACTACACACTCATTTAGGCAAGGGACTCTAACTATACACTCATATAGGCAAGGGACTCCAACCTCATGCCCATTTGTTAGATAAGGTACTCTAACCACATGTCATACTTGGACTCTAACCACAAGACATTTTACTTAACGAGGTACTTTAAACTTGAGAGATCTCTTTAAGCATGGGACTTTAACCTCATGCCATTTTATTAGGCGAGGGACTCTAACCATAAGCCATCACAACTATCATTAGTTAAAATTAGGACTTTCATCCATTGCCCATGCATCAACATGAGTTCAAATCATCACTTAAGGACTTTAACCTACCTATCCATTTACACTTTAATGGTTCAAGGCCTTAATTCAATTTATCGTTCAATTCAAAGTATGGTCCTTAATACCCTTAGTCAATCATGCATTATTTATTAGCATACATATACCACACTCTAGTTTCAACATAATTCAATCACATGTTTTAGGGACTTTGACTTCTTTTTAGCCATCAAACCAACAAGTCACAAATTAACAATTATATGGCTAACAATATCATCACATTTCCATTTAGAAACCACTCATACTAATTGGCCATTACCCTAGTTTAATGCCTCATCAACATATAACTAGTCATTTCACTTAGATATTTTCACAAATACCTTGTGGGCATGCCCTTTCCAAGGCCAATTTTAAAGTAGAAATCATCAAGATTAGGTTTACTCAATACCCACATATTTGATTATATACAACGAGCACCCACATGAGCAAAACATCAACAATATCATGTGTAGACACAAGTCTAAGCAAGAACACACATAACATATCACTATGCATCAAACCCTTAATATTTTGATTTCAAAATAATCATTTACAAGTATTAATCCATGTCTAAAGCATATGGTGCTTGAGTTAAAAACAAGGGGTAAAGTCACTTGCCTTAAACAGCTTGATCCACCTAAGAAACTTGACTCCTCTTGCTCTAAGATGGATACCCTTGAACCCTAGACTCTAATTCTTTAAAAATATGTTTGAGAGAGAGTTTTAGATGTTTGATCCACCCAAAATGTATTTTACGAGACCATATACACTTATACAGTGAAGGGACTTAAGGTTTTAGGTGGGGAAATGACCATAAGGTCCTCAACTAAAAGTTGAAAATTAGCCACGATATTAGTTATGACTCACTTGAGTCAATCGTTCCCTAGGGTAAGAATGGTTCCCTAACCCATACCCTAGGCTTCTCCTAGGTCACCCATACTGGTTAGGGTATGACTAACCACAATTGAGTCATATCCAAAGTGTACGACTCATTCCTTCACTCGTATATTTCACCTGTACCAAAAATAGTCCACCCTAAGTCAAGACCTCACTCTATAAGATTGGGTTGTGTACGGCTCGTACACTTAGATACGATTAGGAGGAGGCTCACTCGTACCTACAATAGTGAGTAACCTTTACCACACCTCCTAGGGTATGAGAGAGAAGGGGAAAGAGGATACGACTCTTATCCAAGGGGTACAACTTATGCCCCTTGTCTTACCCACCCCAGTGACATCAAATTAAGAAATTTCTCAATGGTTCAAAGTCTAGATGCTTTACAAAAATGTAATTGTTTTATATATAAAATGGAAGAAAGATTAGTATTTAAAGATTTTTATTATGAGTGACAAAAATAAAAAGTCACCCACTATGAGGGCCATCACTGTAATCTCCAACCCACATAGGGGTGACAAATGAGTCATCAAGCCGAATATGGATCAACTGGAAATGAGTAAAATAAAAATAGAAAATATACCCAACCCGACCTATATTTGTAATGGATAAAATATGAGTTTATCAAATGAATTATATTTTCAATCTCCATTCCTAGCAAGAAAAAATTTAAATTTATATTTTCAAAAAAATTATATTTTTTATCACCCCCATCCCCTAGCTCAACCCCCACCCCAACCATCTTACCCTCTCAGCAACCCCAAAAAAAGTTTTAATTTTTTAAAATTTATTTTTATAGAAAAAATATTTTTTTAGGGATAATAGTCCAAAAAATACCTATACTTTGTCTAAATTTGCAGTTGCGCATACTGAACTTTGTGGGGGTCCTATTACCCTCCTTAGACTTTTTTCGTATTTAAATGTCATATATCTGCCCACTTGAACCTTTGTGTGTAATTCACGTACATTGAGCACGTGAGAGTATTAAAAAAATCGTTACAAACCTTTTTGTCACATAGCCCCTCAATTTTCTTTATTTTGAAAAATTTAAGATTCTTATTTATTTTTTCATTAGTCTTCTTTCTCTTCTTTCTTCTTTCTTTTTCCTCTTCAACAAAGCACCATGACTGCTCCATTGTTGAAATGAAATTGAATTAAACACAATTTTATCACATACACACTCACCCTCTCAAATGGGTCATCTTCAACATACCCAATTCAATTCCATCAATTTGACCCAATTTCAACAAACACACACACACCCCAAATAGGTCATCATTAATTCCATCAAAATTAACCCACCATTGCCACCACCAATAAACCCACCATTACCGCTGACAACCACCAGCCTTCGTTCAATGCTAAACCATACGATTTGAATAAAATTATTCAAATTAAGAAAGCTTCTTATAGGAAGTTTTCTTATGGTTTTCTCCGTATTTTGAATAAACCATACGATTTGAAGTTTTTTTATTTTGGCATTTGGGCATAATTAAGAAACTTTGAGAAAGTATTTCAAAAAGTGTTCCACTCGATTTAAATAAAATTATTGAAGAAAGTTTTCGATTTGAATTTGAAATTTGGGAAAAGATTTTCTTAAAAAAATAGTATGAACTAAATAAAATCCAAATTTCAAGAATTATGAATCAAGATTTTGGTGAAAATGGTGAAAAATAATGAAAAGAATAAGAATGGAGAAGAAAGTAAATAAAAATAAATTTTAAACAAAAATACATGTGTAAATATGAGATTGACGCGTGTATTACACCGCAATCTGCCAAAACTCGGTATAGTATTTCAGGGGGGAGGGGAGAACTAATTCCACTTTTAAAAAGTCTAGGGAAGTAATAGGACCCCTGCAAAGTTCAGTATGCACAACAACAAATTTAGGCAAAGTACGGGTATTTTTCGAATTATCCTTTTTTTACTACTCCCACCCCACCGCTAATTTTTTTAATTTATCTTTTATAAAATAAATTTATATTCTTATCACCCCTCGTACCCCAACCTAGTTCCCCTCCCCCATCCCCCCTCTCCAAAAATAGATATAAAAAAATTTAATTTATTTTTAATTTTTTTTAAATATCTCCCTACCCCGACCCCCCATCGCTACCTCATCCCCAACCAAAAAATAAGATAGTTAAACAAAATGTCAGCTCATAAAAATTATTTACGGCTTAAATAGTCCGATTTTAAGTAAATTACTCAAAATAGCCCATTTGAGGTATTTTGTATATATCAAGTAATAACTCACTTTAATTTTTTCAATTCCCTCTTACGTTTGAGCTTTGAAATTTCATCATCTATCTCTTCTTCTTTTTCCCTATTGCTTGCTTGCCTCTCTGTTGCCAAAGAATGATAAGCCATTGAAGATACCAATGATGAACAAGTGGAATTGTTTTTCACGATCCAAAATTCAAGGGTCGTGATGACACTTGTCACAACAAACCTTGATAAGTACGCCTATCATCCAAACTGATACACAAGAGGGAAAAGATAAAAATAACCCCAAGGCAAGGCTTCTAGAACAAAGTTGAACCATAATCAATATAATGAAAGTGGAAAGAAACATACTCAATAATACCAAGAACATAACTAGTCAACTCGAAGTCAGATACAAAAGGCATCCAAAATAAGATATAGCATTGTCTCTGAAATACAATAAAGACATAGTCTAATAAGAAAATCTAAAAGTACACTCCTAACACCTGAAATCAACCACTACCTTGAAAAGCTCCAAATGATGCTTGAAACCAACATCATGACACGCACTCGAACCTAAATCTGGACCAAAAGGGTATAGTAGGAGTAAATATGATCCACTTATACTTAGTAGGTATTGACAAGTGGTGAATTTACCACACCGTTGATGCCAAAATTTGTACGCACTACTATGATTAAATATTATTAATGAGATAAATTTTTCATTTGAATGCACTAATTTTCATGTTTTGCAGGCGTACAAGTGATGAGAAGAAAAGAAGTGAAATGAGCTAAAAAGAGATAAAAAGGAAAAGAGTTAGTACAAAAGCCAAAAAATTAGGAGTAAGAACTTACCCTTAGTTAGCGTGATTGTTGTCTGAGGATAGCGATCATGACCAGCCCAAATCAGTAAAAGCTCGCAATTCCAATGGGTTCTCCGCGATTGCAGGAGCCGTGATCGTGATCAAGCACTGGCAATTGCGATGGAGCAACAAATAGCCCAGGGACAGTTTTGTCATTTTCGACAGATAGTTTCAATTCTCTATAGGACAAAAACCCTTTTAATTTTTTGAGATATCTTGAACTAGAATTCAGGTTTTGGCCTTGTAAAACCCCAATTAAATTGGGCAAGATTTTGATAGTTAATTTTTCAAGGATTTTAGTTGTAATTGAAGTTAGATTTAAGAATATCCTTACTTTGCCTATTAAAAGGAAGCATTGAATGACCATTTTGGTATATTTCTTTTCTCAAACTTCATGAGTAGCCAAATATCTATCTTGGGGTTATGTTGGAATAGGGTGCAAATATGTATGGGTTTTAGTTTTTTAGTGTAGATTCTTGGTTAATGATGTTGGGTTTCATAAAAACTTGCTTGTTGAATTGGAATCTATGGGTAAAAATCCCAAATTCCCAAAATATCACATCATTCTTGAAAGAGGGGGAGGGTATGCTTTTGGATCCTATATTATTCTTGAAAAAGGGATATGAGTGACAAGGTATTAGTGAACAATAACTAGATTTTAGCTTATTCCTTTACAATGTCTTAGAAATAAGGATGGATTGTGAATTTGCAATGTCTTAGGCATTTTTCTAGAAATGGGATGCCAATTGAGGTTTTGGGTGAATTTGTTTGCCACACCCATGAGGTATCCAAAAGGGTCCATGGGTGATATTTTTGGTGTTTGGTTGAAAAATTAGCATCAAAACCCCTAACCTATCCTACCCATATAATCATTAACTAGAATTCGCATTTGATTATTATAAAACCATACACTATTTGTCCCTAGGAAAACATAATCCCAAGACTATTCTCTTGTTGGAATCTTATCTACATTTTTTGCTCTTAATTGGTAGTCTGAGTAGATTTTGTTAAAACAACCTTCCAAATAATACCCCCCAAATTTTAATTTATGTCTTTTATTACGTTTACACTGTGGGTATATCTTTAGTAACATTCAACACCCCTAGGATTTGAATACTAGTTATACTCCTCGTGAATTTGACCCCAACTCAAGTTAGGTTAATATATTTGACAATGATCGCCTTACCCATAACTCATGGAGTAATTTGAGCGTGATCAATATGGCATCATTGCTGAGGAGAGAAACTTAGTTCTTGCTTGTGCAGTGTTCATAGTTGTTTTAGGTTTACCCGTAGTGGTTGTTATTTATTTTGGTTATTGTTTTTGTTTCCTTTTAGGTGATTTCAATAATGTCCACGACACAATGAGTGATCACACAAGTAATTTTGGGACCTTTGATGAGCCCCTTGATGATAAATATTATCTCCACGATGCGGGACATATTAGTGCCATCGACATCCTACCGAATGCGGGAAATAGGGTTTTTTACATCACAAGTATGATGTTACACATGCTTCAAATGAAAGAACTCTTTGGTGGTCAAGCTTATGAGGACCCAAACTTACACTTGGAAAATTTTGTAAAAGTTTGTGCCCCGTTTGACGTTTCCAAATCTCACAAGAATCCATATAGTTATGCCTCTTCCCGTTCTTTGTAATGGGTAAGGTGGTGTTGTGGTTGAGGTCTCTTTCTGTCAAGTCAATCATATCATGGGTTGAGCTTGCTAAGGATTTCTTAGATCATTACTTCCCACCATCAAAGTTATTGAAAATGCAGGATGAAATCATTAATTTTTGTCAACTTAATAAGGAGCCTCTATATAAATTTTGGGATAGGTTTAATGAAAAGCTTTGAAATGTTCTAACCATGAGGTGCCGAACAGAATCTCCTACAAATATTTTATAGGGAGTTGGACCAACTCAACAAGACCATGGTGGAGAACGCAACCGGTGGATCACTTGTGAGGTTGTCATATGGTGTGGCTTCAACTTTTCTTGGGCAAATAACAAAGCAAAATAAGGGGTGGCACACCCAGGACACTGAGGTAGCTCAAAGTTCCCCTGTGGATCACTTGTGAGGTTGTCATATGGTGTGGCTTCGACTTTGCTTGAGAAAATCATAAAGAAAAATAAGAGGTGGCACACCCATGACACCTAGGTAGCTCAAAGTTACCCTACTACCTCCTATGTTAATAAAGAGCAAAGAAAGAAAGAAGAAAAGAAAGAGGAAAACATGGATAAAATAATGACACAATTAAAACTCTTTATGAAGCATGTGATGGGTACACCCACAAAAATGGTAAATTCCGTTGAATCCAAAATATATGATGAAGAATAATCCAAGAAGCTCGATGAAGAAATTAGATATTTGGTAAACTACTCAGGGGGTTCTCGCCTGGCCTATCAAAAGCAAGGCGGGAACCATGGTTGGGTCGATCATGATCGAGAAAGGCAATGGTGTGATAGAGATAGAGATTAGGATTGGGGGAGAAGGAAAAGGAGTATGATAGGTATGTTCCCCCTCATGATCGAGTGAATAATAAAGAGTCAAATCCCATGGATCCCAAAAAGTTTAAGGCCAGGGATGTGCTTACTAGGATCTTCATAAGAGTGGGGGGACGGACAAGATGGTCCAAGAATTAAAAGGATATTTTTCTTAAATTAACCAAAAGTTTGTATCACACTCTGTTTCAATCAAGCAATTGGAGAATCAAATTGGCCAAATCTCAACCACACTCAATGCTAGGCCCAAGGGTGGCCTTCCTAGTGATACTATGTCAAATCCAAAAAGTGATGCTCAAGTCTTAGCAATTGTCACCTAGAGCGGTAAAGAACTTGGTGCATATGAGGTTGAGATCAAAGAAAAGTCTCATGATGATCTAGTGGATACATATAAAAAAACATGTGGGTGAGTAGGATAATGAGGCTCCAAAGTCTCAAGAAGGGGATGATGAAAATGAACCAATGATAATTAAAAAGATGATTAATGGGGAGGGAGCTCCTACGGTCGTTGAGAGTGATGAACCGCGACATGATCCATTTCCTACCATGAACGTTCATCCTACATTCCCTCAAAGACTCAAGAAAAAAAAGGATAATGTCAAATTCAAGACGTTCCTTGCTAAGCTTAGCAATCTTTCTATTAATATCCTGTTGTTAGAGACCATTCAAGAAATTCTAAGATATGCTAAGCTAATGAAAACATTGATGTCCAAGAAACACTTGTGGATAGTGAAACCATTGAAGTTACCCATGGTTTTAGTACTATCATGACTAGTGTTATGGCAGAAAAGAATGAAAATCTGGGAGCCTTTACAATCCCTTGCACTATAGGGACACACAAATTTAAGAAAGTAGTGTGTGACCTTGGTGCAAGCATCAATATTATGCCATATGAAATCTATAGAATACTTGGTTTGGGAACTCCTACTCCAATAATAATAAGGCTATTGATGGTGGACCGATTTATCAAGAGCCTGGTTGGAGTCTTATTTGATGTTCTGGTGAAAGTGGATTGCTTCATTATTCCGACGGACTTAGTTGTGCTTGATTGTAAAATCGATCAAGAGATACCTACTATCCTTGGGAGACCTTTCCCTGCAACTAAAAGAGAAATTGTTGATATGGACCAAGGAGAAATGAAATTTCAGGTTCAAAAGGATGAAGTGTCTTATCGAGTTTATAAAATAGAAAAACAACCAATGGAACTTCAAGTGGTGTCCATCATTGATGTGGTGGACACAAGGTAGATGATGGGTCCCTCGAGGATCCAACTTGAAAGTTGAAGAACGTTGTGCCATGAAGATAAATTAGGCACTAGATGGGAGGCAACCCATCAATGCCACGAAAGTGGCCCATATTCTTTGAATTTTGATTGTTAGAATAGTTTTCATATTTGTTTGTAATTAATCCATGAGATTGTTGTACTATGAGGTATTTTGAATGAGGTTGAGAAAAAGGAAGTGTAGTGTATTTGAGTATTAGACTGAACAGGGTAAAATATAGGACCAAAAATAGGCCTCAGTTACTGCGATGGTGGTATATGTGCCATTGTGATCGCGGTAACCGCGGGACCATGATCACAGAACTTTGACCACAGTCGCGGTCAGGACAAGTTAAATAGACAGTCATCCCTCATTTTCCCCCATACTCCCTTTCAGTCTTCTCTCAAATTGCACCCGATTGTGGTTGTGTGTTGGGTATCCAAAGGTGTTTAAGCATCCACTCTACATTTATAATCCTGTATATGCTTTGAATTCTCTCTTTGATGCTCTTGTGTAGGCCTTAGGACTCATGTTGTAGGGATGGCCTGAAACTATATTTTGCATACTAGATCCTTGGTTTAAATATGCTTGTTGGTGTGTTTAGATATTGTAATTGGTGTGTATACTGATGGGGAAGTCTTGAGCACCATAATGTTGTTCAAATTTGATAGAAATAGTGTGTGCACATGGTGACATCCAAGCTACACCTCCTCTCAGAGGATGATGCAGTCACTGCCAAATATAGTAACCCAATAATGGTTAGGGTAGCATCCCAAGGACATACGTGGACTCATGGCTCTCAGTTATTATAATCAACGGGCGAAACTGTAAAAGTAAATAGGGGGTTTGAATAAAAATATTGAACAAGTGGCTAATATCAACATCGATTGCAATCAGTCCTAAGTGAACACTAGGATTGTTTTCCCCCGGGCTTCTCAACTCTGTAGAATTATTATGCTATGTTAAACCAACCTGGTACCTTGCATGCAAAATCAATATGTTATGTACCCTCTACAATCTTTTGGATGAGCAGAAGGATTTCACCCTTTACCTTTTGAGTGTGAGGATGTTGCTTTACTAACCCTTATCTTTATCCTAGTTAACTATTACCTTTTGATTATTAGATGAAATTTAACCATCTTACTAAGATAAAATCTAGAATCATGGATTAATAGTTAAACTCCAAATTACTTTTGTCTTTATCTTTTCCTAGTCACTTCTCCTCTCTTGGAGTAAGTAGAAGTAATCTAGGCTGGATCCTAACGTGTGTACCTATTAAGAAAACTATTTTATTGCAGATAAAGCAATTCATGTAAGGGTATTGGTTCAGAACAACGATAGCACTTCCCCTACTTCATCAATCCGCCAGGGTTTCCACAACCCTAGTTATGAGTTTTTAGCCGCTCATGCTTGTTAAGTAATCAACAACATTCATGGTTGAAAGCATTGATGAAATCACAATAATAAGAAGTAGAAAACCCAAAACTGTAACTGAATAAATCAACTGAAGTTAATATGAGAATTCCCAGATCAAAATTGAATCTTGAGATCAAAATATATTTGTGAATATCAAAAGTGCGTAACTTCTATTAAAAAACACATAAAGGGTATTTATAGTACATGGGGAAACCCTTAAACCAAAGCCCGAACAAAATAGGAGAAAAAAGAGTCGGTGGACACTAATAGTCTCTGCCTGCGCCTTGTCCTTGGGCACAGGTAGTACTTGCGGCCAGCAGGGAGGGCACAAGTGGTGATCGCAAGTGCCAGACCAAAATTTCCTGCAAGTCAGCTCTCGGTATTTTGAACTTTTGGCACTTGATTTGCGCACATACGGTCCATAAGTACAGCTTGCGGTCCACATGTTGACTTAGCAAGTGTTGGGAGTCATCTTTTCAGCTCTTCATCAATTTTCGCACATGGTTTGATCACAAAAAAGCCAAAAAGTATCCTAACATCCATAATTTCTCCAATAAGTAGCCAAAAACACCTTTTTCATCTTTTTCATGAACTTAGCATCCAAAACATAATTTCCCTCAAAACATACCCAAAACACATCATATCTAACAAAACAACCTCAGAAACTTGCATATTTCCTCATTTTATGGATCAAATTATTTCTATAACACATCAACACCCTCAACTTAGAATGTCTGCATGTCCTCAAGCAATAAAACTTAACAAACAAAAACGACGCTTAACTAAGAGAATCTAAGTTTTGCAAGGCAGTCAATCAACACTTTTATCCTCAAAACACAACACCCCCTCCAACCTCACTTTTCAAAACCAATTGTGTATCAACATGAAGTACAAAAATGTTACACAATGGGATCTAGGTATGGCATTATATTAGCAACAGACAACCATGCATATGTGTAAGTTACATTATCCAAAACTAGCAAATAGCTAGCAATATGACTCATGTGCCCTCACAACAAAGATGTCTCACTCACACATATGAACTAATGCATGCCAATGAAGGAACAGTCAAGAGACACTCACACTCGGAATAGAAGTTCCAATCAATGTGCATCAAATACCATATCCTTGCCCTTATTTATTTTACCTTAGTTTTTAGATAGTCAAGTTAGGATCAATATAGGAATTTTATTGGCTTGTAATGTAGGCTTGGGGCTTATGATGGGCATTCCAAGTCCAACCAGAACCGGGGACCACCCCTGACACCCAGCCCAACCAAGGCAATCCGTCCAATAACCAATAAAACCAAGATCATAACCCAATATATATATAATCCAAAACAAAATGGAATAATAATAAATAAAACAAAGTCATACAGTATCAACCCTAATACAAATACTAATGCCAAGGCTGACACCAGTGCCAATACTGCCACACCAACCCATAGTAGTTCTACAAAGCCTCTAACTAAAACTAAAACAATAAATGGTCGATACATGCCCCTAACCATAGTCTATAAAATTACCAAAGTATGTAAGGATATTTATGACATGAAATGGAGCCTTTCGGAATATAGAAACTTACCACATCAATCCAACATAAGCTGATCATGAATTCAATCACTGAGCAGGAGAAGTACAATGGGGTTAGTGGGTGAACGCTAGCATGTACTTGGGATAAGGATAAAATAATACAAACCTTTAAAATTAAGTAAACAACCATATGCATACATAAAAATATATATATATCCATGTCGGGAGAGGGAACCGGGTTTAGCATGCCTTACAAACATTAACCTGGGTATATGTAGCTTAACCGTCCTAGAAACACCCACGGGCTATATGGGTCCAGTGTTACCCCTTAAATGGGCCCTGATGTGTGTAGCCGCATAAACTGAAGATACCATAGGAGTATGGAATTCCCGTTTACCCTTCGCTCTCCATGATACATATATGCAAGTGTAACTTAGGGGATTCTCGTGTACCCTATAAGTATTATATATGGCCTCCTCGACCAATCCTCATGTCGGCAAACATGAGTTTCCAATGTCCGTCCATTAGACTCACATCTTCACGATTAGCTATCATACTCCGCCATTATTACCCAATTCATACCATTAGCACACAACCAAACAACTAATTTCATTTATTATTAACCAAGGCTATAAGTAGTGGTATCATCATACTTACCATAACTTGCAAGTAATGTCCTTAGCCATCCTCTTTAAAGAAAAGATTCCCATGTCCCCATAGATTATATTATTAAGTTGCTTGGGGAATTTCCATGGACCCCACAAGATGATCACTATTAGATTTGCTTGAGGGATTTCCATGTACCCCACAAGTGTATTCAATTAATCAATAACCAAGACATTACCATTTTACCATTAAAGACCATCCAAACTAGTTAGAATTCCATTACCACTTTATACCATGCAAAGTTTTCAATGAAAGTTCAACAATATAGTAAAAACATTCTCATAGGCATTCTATCAAACTTGTTGAGGGCATATAGTTTTCAAAACCAAAACCAAGTACCAATTAACCATTTCCATGCAACCACATATTTAGAACACTATTAATATATGAAAACCATAGTTAAAATATGAGAAAACCATAACTAAACCATTTACAACCAAAAACCCCAACATATATTCAAAACCCTAAACCATACCACAATTATGCCATGAAAACCATACATAAAACATGCCTTTAGTTGGAACTAACAATCAGGGAGGAGTAACAAGACTTAGATTATGAAGATGACGGAGAGAAACGACCCTTATGAGCCCTAAGTTAACCTTATTAAAGAAGCCCTAGCCTTTCTTGACCAAAGAGCCTTGAGAGAGTTTTCAAGTGTTTAAGATTAGAATAATAGAGTAAATAATGTCCCAAGAGTGTTATAAGTCATAGGGCATTATAAGGTTAAGAGGGAAAATATTCAAATTACCCCCAACTTAAACTGTATAAAACTCCCGTTAGAGGGTACAACCCCTCCCCAAACCGTACCCTAGGGTATGAGTGGTACCCTTATCTCATACCTTAGGCCTCCTATGGACCCCAACACTATCCAACATACGACTCCCAAGGACAATTCATACCCAACCATATGAATAGTACCCTAAATTCATACCTTAGGCGAAATAGACTCTTCTAGGTTAGACATAGGGCAACATACAATTGGCATCATACATTAGTACCCTAACATATGACTAGTATGATCTATTCATACCTTCAAAAAAAACCAACCAACTTACATTGGTTAACATATGACCAAGAACTACCAAATCGTACCCTATCATACAACTAGTAGCCCGTAGTCGTTGATGTCCAGAAGCCCAAAAACTCAAGAAAATTCTGAGGATCAAAACCCAGGGTGTATTAATTCTCCCCTACTTGGATTATTCGACCCTAAATAATGGAACAATGCAGTACAAGCATGATTTAGATCCCAACACCTTGACTCTAATCTTCAACTAAGTTAGCAATCAACGATGCAAGGAAATCAATCTTTCCTTAACAAAGTTTTAAAACAAACTATGATAAAGAACACATACCTTTCGCATGAATCTGAGGAGCAGAAAATAGGAACAGATATTTCAACTTCTTGTCCTCTTCCATTTTCCAAGTAGCCTCTTCCACCTTGTGGTTCCGCCATAGAACCTTAACTGAGGCCACATCCTTGGTTTTCAACCGACGAACCCATCAATCCAAGATCGCAATCGGGACCTTTACATAAGACAAAGAATCTGAGATATCCAATCCTTCCAAAAGAATAACCGATGAAGAATCACCTATACACTTTCTCACCATAGAGACATGAAATACCGGATGAATGGAGTTCAAATTAGAAGGAAACTGCAACTCATACACCACATTACCAACCCTCCTCAAAATCACATAAGGACCAACATACTGGGGACTAAGTTTTCCCTTCTTCCCAAACTGCATCACTCCCTTTATAAGAGACACCTTTTGGAATACATAATCCCCAATCTTAAACTCTAAGTCCCTACCTCTCATAT
The DNA here is from genome assembly GCF_002878395.1 of Capsicum annuum. NCBI lineage: Eukaryota > Viridiplantae > Streptophyta > Magnoliopsida > Solanales > Solanaceae > Capsicum > Capsicum annuum. Next base: position 71,708,607 of record NC_061114.1, read on the forward strand.
CCATATAGGACTTTTGGTGACTTTGGGAAGACTTAAGCTTATCCCAAGTCACCTTCACCTTCTCCATGGCCTGGTAAACCAAGTCTGGTCCTAACATATCTACCTCACTAATCTCAAAACACCTAATAAGAGATCAACACCTCCTACCATACAATGCCTCAAAAGGGTCATCCCAATGCTAGAATGGTAACTATTATTATAATAAAACTCTATATGAGATAGATACTTAACCCAATTACTACCATAGTCAATCACGCACGCATGAAGCATATCCTTAAACATCAGAATAGTCCGTTCTACTTCCTATCTAACTGTAGATGGAAAGCAGTACTTAGACTCACCTTAGTCCCTAACCCTTTCTGAAATAACCTCCAAAAATAAGATGAAACTTGCATGCCATGATCAGATATAATAGAAACAGGTACCTTATGCAGCTTCACTATCTCATGAAGATACCACCTCACATAATCCTCAGTCAAAAACTTAGTCCTCACAGGCAAAAAATAAGCTGACTTTATTATCTTATCCACGATGACCCAAACCAAATCATATTGATTTTGATATTGAGGAAGACCGGTAACAAAATCTATCTTGATTACTTCCCATTTCTATTTCGGTAATTCAATTTCTTGATACAATCCTCCAAGACTTATGTGCTCAACTTTCACTGGTTGACACGCCATACATTTGGCCACAAAATCAGCCATATCCCTCTTTATACCATTCCACTAATACATCTCCTTGAGATCATGTTATATTTTCATTGAACAGGGATGAACAACATAGCCTGATTCATGCGCCTCGACCAATATCCTTTCTTGCAACCCATCGACATCAGGAACACATAACCGTTCTTAGTACCGCAAGGTACCATCACTGCTAATCTCGAAGGCCATCACCTTTAGCCCACCAACATCACCCTTGATTTTCATCAAGACATAATCTAGCATTTACTTCTCCTTGATATCTACACCAAGATACAACCACACCACCTCTTATACCAACACATCACCTCCTTGATCCATAAACTGACAAAAGACTCGATTTATCAAATCCATAAATATCATAAGAGCATTGGTCAAACCGAATAATATTACCAAGAACATAAAGTGCCCATATCGGGTATGAAAAGTTGTCTTAGAGATATGCACCTCCCTAATCTTAAGCCGATGATACCCAGAGAGAAGGTCAATCTTAGAAAAGGATAAAAGATTAATTAAATAAGTCATCTATCTCTAGGAGAGGATAATTATTCTTAACCGTCACCTTATTCAACTACCGGTAATCTATACACATTCGAAGGGAACTATCCTTCTTACTTATGAACAACACCGATGCACCCCTTGGGGACACACTAGGATAAATAAAACCCTTACCTAAAATATCCTTTAACTATTCCTTAAGCTTCTTCAAATCAGCCGGAGTCATTCTATAAGGAGCAATAAAAATTGAACGAGTGTCCGGGATAAGATCAATCTCAAACTCAATCTCCCTATCCGGAGGAGCACTATAAAGGTCATCAGGAAAGATCTCAGGAAACTCATTTACCACCAAAACCAAATGCAAAGAAGGATGCTCCAAGTTAGAATATTTAACTCAGACTAGATGATAGAGACATCTCTTGGAGATTAATCTTCGAGTTCTAAGATATGATATAAACTTCCCCTTAGGAGCTAGGGAACCACCCTCCCACTCGATAATCGATTCACCAGGGAACTTAAAGACAACCTTACAAGTTTGACAGTCTAATAACACATAGCACGAGTGTTACCAATCCATCCCCAGAATAACATCAAAATCCATCATATCTAGTTCATATAAATCCACCAAAGTCTCTTTACTACCAGCAAATACCACAAATCACCTATATACTATTTTAGCAATCACAGAGTCACCTACTAGGGTGGAAATTAAAAAAAGTGTCTGAAACACACTCCATACTAAAACCAAAATACACACCCACAAAGGGGGTCACATAAGAGAGAGTGGACCCCAGATCAAGTAAACAATATACATCACAACAAAAGATTTACAACATACCAATCATGACGTCAAGTGATGTCTCAAACTCTTGTCAGGTAGTGAGAGCATAAAGATGGTTTCGACTAGTGCCAGAACTAGATAGTGTATCCTTTGGTGCTGGAGTTGAAGACAAAGAAACTTAAACCTTATTCTCTCTCGAAGCAACCTTACTAATCGGACGATTTCTAAACATATTGCCTGGCTAACCATATTTGAAGTACCCATCCCTCTTCTCATAAAAGAAATCCTGATGTAGTTAATAAGTAACCTACAAGAGGACATGATTAAGCCTACTGAGCCCCTCTAGGTTAAGGTTGGGCTCCCTGTGCCTTAAAATTATCGACTCCCTGCTAACGCCTGTCTCCCGACAACTTCAGGTAGGGAGCACTATCTATGGAGAAAAAGCCAGAACTTCCCCACTTCTTCTTTGGCCACTTACCATAATCTATACCACTTAGCTATTGCCCACAACATTGCTCAAAAAAACTAAACTTCTTTCCCTGCCTTTTTTATCTTACCCTGCTTTCTCTTTTCCTCCTCTATGTGTTGCATGTAAACAATCAATCTTGAGATATCCATGCCCTTGATTAGCAATACAGTCTTGCTTTCAAGGATCAACTCATGAGAAAGTCCCAAAGCGAACTTGCTTATTCGTCCCCTTATATCAGACACCATCTTTGAAGCATACCGAGACAACTAGTGAAACTTCAAGGCACACTACTTGACCTACATCTTCCCCTATTTTAGATTACTAAATTCCTTTACTTTCACTTTCCTCAACTCTCAAGGAAAGAAGCAACACAGAAATGCATTAGAGAAAGTCTTCCATAGAGATGACTCATCAACCTCACCCTTTGACCTATCCCATTACTCGTACCATTGGTACACCACATCCTTCAACTGGTAAGCATTAAACTCCACTCCTTTCTCATTCGTGGAATGCATAACCCTAAATATTTTTTCCATCTCGTCCAAGAAACCCTGAGAATCCTCTTCCACCTTAAAACCAACAAAAGTTAGAGGGCTCATTCTCATGAATTGGCAAACCCTTGTGTCCTCAGAAGATGGAATAGTATATACACCACACTTGGCCAGAGAATCTACCAACTGAGAAATTATATGAATCGACTAAAAAAACTCAACATTCATCATGTCGGCCTAATGAGGACTAGAGGGATCCGATAGAACTCTAGGATGATCAAGGACTGGATCCCTACACTGAGCATGGATCCCATGGGTAGAGTGTGTCCTATCAATATCACCACTAATTGGGACAGAGAAGTTTATGGGAGTATCAGATCATCAAGGCATGATCTAAAAAGCAAACAAATAGAGATTAAAAAAGATTCTAGGACTTAGACTCTAAGCTTAAAAATAGAACACAAGGAAAAAAAACATTCCCAAATTCCTCGTAGCCTCTCTCTTATGAGTGTGGAATGCTAAACACCCTTAAAAGAGACTTTACTTGACACAAATTTATGGACTCCCAATTGACCATGAACCTAAGGCTCTGATACAAACTTGATACGACCTGTATTGGGTTATTAACGTGATGGGAATCCCAAGTTAGACCAGGATCGAGGACCACCCCCAATACCAAACTCAACCAAGTCAATTCGTCTAATAACCAACAAAACCAAGAAATAACCCAATATGTTTATATATATATAATAAAAAACAAAATAGAACAATCATAAATCAAAAAAAGTCATACAGTATCAACCCCAATACCAATACCAATGCCAAGGCTGACGCCAATATCGACACCACCCATACCAACCCATAGTAGTTCCACAAAGCCTCTAACCAAATATAAAACAATATCCGATCAGGACACGCCCTCAACAATAGCCAAAACTATAGTCTATAAAATGACCAAAGTATGTAAAGACATCCATGACATGAAATGAAGCCTTCCAGAATATGGAAGCTCACCACTTTATCTAACATAAGATAATCTCAAATTTGGTCACTAAGTAGGAGGAGTAGAATGGCCGGTACCTAAATTGAGTAGGGATACAGCGCCCAAAGATGAGTTAGTGGGTGAATGCTAGCATGCACTCAAGATAAGGGTAAAATAATATTGATCTTTAAAATTAAGTAAACAACCATATACATACACAACCATATATATATATATATAAATATATATGAATCTATATCCATGTCGGGAGAGAGAACCGAGTTTAGCATGACTTGAAAACATTAACCTAGGTATGTGTATCTTAACAATTCTTAAACCACCCATGGGCTATATGGGTCTAGTGTTATTCCCCTAATTGAGCCTCGATATATGTAGCCGCATGAACCAGAGATACCATAGGAGTAGGGGATTCCCGTGTACCCTTCGCTCTCCATGATACATATATACACGTGTAACTTAGGGGATTCCCGTGTACCCCATAAGTATTATATATGGTTGCAATAACCAATCCTTATGTCGGCAAACATAAGTTTTCAGTTTCCGTCCATTACATTCACACCTTCATGGTTAGCTATCATACCCCATCATTATTACCTAATTAAAATTATTAGCACACAACCAAACCACTAATTTCATTTATTATTAACCAAGGCTACAAGTAGGGGTATCGTTATACTGACCATAGCATGCAGGCAACGTCCTTAGCCATCCTCTTTACAGAAGGGATTCCCATATACCCATAGATTACATTATTAAATTGCTTGGGGGATTCCCATGTATCCCACAAGATGATCATTGCTAGGTTTGCTTGGAGAATTACCATATACCCCATATGTGTATTCAATTAATCCATAACCATGACAACTAAGACCTTACTATTTAACCATTAAAGACCATCCAAACCAGTTAGGATTCCATTACCACTTTATACCATGCAAAGTTTTCAGTGAAAGTTCAACAATATAGTAAAAACATTCTCATAGGCATTTTATCAAACATGTTGAGGGCATATAGTTTTCAAAACCAAGTACCAATTAATCATTCCCATGCGACCACATGTTTTGACCACCATTAAAATATGAAAACCATAGTTAAAACATGGGAAAACCATAACCAAACCATTTATAACCAAAACCCCCAACATATATTCAAAACCAAAAACTATACAACAACTATGCCATGAAAACCATACATAAAACATGCCTTTAGTTGGAACTAACAATGAGGGGGGAGTAATGTGGCTTAGATTACAAATATGATGGAACCACCCATATGAGCCCCAAGTTAACCTTATTAAAGAAGCCCTAGCGTTTCTTGATCAACGAGCCTTGAGAGAATTTGGGAAAGTTTCCAAATGTTTAAGATTAGAATAATAGGTTAAATGATATCCTAATAGTGTTACAAGTCATGCGGCCTTATAAGGTTAAGAGGGAAAACTCCCGCATGATGGTATGACCACCCATCAAACCATACCTTAGGGTATGAGTGGTACCCTTATCTCATACCCTAGGCCTCCCCTTGGACCCCAGCACTATCCAACATACGACCACCAAGGCCAATTCCTGCCCAACCATACAACTAGTACCTTAAATCTGTACATTATCCAGAATAAACTTCTCTAGGTTAGACATAGGGCAACATATGATTTTCATCATACTACTAGTACCCTAACATATGACTAGTATGATCCATTCGTACCTTAGGCAGAAACCAACCAACCTACACAAGTAACATACGACCAAGAGCCACCAAATTGTACCCTATCATACGACTAGTACCCCTAGTCGTATGATGTCTAGAGGCCCAAAAACTCAAGAAAACTCTAAGGTTAAAAACTCAGGGTGTTTCACATATCAATTGACTAGGTCTCCTTGGCACTACTCTAACCTTGGGGTCTTACTTACTAGCCATTTTTTCACTTTATTTCCACCCTTATTTCTCTCTTTTTATTTTAATGCACATCAGGTTAGGTGTGGTCTTTTATTCTTTCTTTTTTACTTTTGCACAATATTTTTTTTTCTTTTTTTTTCTTTTTCTTTTCCTTATGCTACCACACCCAGCCGTACTAACTTTTCTCTTATTTTACCCTTCTACATACCCATTTTCCACTATGCACCCCTTTGATAGCCACCCTCAACTTAGGCATTTTTCCTGAGTTGAGGTATACAATGTCCAAGGAGAATAGGGCCAAAACAGGTTTATTATAACACAAATAGGAAGGTGAATCAAGAAAAATAAGTTATAAGGCTCAAAACGGGGATCAAAGAATACTATTTCACATAAGGAAGGTCATTAAGGCTAAAAGTGGACTATAATTAAAAAAGGGCCTATGATGGTTTCCTAACCGCCTATCCTTCAACCTAGACAAGACTAACAAAGAAAGTTTTGAATTCAACACACAAGGGGAACTAACTTCCATCTCAGAACATAGCATACAGTCAGTATTACAAGCTACTACTTTTTCAATTCATACAATTGTCAGCAAGTTATCATCATGCCCTTAATCCCAATGCCATAACAAGATCTATAATGTTCACACATATATACATTCACACAGTTCTAAAATATAATTTTTTGGAAGGGTATAACTTTTCTCAAAAATCCATAAAAACATTATAACTTTCTTAAAAACTTAAAAATATCCCAATTACACAAAAATAAAACACAATACAATACAAAACACAATACGACAAAAATTATCCTAGGTATGTTGATTCTCCAACCATACCACAACTAACAAAAAATGAAGAACGCCAACAAAAACCCACAGCGACTATGGTATATCCCACCCCCAACTAAAAAACTGTGTACTATCCTTAATGCACTAAAATACTATAAAACAAAGGGAAGTGAGAACATACCTAGGACACACTCCCCAAATGGGGGCATATCAGTTGAGGGAGGCAGTGGTGGTGGCAGTGGTCTACTAGAGGATGCACCCGCTGTTAGCTCTATATGCCTTTTCCTTTCAACGACTATAGTCTCCATCAAATAATGGTTATCCCTTTTAACGACCTGGTCATATGATATATCAGGATCCTGCAAGTATCTAATGTGACCTCTCTTGGGCCCAACTATCGGTACTTTCTTATCATCTTCTGCGAAGAAATCAAACTATTTCAATATGTTCGAAGGTGATATATAGACCACTAAGGTATAATTAAGGGAGTGACTACTACATAGCTCTCTGTAACAGAGCATATCTCTGCTTGTAATATATCATAATCCTTTCTCATTTGGGCTAGATCCGGTGAATCTACCTCTATGAATTGGGTTGTAACCCATCTCTCAAACTCATTAAGATATGTCTGGAAGTTAGCACAAATCTCAGATAGTGCAGCACTTTGTGAGGCCTCCCATCTGGCCTCTGCCTACTAAAATTTGGTCTGGACCCCCATCTCATCTACTTATAGTAGGTAGTCATCTCGGTTTCAACAACCCTCAATCGAGCATCAGTGGCCCTTTAGCTATCTACTAAGCTCTGCAAAAAATCTTAAGATATAGTAATTATACCTACAAGAGGAGTTGTAATGGATGGGAGAGTAGTCTCTGAAGATACACCAATTGGCTTTGAGGTCGAAGCCGGGGTTAATGAAGAAGTGGATAGTGTCCTTTCTCCTTACATACTCAAATCTGGAGCCTCTCTCTACTCCCCTATCTCTATGTTAACACCAATACCTACATTGAGTCTATGTTCATCATCAGGCTCTGTGGAAAGTTTTGGGCCTACAGTCAGGGCCCTATGCACTTTGGCTAAAGTTGTAGGTATCCTATGAAGGCTTGGGTATGCCAGATCCTTTATGCTCTTTGTTTATGCAGTAGCCATCATAAATACCCTCTATTCTACTCTAGATATCTCAGGTATACTATTCTTATCGCATAGTCTCTAAACTACACAAGGGAATGGTGGACTAGTTAGCTCCTCAAATGCTCTGTTATGGACCTAATGCCAGAGGATAGCTGCAAAATCAATAGAATATCTGGCCATCATACTAGCAACTAGGGTTTCTCACTCCCAATGCAATAAACTAGTTGAAACAGTGGGAAATAGTCAGTATTGGATAAGTAACCACCAAAACTTGGCCTCAAAGGTCAATGTACCCGTCTTGATCATACCACGCCCCTTAATCCATAAAGTAGCATCACCCAAAGGTGAAATATAGTTTGTTATCCACCTAGCCATCTCAACCATCTCTCATTTATGCTTAATCTCCCACATAATATGTCTATTGCATGCGACTCTCAGTCTATAGTCACACTCAACTGTGGATGCAGGAGTAATATAATTTGGGCTAAAAATGACCTAGGGGATAGACACTGCTGAAATATCAACTCTCACCCCTCTCATAAGTGTATGTTTAAGTTATAGTTGCTCCATGTGTCTTATCAATCCTGGCAATATGCATATGATAAGCTCTATTTTAGCTCAGTATGATGCATAAAACTCAAGCATCATAGCTGGGCTATACGAATCGAATGGTCTAGTCATTCACTCTAATAAATATAGATCAAAGAACATTTGCAACTGTGGTAATCTACTCAGTCTTGATAGATCAATATTGTACTCCTCATGAATAAGTCTCTTAGTTATTCCAATATCTAAAATACGACTATCAATATCATAAACTGCTTGCATATCCTCTACACACCATATCAGAGGTACTTATATGGCATGTGTGGGTACAGGACTCTACCTCTGCTATACTGGTGCATCATGGGAAGCTTTCTATGTACCCTCCTTAGACTAGGTACATCTGACTATTATACATGTATGGAGGTACCCTTCTCGAACTGAGGTATCACTGATGACTCCTCCTTCTCAACATCCTCAGATGAATCTTAGGACCCCTCCTCAAATTGGGGGTCCTGAGCTACACCCTATGGAGTAGACCCAGAATCTGTCTCCTCGTCATTATCATCATCATTTAGTAGAGGGGTGTGGGGGGGTGATATTCGCCCTGACTTTATCTGTGGTTGGGATACAACTGCTTGAGTAGCCTGGTGCATCTTTCTTATAGTAACTCTACGTATCACCCCTACTGCAGTGTTTTACATAGCTACATCAGGTACTTTCCCACTGAACCACTAGGCTCAAGAGACTCTTCCCGTCTTCTTGAGGTATAGACCTTATTCTTCTTAGATTCTATAGGTTCCATATGTAACTACAAAATTATTTGTTAGTTTCCAACAAAAATGAGGGATAGCAAAAGTTGAAGAAACACCAATATTCAAAAAGTTGGAATTTTTCCTCATTTTTCTCACCCCTATAGCTTATTTGAAATCCCAAAGAGTCTAATGTACACACATATATCAAGAATCATGACTTTCATAGCAAACTCAACATGCTCAACTTGTGATATTACTCTACTCCTTCAACTTTTGGTTAGGGCCTAACCTTAGAATTCAATTCAAAATAAGGCCCTACATTATGATTTTAGGCTACATCAAGGTTCCTACATACAAGCATGATATAATCTATATATTTTTCATGGAAATACACGTATCAACTTGTTTATAAATAAATAAATTAATACATAACCATTGGGAGCCGAGAAAGTTACCCTTTTTATGATGAATTTGAAGTGAATAATGAAAAACTCGAGAAAAATCAAAGTTGAAACTTATTTTTGGTGTGTTGGGATAAGTTGGCATCTCAAACAAGTATCAATTTAGCCTTTACTTAAGTGTGGGGTTAATTTTTGTTTTAAGAGGGAAGTTTGAATTCAAAGAAAAAAGTTAAGTCTTAAGGATTTCAAAGAGTTAGAATGAGGTCAAATGTGTTTAAATAATGATAGGGGGCTATTTTAGGTCATACATATGTGTTGGTGGGCCTAATATTTTAATAAAAATTTGGGCCCATTCATTACCTAGTCATAGCAGCTACTTATGCCTGCCACCTATGGCTAAACATGGAGCGCAAGTGCCACCTGTGGCCAGCAGGTATAGGGCCAAAACTTTTAGTCCGCTTTCTTGCACTAGGGACTTGGATTTTAAATTTTTCTAGCTATTAATGGTCCTAATCATAAATTTACACTCCCAAAAGTATGAATAGGTGCCAAAATCCATAACTTTCCATTTTCCTCCTCAAAAAATTCAAATTTTCAATTATTGTTCAACTTACCTAACTCGTGTGGGACTTGTGACCATGATGAGTTAATCACATAGTCCTCTTACCTGTAAATTGATGAATGTTGCAATTTTACCATATTCCGAGTAAGTCCAAGTGCTAAAAACCTACAAAAGAAAAACATTAAAATGGTAGGTTGCCTCCCACTGAACACTTGATTTAATATCACGATATGATGTGGTTATGTTGGTTACTCAGACTTCATCAATATGAACATGGGTTGCCTCCCATAAAATGTTTGATTTAACGTTTCGACACAATGCGGGTACATTGATTACTAGAATTAATCAAGATACCCATAGGAGTATCCTCTAGGGTCATCAATACAATCAATCATCGATGCCACCCTTATGTCAGTTGGATGCTTCGTTGACTTTCCAATGTTGAATATATCCTCCTCACGATTGACTCTGAATTTCATCTCTTGTTTATCCATGTCAATATGGCTCTGCCCATGTCATAAATGGTCTCTCCAATATAATGGGCATCTGGGTGTCAACCTCATAGTCTAGAATGATAAAGTCAGATGAAAAGATGAAGTTATCTACTCTCACAATCACATTAAAAAAAATTACCATAGGTTTATTCATCGTGCGATCAACCATCAATAGCCATATTAAAGTTAGTTTTGAAGGATTTTAGCATAATTGCTTGAATAAGGCCAATAGTATCAAATTAATGTTGGCTCCTAAGTGACATAAGGCTCTAGTGAATAGGGATGACCTAATAATGCATGGTATAGTTAATTCTATGGGGTCACCCTTTTTTTAAGACAAAGACCTTGTAGTGACTGGACTATAAAAGTGCAAAACATCAACATCCTCAATAGTCACTCCGTTCTTCTTTGTGACCAACTACTTTATATACCTAGCATATCCAAGCATCTTCTCTAGTACCTCGAGAAGAGGTATGTTCAAGCTCAATTATTTAAGCATCTTAATAAATTTATTAAACTTACCTTCCTCTTTCTTTTGCTTCAATATCTAAGGAAAAGGTGGGGGTGGTCTCAAAATTTATCTGATTACCTACTCAACAACTGGTCCCTTACCTTTATCCTTGGTAGCTTTACCATTATCACCTATTACCTTTCAATTATCAACAATAGATATCTCATCAATAGCAATTTTTATAGAAGGTAGTGGGGGATCCATAGTAGTAATACCACTCCTCGTGATAATAGAAAGAACATGACCATTATTTTTTAGATTCTGCATAGTATTGCTCGAAAGGGTACTTGGCTGCCACTGGTTAAGAGTTGTTGACATCTGCCCAAATTGGTGCTCCAACTACTTGATAGCAGTGGTATGTGACTCAACCTTTTGGGTCAACCCTGAAAAGTCGGCCTTAATCTCCTTAAGGCTAATCTCCCAATTTTCTTAACCATTTACCATCTTAGCTAGCATCTCTTTTATTTTGGATTCTGCATCTCGTCCGCCAGGTGAAATGTACTAATCTCCCTTCTCTCTATATTTATCCTTGTTTCTTCAGTCACTATCTTTCTCTCTACTATGGGCTCCATATCTATCATAATAGTTCCAACCTTGGTTCCCTTGCCCTTGGCCTCAAAAACCTGCCAATCTGATGATCAAGATAATTTGCTTCCTCCTCTAATTCTGACTCATAAGCTTAGGAAGTTAGCCTTTGTGCTGCTGCTGTGTTACTTTCTCAAAAGTCGCTACTGCAATCTTCTTTGATAGTACCCCTAGATCAATTCATAGCAACACAATTTCTTACGCTACTGAATCGTCAGCTAATTTTAAGTCGCAGGAGGCACCAATAGCATACTTGATATATCCCCTCGCAGCCTCCCTAGTTTGCCATCCTCAATTAGTGAGTGAGATCTGATCTAGCATCTCCGAAGATGCCTCCCAGCATAGTATCATAAAAGTTCCTCTATATATGGTATCTACCATGGCTCTAGATCTGATGGTCAAGGCTTGATAAAATATCTCCAATAATCTCATCCCTGACATTTGATGGTTGGACACCATACTCAGATTCTTCGTGAACCTGAACCATGCCTCAAACATAGATTTTAACTCTAGCTTCCTAAAATTATAGATCTTGTCCTTAAGCTGTAACATCCTGGATGGAGGAAATAACCTGTTCAAGAATTGTCTGCTCATTCCATGCAGTGATAGAACCTCCTGGCAGTTCCCCTAACAATAAATATATTTCTCCTATAAGTGAGAATAGGAACAACCTTAGTCTAAGCACTTCCTGATTCACCCCTAGATTTGTATATGAACTGAAGATCCCGATGAAGTTATCATTGTGAAAATTTGCATCATTTGTAGGCAGGTCAGCAAATGCACCCTTCAGATTTAAGAGTACGATCATTGTGCTCGTGATGTCAAACTTGATGCCTGGGGTAAAACAGAAGGAATAATGGCTTCAATTTTTATCGGATTAATGTATCCCAGATCTTCTTCATCATCTATATATGGATAAACCTACTGATATGCTATGATCACTTGAACACGGGCACCCTTTGCTCTATACAAATTTCCATTGAGTGCTACTCGGTGGTTTGCTTTTGTGTTTGCTTAGATAGCTCTGCCTCCTGACTTACCCGCTGAGATTCTTCTATTGCACTCCTCTCATTCTCAGATTGAGCTAAAATTTGAACGGTCTATCAATCAAAAATATCCTATACTCTTTTAGAAGAAGGGGAGGTACAACATCATGAACTCCTTTAGGATTATCATCTCTTTTTTGTTCCACCATCCTACTAGGTGTTTGTAGGCTCCTCTCTAGATTCAGATTTACTGGGAGTAGGGGATTGACTCTACTCCATGTGCTAGGTATACACAGGTGTATACCCAACTAAGAACAAAAACAAAAGGAAAAAACAAAACCTATAACAACTTCAATACACAAATCAACACTGTATTCCCCAGCAATGGTACCAAAATTTGGAGACGTCCAAGCTACACCTTCTTTCAAAAAATGATATGATCTATACTAAATATAGTAAGCCAACAAAGGTTAGGTTCAAATCCCAAGGGATTGCGTGGACTCACAGCTCTCAGTTGTTGTAATAAACGGGCGGAACTGGAAAAGTAAATGGGGGGCTTTTGAATAGCAATATCGAACAAGTGGCAACTATCTACTTCCACTGTGATTAATCATAAGTGAACACTAGGATTATTTTATCCCTGGAATCTCAACTCTGTAGGCTTATCGTGCTATATTGAGCCAAACTGACACCTTGCACTCAGAATTGATAAGTTATGCACCCTCTACAGTTTTTTGGACGAGCAAAAGGATTTCACCATTTACCTTTTAAGTATCAATATATTGCTTTACTGACCCTTATCTTGATCCAAGTTAACTATTACCTTTTGAGTCTTTAGTTATTAGATGAAATTTAACCATTTTACTAAGATAAAACCTAAAAGTGTAGATCAACAGTTAAACTCCAAATTACTATTGTCCTTATGTTTTTCTAGTCACTACTACTCTTTTGGAGTAAGTATCAATAATCTAGGTGGGATCCTAATGTGTGCACATATTAAGAAAACTATTATAATAAAGATAAAGCAATGCATGCATGGGTATTAGTTTAGAACAACGATAGCACTTCCCCTAATTTGTTAATCCACCAGGGTTTCCATAACCCTAGTTATGGGTTTTTAGCCGCTCATGCTTGTGAAGTAATCAATAACATTCATGGTTGAAAGCATATATTAAATCAAAATAATAAGAAGTAGAAAATAAAAAACCGTAATTGAATTAATCGACTAAAGTTAATACAAGAGAATTCCAAGATCAAAATCGAATCTCAAAATTTAAATATTTTTGTGAAAATTAAGTGTGTGTAACTTCTACTAAAAAAACACATAAAGGTTATTTGTAGTACCTAAAACCAAAGCCCAAACGAAATAGGAGAAAAAAGAGTAAGTAGCCACTTATGGTATCTACTTTCACCCTATTCTTAGGCACAGGTAGAACTTACGACAAACAGAGAGGGCACAAGTGGCGATCGCAAGTGCTAGAACAAAATTTCCTGTAAGTCAGATCTCAGGATTTTGGACTTATGGTGCTTTCTTTACCCACATGCGGTCCATAAGTACCATTTATGCTCCACATGTTGACTCAGCAAGTGTCGGGAGCCATTTTTCAACTCTTCTTCAATTCCAGCATATGGTTTGATCACAAACAAGCCAAAAAGTATCTCAAACAACCATAATTGCTCCAATAAGTAGCCAAAAATACCTTTTTAGTATTTTTCATAAACTTAGCATCCAAAATATGATTTTCTCCAAAACACACCCAAAATATATCATATCTAACAAAAAATCTTCAAAAACTTGCATTTTTTCCTCATTTAAGCATCAAAAGTGCTATGTTGCTATAGCATATCAGCACACCAAGTTCTTGATTAAATGTCTTCATATTAGGTTTTCCATGTTCTAAAGGCATGATTGAGTACCTAGAGACCATGTTCCATGCTCTTATTGTTAAGTTTTGATGTGGAACACAATTTGGAATTGAAATTGGAAGTTTTGTATTTTGATAATTTTGGCCTGATGGAGCCTAAGATATCGCGATCGCAATCGTGATCACAAAATTATGATTGTGGCTCAGTGGCCCACAACCGCTGCATTTGAGGTTGTTTTCCAACCTGGACTAAAAATTTGTCTAGTCCATTTCTTGCCCAAAATCTATCAAGACACCATATCATGAGCTTAATTAAATAAAATAGCATATTTTCATATGAAATTAATTGATGATTAATGCTATTATGTGATTCTCATGTTTTCAAGGCTCAAGATGGAAGATTTTGATCAAACTCAATTCATGGCCCCAAAATGCCATACTTTGTACTATGCTGACATCCTTAGGACAAATCTTTTCTTGGAAAGAGGCATATTCTTGTATAGGGTGCCAGAGAAGCTACTGACATTCCATGATAGACTAGTATCCACAGGGTGGAACTGTTTTGCCTCGGATCCTTGTTGGGAAAATGAAAATTGGGTAAGAGATTTATATACTAACCATAGCATAGTGTCTTTCTACAAACCAGTTGTAAGGATCTGGTGAAAGAATGTTCACTTAAGGGTCAATCAGATAAATAACCTTTACGGGCTGCCAAATGAAGTATGAGGAAGTTTGAGGCAAAAGAATGTGAACTGGAGAGTTGGATGGCTGAAAAATTATGTCTTGGTAAGGAGATTTCGTAGGATACCATATATATGGGGATATCATTGAATGACTTCACAGCTAAGGCAAGGATATGGTTAGCCATTATTAATAGTCGGGTGTCCCCATGCACATATATGACCTCATTCCAGATGTGCGAGCCCGAATGGTTACTTGTATACTAGGCAACATTCCTTTGAATATTAGATAGTTGGTGATTTTGGACACGAGGCATTTAAAAGCTGAGGGGGCATACTAGTATTATTCTTTCCATTAATCATAAAGCTATGCAGGAGAGTCGGGGTTGAGTAGTATCTCAGACACACATGGGTGCATCTAAAGAACCCCATTTACCCTCTTAAAATTCGAGGTGAAGGAGCATCTAGCAAGAGAAAAAAAAATAAAGATCAACTTGGGTAGGTCGAGAGATAAGGATGTATACTCCTGTAAAGCATCAGCAACTGGGCCATTTGAGGTTATCTTAATTGAGATAAGGGAGATAAAGGAGTTTGTGGCTGGGTTGCCTCAGGGGTCGGGAGAGCCTTCCACCACCCATCACTCTTATGTTGCTCAGTCTAATTATGAGAAGCACATAGAGGACCATAAGAAGCAGGATGCTACTATTTCTAAGCTTGAGAGGGCCTACTCATCTCTATCATGTTGGAGCTCAGGGACTCGCACGAGAAGATGAAAAAGAGGGAGAATAATAAAGATAAATTCTTCACAAAAATATGGAAGGGGGTGAAGGGCCTTTGGAAGGTCCTGAAACCAAAGGATAGACTTCCCTCTCCTAGAGTTAATGGTGATGATGAGGTCTCGGTTGAATGGTTAGATTAAGATGATGCTGGAGGTGATAGAGATTATGTAGATCCTGAGGGCAAGTACAGTCGATAGCACCCTTTACTCTTTTATTATGCTTTCTTGATTATGTAGTGAGTTCACTACAAGCTTTTAGTTAAGGGTGACTGTCTCCATATTTATTTATTTGGTCTATATTATTGAGATATTTGTGGATGTTTTTATGTTGATTTGGATGACTTTTATGTTTTGGGTTGTAATAATTGGCCACTCCAATGGTGCCTACATTCTATGGATTAGTTGTTTTGTTTTGTTTTATTTTTAGATTTTTATTTTATTTTATCTTATTTGTGATGATACCAGACAAGCCTTTCACTATAATAGATTGAGTTACAACATTCTTAAGAGAAAATCATCGTGATTAGGTTTGAGCCATAGATGTAGGGGAAGTCTAAGTACCCATAGAATTATAGTTTGGGATCACCCTTATACCTATGGTGAAATTTGAGTAGCCATATGGTTTTCCCTTATGAAAGACAAAATGTGAGATAACATCTTGGTTTTGTTCCATCAATAACAAATATTATGTTGGGTAAATGCGAAGCAAACACCCCCTCCATCCAAAAAAAATACCAAGAGCATGGACATGAATAATTTTGTAACAATACTTTACCTCTTTTTGTGACTCCGGAGTCTTTAGTTTGTAGTATATGGTAAATACCTTATTTTTTCTTTAGTTGGAAATTCAATTGAGCCTCCTTGAAAAGATTGTATGCCATGTACGGTGAGCGTAATTGTGTAACTCTCATACATACTTGTATCATCTAGAACTTGCCGTGTTAGTCTCTCAAGGCTAATTGTGATTATGCTTGGTTGGTGAAATAATCTTAGGCCTTCTTTGTGAACATAGGAACCCACTTTAGCGTAAATAATCTACCATACATAGAATAGTATCCTTAGTTACCCATTTTGAGTTTTCAGGCCTTTCTTTGGCAACTACATTACAAGCCTTGAATCATTTAAAGTTTATCTCTTTTTTGAATCCTACCCTCCTTAAACTTAAAAAATAAAACTTGAGGCTAAATACCTAAGTTGGGGGTGTAAGTCTTGGAAGAGGTGACCTTGGGCCATGATATTGTAAGTGGATGCCTAAAAAGGTAAGTAAAGAGAGAAAATGAAAGAGTGAAAAAAAAAAAAGAATCATCAAAAGAAGGAATACCATAGATTACAAAAGAAATAGTCAAAAAGAGAATACTTTCAAAGAGATGGGTAAATCAAGGTAGCGAAAGTAGGCATGTGTGAATTTTGGAAACAAATGGAGTGGTCCATGGTCAAAAGTTGGGTTAAATAATGTGATGTAGATGTTCAATGAGGATGTAGTCACTTTTTTCCTAAATGATATCATACCATTTCCTTAAGCCTATATTACAAGCTTGAAAGGGTCCTTCAAAATCACCAATCAAGTGCACTCATAGTAGTGGCAATTGAAAATAAGGGTAAGCTTATGGTATGATACTCGTTCGCATTGAGAGATTCTTTGTGAGAGTGAGTGTTTGCACTCAAATACCTTGTTGCATGATAGATAATTTAGTGTGTGGGATTTTATTTTTGTGAGGAGGCATGTAGACTAATTGAGGCGGGTGAAATTGTCATTTTCTTAAAATGGGGCAAAGGAGTATAGTTGAATCACTATCGATGGAGATTCACTTCTAGAGAGATAGATATTATTATTTTATTACTCTTTAAAGTCTTTTGCATCTTTGAGGTTGCACTTTATGTTGAGGGGAGTTGTAAGAATAACTTTACCCATGTTTTAGAGTTGTTTGTTGGTGCTAATAAAGTTCAAATTCATTGTGATGATTTAGTTAAATAAATGGGCTTACAATTGCATAGTCTTATAGAGTAAGTGAAACACCTTAGTTTCTGGACCTTAGAAAATTTTCTTGAATTCTGATCTCTAGACCCAATATGAATCATGTGTACGAGCCGTATGTTGGGGTATGGATGGTATGGTTTGATCATATACTGACCAGTGTTGGTTGGTGGGATGGATTTTGGTTACTAAAATGGATACGACTTAGGGGTACGAGTCGTATTGGTGGTTACTGATCAATTGGTTCCTTAACTTAATCTTAGACTTGGCTACTTAGGTTGGATCTGAGTATGAGTGGCTCACTATTAGCCATAAGCCAGGGTACGAATCGTACCCAGGACTCGTATGGTGGACAGTGTCTAAATCTTTCTTGGGTGTAAATCTGTCAGGGGTATGAATCATATGTTGTGGTTACGACTTGGTTGGATGAGTCGTATACTAGACAGTGTTTGGTCCAAGGGTGGAGGTTCAGGATACAAGTGGTGTATACCAATCGTATCAAAGGGTACGACTTGTGTGGGTCAATCGTATCCCTATGACGGGATTTTAGGTATAACTTAAGTGGGGGTATTTTGAACATTTCCCCATTTATCCTAGTAGGGTCCCACGACTTATAACCTACTTGGGAGTTTATTTAGCCTATTATTCTATTCATTAACACTTAGAAACTCTTCCTAAAGACACTATAATTCTCTTAAAAGCTTTTGGGCAAGGGAAGCTAGGGTTTCAACTAAAAGATCAATTTGGGGCTTTTATTGGTGATTTCTTTCCGCCATCATCTTGGTTTAAGGCATGTTATCTTCCCTCATTGTTAATTCTAACTAAAGTCATGGTTTTTATGAATGTTTTCATAATTTTATTGATTGTATGATTTTGGTTTTCAAATATAATTTGGGGGGTTTTGATGTTAAATGGTTGGTTATGGTTTCCCATGGTTTTAATTATGCATTCATAATCATTAATGGTGGTTTTGGATAATTGGATTGCATGGGAATAGTTTATTGGTAATTAGAATTGGTTTTGGTCATATTATGCCCCTAATGTGTTTGACAAAATGCTTATAAAGATATGTTCATTGCATTGACTACTTTTAATGGAACTCTTGCATATTTTAAAACTTGGTAAAGGAATTATGCATGGTTTGGAATAGTAAATGGCTAACTAGTTATACTTATGGGGAACATGAAAGTCTCCCAAGTGGTTTTATATGGTAAATGGAAGGGCACTTGAAAGTCCCCTTAAACCTATAAATGGTTGGCTATGGATGATACTTGCAAGTAAAGGTTGGTATGACGATACCAATATCAATGGCCTTGGTTATTAAATAGATAATAGTTTGGTTATTTGGAAATTGATTTTAATTGGAAAATAATGGCGGGAGGTGTAGCTAAGCCGTGGAAGGTGGAGGTCCCCAGGGGACCAAAACTAGAAACTCATATCTGTCAATATGAGGTTGGTCCTGGTGACCATGTGCATGATGTCACACTATATTTGGGGGATGTACTAGTCATACCAAGCGATACTTCCCTGTTCGTGTGGTTAGATGCACTGGGGGCCCTTCAGCAAGGGGAGCTAAACCCATATATCCCATGGGTGATTTAGGACGGCAAACCTACACTGCCCAGGTAAAGCTTTTAAAGGCATGCTAAACTCAATCCCTTTTCCCGACATGTTTATGTATATATATGTATGTATGGTTGTGTGCATATAGATAGTTTTAGTTGGTTTTATAAATGGCATTATTGTATCTTTACCCTGAGATCATGCTAGCGGTTACTCGCTAACCCTGTCTACTAGTGGTTGTATACTCATGCTATGTAGGAACCGTCCGTTCTACTCCTCTTACATATTAATTGACTCGGGGTCAGCATTTGGACTGAAGTGTTGTGCTTCCATCCTTTCAAAAGGCATCATTTAAAGTTATGGATATTTCTAGACATTTTGACTTCATTTTGGATATTGGTTTTGGCTATTGTTGGGGGTCATGTCCCAACCAGATTTCATTACACTTTTGGTTAGAGGCTTTGTGGTACTTCTTTAGGTTGGAATAGGTGGTATCGGTATTGATGTCGTCCATGGCATTGGAAATAGCTGAAGGGCTAACATCATTAATTGATATTGCTGGTTGTTCCATCCTGTTTCATTTTGGAATTAATTATATTATGTTTTGGAAAGTCCTTGGTTATAGCCTAGTTTATGGTCCTTATTTGGTATGGTTTGGTGTAGTTGGATTATTAGTATGGGATGGTTGGACTCAGTTGGGTTGGTCACGGTTGTGATCTATTCCTAGAGTCTTTATGTGAGTTGTTACACTATTTTGTTACATGCTCGAAATTCAGCCAACTCAGGGCAGGCGGCTGGAGGTTGGGTTCGGTAATGGGATGGGTTATGTTCCTGATCGAACATGGTATGCCTATTACGACAAGGCCCCAGGGTAGGTTGTGTCAGTAAGAAGTAGTGTTGCTTGAGGACAAGAAAAGGTTTAAGTTAGGGGTTTTGATAAGTGGTGAATTAACCACTCATTGACACCCAAATTCGTGCAAACTACTATGATTAAATGGTGTTAATGAGACGAATTTCTAATTTGAATGAACTAATTCCCATGTTTTGCAGGCATACAGGTGATGAAAAAAAGTGAGATAAGCTGAAAAGCGATCAAAATGGGAAGAGTTAGTGCAAAAGCTGGAAAAGTAGGAGCAGGAACAGACACTCAGTTATTGCAACAGCGGTCTAAGGGTCACGATTGCGACCAACCCAAATCAGTCAAAGCTCACGATCGCAATCAAGGACCGATGATCGCGTTGGAGCAAAAAATAGCCCAGGGGCAGTTTTTTCATTTCAACAGCTGGTTCCAGTTCTCTATAGGATAAAAATATTTTCACTTTTTGGGATATCTTGAACTAGAATTCAAGTTTTGGCTTTGTAAAAACCCTACTAAATTGGTCAGGATTCTTATAGTTAATTTTCTAAGGATTTTAATTGTAATTGAAGTTGGATTTTAGAATATCTTTACTTTGTCTCTTCAATTGAAGCGTTGAATGACTATTTTGGTATCTTTCTTTTCTCAAACATCATGATTAGATAAACATCTATCTTGGGTTTATGTTGGAATAGGATGCAAATATATGTGGGCTTTAATTTTCAGTGTAGATTCTTGATTAATGATGTTGGGTTTCATTGATACTTGATTGTTGAATTGGAATTTGTGGGTAAAAACACCAAATTCCCAAAATCTCACATTATCTTTGAAAGAGGGATGTGGGTATGCTTTTGGATGCTATATCATCCTTCAAAAAGGGATAGGAGTGACAAGGTATTAGTGAACAATAACTAGATTTTAGCTTATTCCTTTACATTGTATTAGAAATAAGGATGGATTGTGAATTTTCTATGTCTTGGGCATTTTCCTAGAAATAGGGATGCCCAATTGAGGTTTTGGGTGGATTTGTTTTCCACAGCCATGAGGTATCCAAAAGGGTCCATAGGTGATATTTTTGGTGTTTGGTTGAAAAACTAGCATCAAAATCCCTAACCTAGACTACTCATATAGTCATTAACTAGAATTTGTATTTGATTATAATGAACTCATGCACTATTTTCCCCTAGGAAAACATAATCCCAAGACTATTCTCCAATTGGAATCTTATCTACATTTGTTTCTCTTTAATTGGTATTTTGAGTAGATTTTGTTAAAACAATCTTCCGAACCATACCCCCAAATTTTAATTTATGTCTTTTATTAGGTTTACATTGTGGGTATATCTTTAGTAACTTTCAACACCCATAGGATTTGAATACTAGTTACATTCCTCGTGGATTCGATCCTAACTCAAATTGGGTTAAATATATTTGACAATGTTCAATTTGCCTATAAATCATAGAGTAAGTTGATCATGATCGGGTTTCATAGGCTGATCGAGCAAAGTAGAAAATAGAACATACAAAATATACACTAAGGGCACGTCACTTGCAATCAAAAAATATCCCACAGCAGTAGCCCACACCACTTGCACTAACAGTTCTATGATATACACATATAACACAACAAAACACTAGAAAGGAATACAAGTATAAATTATACCACATATAAGCTAGGAAAAGAGACAACATATGCGGGAACATCAAGTACATGTAACGGAAAGTAGAACAATGGATAGGTAACAAGTCAAATAGAATATACAACCACATCACAAGCATACTAAAGTAAATACAATAAGAATGATGATGATATAATGAATGAGGTTGTCGCACAATCTCTGAGACCATCACAGAGCCTCCAAGAATGTCACACGGTCTTTGTATACACCGATGGAGCTAAATCTATAAAATGTAGGACCTATGAGGGGTTTGTCAACACGTATACAATCCACATATATCTATATCTCCTCCCCAACACATCCCTCACGGCAGGTTTTATAAGATGCCATATTTTCTATCAAAAAAAGGTGTTGCCAGGGTTTCTCAGTATTTCTATGGTGGTACCAATGTTTCATGAATAAGGATGTAATGATCACAACCAATCTCAATGAGTATTTCCATAACCAACCACAATGAGTGTTTCCACAACCAACCAATATACTATCACGTGAGCTAAATATTCACTCATTATTTTCAACCATCCATCAAATCTAACATGATTCATATGCCAATAGAGTATGAATACATAAAAACACATAATTGGTACCACAACACACTTTTTCATCGAACAAGATACAATTATCATCATGCATACAAGGCTATCAATGTTACATAGGACCCCACACGATCACACATAACATATAATATGTCAAAACCACCACATAATATTTTATATAGGCCCCCACACGGGCACAACCCATTAATATAGCCATTTTTATGATTAGTTCTCACACCATTAACATACTTTTGTATCAACATTACCTACCCGGTCCAGTCTGAAACAAGTTAGGCCATATCCTACCTTGAATACTAAAAACTGAAAAAAAAAAAAAAAAACCTTTAATCCACAATCTTACACCTCATAAATGAATTCAAAATTAATTAAAACATGGAAATATAGAATCTACACATCAAAAGAAAGCTAACGATGTCCATATTGCTTAGTTTCAAGTCGGGGTTAAAACGGACTCCCAAAATGAATTTTTAAAAAAATGAGCAATATCATAAGTTTATTTCAAAATATGTTCTCCATATTTTTAGGAGTCAACAACTGAGAATTCAAGAGAAAACGAGTTTAAAATGAGGTCCAAATTGAAGAAATCCATTTTCAAGCTTTACCGGGTAAAAATCATCGAAATCCAATTAAAATCAAAAATCAAAGTTGTTTTAAAGATGAAATTCAGGAAAAACTGATCATTATGAGGTTAGAAACTCATCTAAGTGAAAAGGGTAGAAATTGGGGTTTAAATTCAAGAACTACAACTATTTTTAAGCCTTACGGGCCAAAATCCCTAAATTATATACTTAATTCAAGTTTAAAACATTAGATGATAAAGATTGAAGAAAATAATTGAAATGGGTGTTATGGAGCTTACCCAAGCTTGGAAATGGAAGAAATAGCTCAAAATCATGAAACCCTAAGCTCCAAGTCTCAAAAATGGTAAAAAATGGGGAAAACAAGATATTTATGTACCTAGGCATCGCGATCGCGGACCAGGTGTTGCGATCGTGGTACCCAACCTGTCAAAGGTATCACAATAGTAGACAAGTGTCGTGTTCGTGACATATTTCTGTAGTCCCCAATTGCGATCACGATAGGAGCATCGAGATCACGGGTGCACCAGCTGAGTGGAACACCAGCTAGGGACTTGGTACATTCTAAGTCTCTGCAGGCCCCTTAAGATTCATCTGGAATCCCGTAAATGCAAACGAACTATGCTACCCTATCAAATTCGATTCTCCAAACTTAATAGCAAGATTATATTTTTAAAAAGACTTTGTTTTCACAAAGTTGACCCCCAAAACCCAAAATCACAACTTTCCAAACCGAGGGTCTAAATGAGATTTAAAAGTCATAAAACTACACCAATCATGTTACCAGACTAAAATCGATGTTTTGAATCTGTTAGCACAGTCTATTCTGCCATCCATCGCACGGATCAAAAGATATAGACTGAAGATAACTATAAGGATCTCGAAGCCACTAAAAAACCACAATATCACACAAATAGCACCAAAATACATCGTAAATCATGCCAATCATCCCCACACTCCAGAAATACCATAACACAACCATGGGAAAGAGTAAAATGGTCAAATCACATAGAAACACATATTTCACATATTTCATCAAAATTCAAATTGTTGCATCATCTACCACTAAAAAACTAGTTTGTCTCAAACTAAAGAAAAGGAAATACCAAAATCACCAAAAAAATTAAGGAAAAACTACGCATATCAAACTCGGCCTCCCAAGTAGCCTCAACTACAGGTTGATGCCTCCACTGTACCTTAACCTCGGAATAACTCTAGAGCATAACCGTCTAACATTCCTAGCCAATATGGAGACTGGCTCCTCAATAAAAGATAACCTCTCATCTAGCTGAACCGACTCCCAACGAATGACATGACTCATCCGAAATGTAACGGTGAAGCATGACAACATGAAAAACTGGATGAACAGCTGATAAAACTGGGGACAAAAAAAACTTATAAGCCACATCACTAACAGTCCGAAGAATCTGAAATGAGCCAATATACCTGGGGCTAAGCTTGCTCCTCTTCCCAAACCTCATCAAGCGCTTTATGGGTGAAACTCAAAGTAAAGCACGATCACCTACACCAAATATCAAGGCACGAAGTCTACAATTCACATAGCACTTCTGCCTACTCTGAGCAGCTCGAAGCCTGTCCTGAATAATCTGAACTCTATCCAAAGACTCATGAAGCAAGTTTGTACCTCGAGGTCTAACCTCAGGAACCTCAAACCAACTAGATGGAGAGCGACAACGCCGACCATACAAAGCCTCAAAAGGAGCTATATCGATACTGGAATGGTAGCTACTACTATGTGCAAACTCTGCCAAGGATAAATATTGCTCCCACTGACCACCAATATCTATCACACAAGCGCGGAGCATATCATCCAAAACCTGGATAGTCTGCTCTGACTGACCGTCAGTCTGGGGTGAAATACGGTGCTAAGATCAACCCGAGTACCTAACTCATCCTGAAAAGTCTTTCAAAAGTGAGATGTGAACACAAAATCTCAATCTGAAATAATAGAAACTGGTACACTATGAAGTCGCACAATCTCACGAATGTAGATAGGGCTAGCCTTTTAGCACTAAAAGAGATCTGGACCAGAATGGAATGAGCAGACTTGATCAATCGATCCATGATGACCCAAACACTATCAGAACCATGCGAAGTGCTAGGCAATTCTATCTTGAAGTCCATAGTGATCCATTCCCACTTCTACTCGAGAATGGATAACCTCTGAAAAAATCCACCAAGTCTCAAATACTCGGCCTTCACCTGCTGGCAACATAGGCAATGAGCTATGAAATCTGCTACAATCTATGTCATACCACCCCACCAATAATGTTGACTTAAGTCACGATACATTAGTCAGTCCCAAATGGATGGAATACATGGAACATTGGGCCTCCTCCAAAATCAATCTAATCCAGTCACCCACTCTTGACACACAAACTCGACCTCCAATCCTCAAAAACCTATCTGAATCAATTCAGGCTTCCTTAGCCTCACCACTCAACACCTTATCCTAAATTAACCTCAATCTAACATTGTCAATTGATGAGCTCAAATTTATTCAATCAAGGAAAACCTAGCCTCCACAAATGTCAAAACACACTCAGGTGTCGAAATATCAAGCCTAACCATCTGGTTAGTTAAAGACTGAACCTCTAAAGCCAAAGGCCTCTTATGGGTCAAAATATGTGCCAAGCTACCCATGTTAGTTGATTTCTTGCTCAAGGCATCTACAACCGCATTAGCCTTGCCCGGATGATAAAGAATAATCAAGTCATAATTCTTAAGAAATTCAACCCAACAATGTTGCCTTATAGTAAGATCTCGATGGGTGAAGAAGTACTGAAGGCTACAATGATCTGAGAAAATCTCACAACGGGCTCTATACAAGTAGTGCCTGCATAACTTCAAAGCAAAAACAACTACGTACAACTCCAAATCATAGGTAGGGTAATTCTTCTTATGGGGCTTCAACTGAAGACAAGCATACGCAATCACCTTACCCTCTTGTATCAACATCACTCCTAATCCAATAACTAAAGCATCACAAAAGATGGTGAAACTTACACCCTCTTTAGGCAAAGTCAAGATAGGAGCTGAAGTCAACAAATCCTTGAGATTTTTGAAACTCACCTCACAAGCATCGGATCACTGAAATAATATCTTCTTATGAGTCAACTTAGTCAATGGAGCTGCAATAGATGAGAAACCCTCAACAAAACACCGATAATAACCTTCCAAGCCAACAAAACTCTGAATCTCGGTGGGCAAAGTAGGCCTAGCCCAATCACGAACTGCTGCAATTTTGGGTGGATCATTCGTAATACCCTCCTTAGTCACCACATGGCCAAGAAAGAGATAGACTCCAACCAAAACTCACTCATGGAGAAATTGGCATACAACTTCTCATACCTTATTCTCTGAAGCACAATTCGCAAATGCTCCTCATAATAGGTCTCACTCTTGTGGAATAAGCCAAGATATTATCTATAAATACAATAAGAAATGAGTTGAGATATGATCAAAAACCTCAGTTTATCAACTCTATGAATGTGGCTGGGGCATTGGTCAACCCAAAGGACGTGACCAAGAACTCATAATGACCATATCGTGTTCGAAAAGTTGCCTTCGGAATATCCAAATCTCTAATCCTTAATTTTTGATACCCGTACCTCAAATTAATCTTTGAAAACACCATGACACCCTGAAGTTGATTGAATAAATCATCAATACGAGGAAGAGGATACTTATTCTTAACTATCACCTTGTTCAACTACCGATAAGTAATACACATCCGCATAGATCCATCCTTCTTCTTCATAAACAAGATAGGTGCACCCCATGGTGATACACTAGGTCGGATAAATGTCTTATCCAACAACTCAAGCCATTGATCCTTCAACTCTTTCAACTCGGTTGGGGCCATCCTATAAGGAGGAATAGAAATGGGCTTGGTGCCGACTAAACATCAATGGAAAAATCAATATCATGATTCAGAGGCATACCAGGCAAATTCGTAGGAAACACATCCATGAACTCACCAAAAACATGAAAAAAAATTAAAAAAAAAGGTGAAGCAACACTACTATCACGAATATAGCAAAGTAAGACAAACATCCCCTCTCAACCAATTGACGAGCCTAAACATAAGATATAACCCTCATAGGACCTGAATAAAGCACACACTTCCAAGCTATCCTCGGCACACCCGGCGAAGCTAAAGTCACGATCTTAGCATAACAATCTAGCAAAACATAATAAGGATCTACCAAATCCATAACAAAAATGACGCCGAAATCAACCATATCTATGACAAGCAAATCTACCCAAGTCTCACGCCCAGCAAAAGTAAGTACAAGATCGGTACACCCAATCCACCTCTAATAAATCTTCTACTAGGGTAGATACACGAATAGGCATAGCAATAGGCTCACTAATAGAATCAGAACCCAAAGCAAAATATGCAGACACATAAGAGAAATTCAATCCCGAATTAAATAACACAAATGCAGATCTGAAACAAACAGGGATTATACTTATGATCACAACATCAGAAGCCTCTGTCTATGATTGGCGGATATAGTATAGCACTGTCTACTACCCCCAACTGGATGAGTAGCCCCGCAACTACCACCACGAGCTACACCACCTCTAACCCTCGCACCTTTGGTAGAATCCCTAAATAACAGTAACTCTAATCACACGGTGGGGACAACCCTTAGACAAATGGCCAATCTCATCACACGCAAAGCAAACTCTATGCCCGACTCAATAGGAAAAGGCAACACTGGTCCCGAACGATCAACCTGAACTACTGGACCAGAAGATACACTACCTGAACTCTGCAAGGCTTTCTGCACTGGTCTGTCATGATACCCATGACAACCCCTGAAATCTCTGCCTCGAGAAGCCTGGCCTCTAAACTCAAAAAAAATGGTGCACCTTCTTGTCACATCCTTGAGATGCTCCTAGAATACACTCAGTCATCTTAGCATGATCCACTATACTCCAAAAGAACATTCCAAATACAACCATCTAACTCGTAGCCAACTGAAGAGAGGCATCCAAACCCTTCATGAACTTCTGAATTTTCTCAAACTTAGTGGAAATATTGGCATAAGAATATCTGGACAAGGAATAGAAGCATGCTTCATACTCTGAAACAGTCATGGGTCTCTATCCAGGAGATCAAACTTATCCCCCATCTAATCCCTCAGACTGTAAGACACAAATCTCTCTAAAAGGGTATCGAAAAATTAATCCCAATTAATCTCGATAGAATCAAGAGGTTTGCAACTAATAAGTAAACTCCACCAATCTCTAGCAACATCTCTCAACTGATAAGTAGTATAAGCAACCCCATGCGACTCAAGCAAACCCAAATTATGCAACTTATGACGACAATCAATCAAGAACTCATAGGAATCCTCGCCCACAACACCACTGAATCTAGGAGGACCTAAAAAAGTAAATCTCTTCAACCTATTTTGATTCTCAGAAGACATAACTTACTCGCAGTAAGAGGAAACATAGTGAATCTAGCGAGCTGAGATTCTATAAGGGGAGGTAACATAGATGAAGGCTGAACTCCTGATCTTAGAATACCATACTCAGATGTCGACACTGAAATAGGAATAAACTCGGGGTCTGAGGAGTACCAAGAGTAGAAGCAGGTACAATCGGAGGATCCACACTCAGGAATGGGGGGGAACTCCAAACGCACTTACAGGAGTACCCTACAAATGGGTCAACAAGAGAACAAACAACCCCTTCAACACTGGGGTCGTAGAACTCGATAAAACTGAAGTAGGGCCCACACCTCTAATATGCTTAACATGAGGCTCGAGAGAAAGTCCTCAAGCACTACTCCTAGACGGGGTATATCTACGTGCCCATCACTTCCTCGAGTCCGTCAATGACTCGCAACTCTCCCTCTAGACTAGGCTCTATCCTCGGATAAAGGCTATGTATCTCTAACCTCACGAGATCTAGTTATCATTATCTGCAAAAAAAAGAGTGAAATATGACTTAGAATACAAGGAATAAAAGAAATTCGTACAATAAGGAACAAAATGAGGAAAACTTCCTAAAGACATTCTATAGCCTCTTGAAGATAGATATAGACGTCCATGTACCGATTCACGAGACTCTATTAGACATCTCGTTCTTACACTATTGAGACAAATAAATTTAGCTCTGGTACCAATTTGTCAAGACCAAAAATTCAAGGGTCATGATGACACTTGTCGTGGCGAACCTTGACAAGTAAGCCTATCATCAAAATTAATACATAGGGGGAAAAAAAAAATGACCCCAAGGCAAGGCTTCTAGAACGAAGCCGAATTATAATCAATATAATGAAAGCAGAAAGAAACATACTCAATAATTCCAAATCCCAAAACCTGGTGTCATAGTGTGAGAACATAACTAGTGCAACTCGAAGTTAAATACAAAAGACATCCAAAATAGGATATGACTCTGTCTCTGAAATACAATAACGACATAGTCTAATAAGGAAAAATAGAAGTACACTCCGGATACCTGAAATTAACCACTACCTTAAAAATCTCCAAATGACGCCCAAAATCAAACATCGTGAAGAGCACACAAACCTGAATCTGCACCGAAAGGGTACAGTAGGAGTGAGTACGGTCCACTTATACTTAGTAGGTATCATAGGCCGATCGAGCAAAGAAGAAAGTAGAGTATACAAAATACACACTAAAGGCACATCACCTGCAATCAGAAAATATCCCACAACGGTAGCTTACACCGCTTGCACTAACAATTCTATGATATCCACATATAACATAGCAAAACACCAGAAAGAAATACAAGTATACATTTATACCACATACAAGCAAGGAAAAGAGACAACATACTCCCTCCATCCCAAATTACTCGTCCCAAAGTTCCTAATTTGATGTCTTATTTTACTTGTCTTTTTTCATTAATCGAGACAAGACAAAAAAAAATTTCTATGTTTTACCCTTTACATTAATTACTTTTTCTTCAAATTAAATTGTAAACATCATTTAAAAGGGGTACTATGGTAAACTAGGCATGTTATTAATTATTTTTCTTAATCAATGTGCCATCTCAATTTGGGATGGGTAATTTGGGACGAAGGGAGTATGCAGGAACATCAAGTACAAGTAAAGGAAGATAGGACAATGGACAAGTAACAAGTCAAACAGAATATACAACCACATCGCATGAATAATAAAGTAAATACAATAAGAATAATGATGATAATATTGATGATGACGATGTAATGCACGAGGTTGTCGCACAACCTCTAAGACAGTCGCACAATCTTCATATACACCTATGAAGCTAAAGCTACAAGATATAGGACCTATGAGGGGTCCGTCAACTCGTATACAATCAATATATATCTATATCTCCTCCCCGGCTCATCCCTTAGAGAGGGTTTTATAAGATGCCACATTTTTCTGGCAGAATAAAGTGTTGTCAGTATTTCCACGGTGGTACCAATATTTCATGAATGAGTATAAGGATGTAATGCTCACAACCAACCACAATGAGTATTTCCACAACCAACCACAGTGAGTATTTCCACAACCAACCAATATACTATCACTTGAGCTAAATATCCACTCATTATTTCCAATCATCCATCAAATCCAACATGATTTATATGCCAACAGAGTATGAATACATCACAACACAATTGGTACCACAACATGTTTTTTCATCAAACAAGATACAATTATCATCATGTTTACAAGGATATAAATATAGCATATGATCCCACACGGTCACACATAATACATAATCTTCCAAAACTGCCACATAATATCTCATATAGGTCCCCACACTAGCACAACATATTACGATAGCAGTTTTCATAATTAGTTTCCACACCCTTTACATGCTTTTATATCAACATTAACTACCCAACCCAGTCTGAAAGAAGTTAAGTCATAACATACCTCAAATTTCAAAAATCAGAACAAAAGCCTTCAATCCATAATCTTATTCCTCACGAACATGTTGGAGTGATATTAGCTTGGAGTGATATTAGCCTTGGCATAAAATCCTTGCCATTCCAACTCAAGCTTGGAGTGATATTAGCTTATATTTTATTGAAAGACTACCCAGGTCTCAAGGTACGAACACTATACGAGTGGTTATTGACAGGTTCACCAAGTATGGGAATTTCATAGCTATACAACACCCTTATACTATAGTACAAGTGGTAGATATTTTCATCAAGGAGATTTATAAACTGGATGGACTACCTAAAACTATGGTTTTTGACTAGCCTATTCTAGAAATATCTATTTAAAAGTGTTGGGACTACATATGCATGAGCATAATATATCATTCGGAGTCTGAAATACAGACTGAAAGGCTTAACATATGCCTTAAAGGATATCTGAAAGCAATGGACAAGAGCAATCCTAAACAGTGGGTAGCTTGGTTACACCTGACTGAGTGGTGGTATAGTACAAACTATCACATAGCTTTGCACAAAATCCCCTTTCATGCATTATATGGATATGACCCTTCACAACTACCCATGGAACCTTACATTGACATAGCCCTGCAAGCAATGGAAGACTTGATTCAATAAAGAGTGCAATTTCAGCAGGTTCTAAAGGATCATCTCGTCCAAGATGAAGCCGGGATAAAGTGGTATGCAAGTTAAAGAAGAAGTGAGAGGGAATTATAAGAAAGGGATTGAGTGTACTTGAAACTTCAGCCATGCAAACAAACTTCAGTCTCACTGAGAAGGCATCTGAAACTAAGTCCTAAGTATTATGGACCCTACAAAATTTATAAAAAATTAGCAGGGTGTCTTACAACTGTTATTTCCCACAACTTCTCTAGTTCACCCAGTTTTTCATGTCTTATTATTGAAGAAAAGGATTGGTCCTGCTGTTATAACTCAACCGCAACTACCCTTAGTGGGTACCGGTCGAATAATACTTACAAAGGAAAATGGTGAGAGAAAATAATGTTGTGGCAGTTAAGGTGTTGATACAGTGGGAAAATTCAGCTCCTGAGAAGGCTACATGGGAAGATTGGTCTTTCATCAAAGCACAATTTTTCCTAACTTCATTCAACAGTCAACATCACATTCTTGAGGATAAGAATGTTTTCATAGAGGGTGTAATGTAATGATCCAATTATAGAATTTCAGCTTAATTAAGTAATACACGATTGTTTGGAATGAATTAATAAAGGTTAAGTTAGTTGGCAACCAAGGGTGGAGATTAAATGCAGATCAAAGGCCATACAAAGCAATCCAAAACGAGAGAGGGCATTGTGAAAATTGGTATACAATCAACTTGGCTCTTCCCTCTTTTTCCTTTTCCCTTTCTCTTCCCTATCCTAAATCTGATCTCATTCAAATTGGGATTATCTAGGATTAATTGGACTCGAGCTGATCTTCATTTTGATTATTGTATCAGGAATGAAGATTAAGTGAGCTGAATTTGTTGAAATCATTGGTGGCTGAGTAGTCGAGTTGGAATTGTAGTCAAGTTTGTCGAATTAATTTCCCGTTCAGTCATAGCTTGAATTATCGTATTGTTCTGAATTTCAATTATTACTGTTGAGTACTGTTCATTTCTCTGTTTATTGAAATTTCTCAAATTTCTGGAATTGTGTTTTCCTCTTGAGTTCATTACATTACTACTTGGGTGAGAACAATTTTTTTCAAAAAAGATTGTAGCATAAACATGCAAAATATAACCACAAAATATGTTCCCTATCTCGTCATATATACTTAACTCAACTGGCAAAGATTTTATCGGGCTAACAGGTGTGCGTGCGTGCAATATGTGTGGGGGGGTGGGGGGTGGGGGGGCTTGAAATCAAGAACACTCATACTTCTGAAACTGCTTCCCAAGTTTTAAGGGTTTACAACATGCTAAGTTCTTATTGAGCCTCATCTTTCAGAGAATATCTATCATCGCAGTTACAAAGAATTCATGCCAGAACAATAAGGTATTCAATGCATGATGTCTCTTACAACTCCTCACTTCTTTGACAGCTTCTCCTTCATCCTCTTGACTGCACTTTTAAGAGTATCTTCATCTTTGCAGAAGGTAAATCTGACAAGATTCTTTCCTTCTTCCGGATTTAGATAGAACACGCTAGTTGGAATGCCAACAACACCAACTTCCTTGATCAGGTATTCGCAGAAAGCAATGTCATTTTCCAACCCAAAAGGAGTGTGATCAACAACCACAAAGTACGTTCCACTCGACGGGTATACTCTGAAACCAGCTGCCTTCAACCCCTCCACCAATATTGCTTTTTTGGCCAAGTAATCCCTCTTAAGCTCCTCAAAATAAGAATCTGGGGCTCTAAGGGCCGTCGCAGATGCATATTGCATTGGAGTGGAGGTTGCAAAGGTGAGGTAGGAATGTGCCTGTCTTACTCCCCATGTCAAATGAGGAGGAGCTATAGCCCAACCTATTTTCCAGCCTGTCAGAGAAAATGTCTTTCCCAAAGAATTCATGGTTACAGTTCGTTCATACATCCCTGGAAGAGAAGCAAATGAAATGTGTTCCATTTCAAAGGCTAATTTGTCATAAACTTCATCAGCAAAAACTAGAACATCATTCTCAATGCACAGAGAGGCAATGACATTGAGTTCTTCTCGAGTGAACATCTTTCCGGTGGGGTTATGTGGAGTATTTAGAAGGATTGCTCGAGTATTCTTTGATACCGCTGATTTTAGCTCATCAATTGGAAGAGAAAAATCTGGTGGTCTTAAAGTAATACAATTCACCTTTGCTCCAGCCATAGATAAAGTAGCTTCATAAGAATCATAGAAAGGAGCAAACAAGATGACCTCATCACCAGGATTTATCAAGCCCAACATGGTTGCAGCAATTGCTTCGGTACAGCCTGAAGTCACAGTAACTTCCTTTTCAGGGTCAACGTCAAGACCACTGTCTTTCTTGAATCTAGCAGCCACAGCAGAATTGAGATCTGGGACTCCATATCCTCGAGCATACTGATTTTTACCTTCCTTAATGGATTGAATAGCTGCTTCTTTTACAAAATCAGGGCCGTCAAAGTTGGGGAATCCCTGGCCGAGGTTTATAGCTCCATGCTTGATGGCTAGCATGCTCATTTGGGTGAAAATTGTAGTTTTGAACTTCTCTAGGCGCTTGGCAACCTAAAACAGAAACAGCAAGAATACTCGATCAAAAGGCAAATGAAGACATCCAATATCTCAAAAATGATTAGATTCTTTTTCAGATCAATTCACGAAGGTATGAAGTGCAAGTGCATAACTGCATTATCAGATTCTTCTTTGATTTAATTCTCATAATCTTTCCTTAGGGGCTGCTAAAAGGACATCAAACACAAAACTAAACTTCTACATCTAGCAAGAAAGTTTCTTTTTCCTTTCTAGTCAATTTACTGTTTAAATATAACGAGCTGGACAGTTTGCTTCTTTACAAGATTCCTTCAATAAACAAGGCTTCTTTACAAGATTCCTTCATTAAACAAGGACCCAATTCACTCCATAAATTCTTTATTAGCTTTCTAGAGACAATTGTTGAATTCTTACAGTTGGTGAGCAAAGATTGACACAAGACTAAATCTCTAAATCTAGCAGGGAAGATTTTGTTTCTTTACAAGATGCGGTCATTTAAAAGAAGACCCAATTCACTCTAAACATTCTGCTCTTGCATCCAAGAGACATTTATGGATTACTGTATAGTTGGTGTTCAAGTGTACAATCAAGTATAAGATACAAAAGAATAAATTGAAAGACTAATGAGCTCATTTCAGAGTGGTCCGAATAGTTTGCAACTTGTAGTGGTTCTAAACTTCGACTCCTGGGATATGGTGTCTCAAACAAGCTTTTTTGTGCATCCTAGATTCTCAGTATACTAGATCTCTCAAGGTTATAGCACAACAGTATCTCCAAGTGAAATACTTCAGTGCTTGATGTTCCATATCTCTTGCATCGCAGCTGGCTGTAAGTCTAGCAGAAGGTTTTATGAGGAGAGAACTCAATGTATCCATGGATACTCTAATTGAGGCTTATGATACATCCTTGCTTCTTTTTAAATAAGGACATACTTGAGATTGCTTTCAACTGTTGTTCATGAGAAAGAAAGATCACAACTTTTTTAACTGGTTTGCCATCTACTGTGCTTTAAGGTAGCTTTATTATTAATGGTTTTTGAGAAGGTAACATTTAAGGTAGCTTTATTATTAATTTTTTTTTGAGAAAGTAACATTTAAGGTTAGCTTTATTATTGAAATTCTAACTACCTTCAAGGAGAACGTAGACATGTTTCTGAAACAATTTTAGACCTTCCAATATTATCATGCATAAATTTAACAACTAAATTCACAAATTGAAGATAAAAAGTCAAAAAAGATTCCTCAAATAGTCCAAAATCTTCCCAATATTTATTCGATTGCTTTGTCCTTCTTCATTTTTCAGAACAAAGACTTTTAACAGTTCTGATTATCACCCAAGCAATTTGATCGAAGAGGTTGCTAACATATTTTTGAATTTGGTTTGAACCAAAACAAAGGAATGGTAAGGATGAAGAGAATGAAGAATTAATTAGTATCTAACTAGTGATTAATGAAGATGGAATGATTGATGGGAGGTTCTCCAGTAGAGATAAAAATACTGTGTGATTTCTTCCCAATTGTCTAAATCTTGGGGGACAGTTCCTTGATACCCGTGCGGGTGGAGAGGTACCTAGTGGATTAGTTGAGGTGTACGGAAGCTAAGGAATGGACAATACCATTCATTTGTTTAGGGACAGAGGTTGTCAAATTCATTTGTTTCTGGAAAAAAATTCCTAAATCTTTGGAATGTGCACACATTAAACATTCCTACCTTGCAACCCGCTCATAAAACTCACCTAACTTGCAACAATCAGACATCATGGTCAATATTTTTATACTTTCTTCCCTTCTAGTATGGGCTCCGAACTCCCAAGTTTCAAACTTACCCACTGATGGGAGAATCAAATGGCAAATAACAGAAGTTTGTGTGCTTAGGTAACAGGCGAAGTTCTAGATTAAGATAGCTACTGCAGATAGCCAATTGTACAATATTGGCTTCCTGATCAATTCTAGACTTCTTACATGCTAAAGAAATCAAGATATGAAGCTTCAACCAATTACTTCATTATAATTCCCTTTAAGCAATTGAAAACAACATACCAATGAAGGTCACAGCTTATAACCAACATGCAGGAAAAAAAATGGCCCAGCATCCCATTCACATTTAGATCAGATTAAATTGGGCAAAACGACTGATTGGCTCACTATCATGTACTTTGATTCATGTACAAAGTTAGCAAATTACTTCTGCAAAGAATTCTTGATTACCTCCCAGCAGTTGGAGGTTTTAACTCACTTTTACGTACACCTAACATAAGATTTTTATTTCGAGCTTTTCTGTTGAAGCTATTTGTTCTCTTAAGACTACAATTTTGAGCTCTTAGAAGACTCGCAAAGTCAAGCTTCTCTTTATGCTTAAGACATTGCAAGTACGTTTCCCAAATCATCAGTACTAAAAATGCTTTCCATTTTGGAGTTGTCTTGAAGACCATTTATCTGAAAAGTATCCTTATTGGACGGTCCCACGACCTCAGTACAATGAAGGAAATTTACGCAGACTAGGATGTCTCTTTGCCTGATAATGACTTTCATTACTGGGTGGCCCTTCTTTATCTCAAGATATTTAAAGACTCCAAGTGTCTGGGCATGTGAGTCGTACTGTAGTAAACACCTATTCTGCTGAGATATCGCAAGACTATCTAATGGCATTTCGATTTTCGACTTGTTTGATGGATTTTGATATGATAAATTTAAACATGGAATAATAAAAGTACCTGAGGTCAGTTTATATCTATTGAAAGTTCAGTGATAAGAGTTTTAGCACATTTGACAGTGACACAAAGATAAACATGATGAATAGATAGAAAGAACTTAACAAATTCCAGCTTATGCAAATCAGGGGAGATCTGAATGGTGGTAGAGATAATGGTGCTTTTAACCGAGCAGGTGGGAGATACATAAAGGGTCGAGGGATATATACAGGAAGGTATATTTAAGAGTTTACCTTAACTTTTGATTTAAATGTAGCCAACACTTATTGAAAAAGAGGGAAACCCACTTGATAACACTTAAAGAGTGAAAAGGTTAGCCACATAAGCTTTACCCTAACCAAAATAAATGATGCTTATATGTGAGGACTTCAACGTTATATCAGGAGAAGCCCTAATCACCTAACAGTGATAGGGTGGTCTTGGAGGAAGCAAGATAGTGGAGCAATAAAGTAAAAGAATCAGATCCAACAAGAAATTCAGTGGTGGATACCAAAAAAAGGTGTTCTTCTAAATTTATTATCTTAGCTCTTATTAGGCGAAGCAAATTCAAGCTTTCTTGCTGTTTAAGATTATCACGATTCTTTGTCTAAATCTTTTGTATAAAAGATGGTTTTCCATTCTGGAAGGGTTCACCTGTAGACCATTTTAGTTAAGAACTTATCCCTAGTTGGAAGGTCCCAATGACCGCAATACAATGAACAAAATTACATAAACTAGGATTTCTGTGCCAACAACGACTTCCATTCATAAGGTGGCCCTTTTATGACCAATAATCTAAGATTTAAATTTTCTTTTCTTTTTCAGAAAAGGTTAAGAGTTTTATCAAACAAAATGAAATCCCATGCACTTGCACTAGGAAAGGGAAAGAAATTGGCATGCACTATAAAAAAACAAAATTCCCTTAACAAAAACAAAAGAGAGGAAAATTAAGAGTTTTATCAAATGAAATGAAATCCCATGCACTTGCACTAGGAAAGGGAAGGAAATTGACATGCACTATGAAAAAAGGAAATTCCCTTAACAAAAACAAAAGAGAGCGAACTCCACGGAACCAAAACAATTACTCCTGCACTGAGCTGACGAAATCTTCCATGTAGTCCGAGACTTCAAATTTTGGAATTCAGTGAACACTAAAAGACACAAATGAAGTAGCTTTGAAGAACAAGCAATTGAAGGAGGAAGCATGTAAATTACTAGACAACTGATAATGTTGAAGGAAATGACGCAGATACTGTTGAAGGAAATGGCAAGTGAAATATGAAAGTAAATGGAGTTAAAAATGTGTCTAAGGACCTAAGATCTTGATCTGAGAATAATGGTGGTGCAAAATAATCGAAAAGCAAAGAGAATGTATTGGAAGTTACCAACAACCGAAGATGGGTAAACCTTTAAAAGTATAAGAGAGCGAAACGAGAAGCTAAGAATAAAGTATGAGACACTTTCACCAAAAGTTAGGCACTAGACAAAGAGAGGGAAAAATGCATAAACTAACATGACTGAGAGGGAGAGGGTTAAAGACTTTATCAAAGAAATGTACTAAAACTGCCACCAAACAAATTTTTGTAGGACATTATGAAACCAATGAAGGAGATGTTGAATACACATCATGAGAACAAATAGATACACATCAATCATTCAAAACAGATAAAAACCTTAACTACACTCATATAACTTAAACGACTGAAGTAGGAAGCAATGAAAAATATGAAAGGTAGGACAGCTTGTGATTGAGATGATACTCCTTTAAGGCTTAAATGCCCTTGGGAGGTAGGTGTATATAGCTAACCACCAAGTAATTCAAAGTGATATTAGAAGAGGAAAACAAATGAAGAAAGAGCACCTTAGTTCTAAGATAAAAGAACAATGGAGATATCAAAGTTATGTGTTGATGGTATTAAACTTATGAACCACATATAGAACTTCCTGAAAGAAAAATAGAACACGAATTCAATATTTCAAGGGTGATAAAGACATTCCTTGGCTTTGAGAAAGCATATGATGAGTGACAAGAATATCTTGTGGTTCTTGCTTGAGAAGCAAAATACTCATATCTAAACATATAAAGACCACTATGGACGTGTATGACCGAGTGGTCACAAGTGTAAAAAAAATGGATATATAGTGAAATTATCCTATAAATATGAGTTTACACCACAAATTTGTCTTGAATCCACACTTATTTATCCTAGTCATGGATGAGCTAACCCAATAGTATATAATGTGATACCTTGGTACATGCTATTTTAGATGAAATTGTGTTAATAGATGAAATAACAACATATATAGAGGAATTATATAACATTTATCAACTTGATCTGGGATTGTGACTGAGTGTTGACAAATCCCACGATTCTCATCTAATACAACAGTTCAGGTGATCATCCACGATCAAAGGCATATTTTTCAGTTAAAACCATTAGGGAGGACTCCACGTCTATTACAGAACCAGATCTTGTAGGAGTCCCTTACATTCAGTTTAAAATCAACATTATCCCAAAAGTTAAGCTGCATCTTACACGCAAAAATCCTAAAACCTAACAACCTCAATGTTCTTTCATTTTGAAAGAGGGGAAAAAGAGGAAGTAATAATGGCAAAAGGGAAAAGGCTTCAATCTTTAGTTTCGCTGCTAATCGTCATCACACAATAACTATCCTCTTCAATTTACTCTATTGGATCCCTAAAGATATCAATTTGTAAGACTATAACGGATTATAAAATAACTTTGCCCTTGAATAATCTATCAAATGCCAAGTCCAAAGGATGCAACCCAAGGAAAAATAAACAAAAGGGGATACCTGCACAGGCCTAGGGACAATCCGAGTTAACACATCTTGAGTAGAAACAGCCTCATTCTGGGTTGAAGCGGTGGACAGAGTAGCCATTGGAAATGGGTATTTTCTAGTAGCTGTTCTTCTAATGCTGCTTGAAATGGTGTGGAGAATATAGGGTTTAAAACTCCTCAGTGGCTGCTGAAGCATCTCATTGGAATATTGAGGTGACCAGGTACAACGGATTGCCTGAGAGATTTGCATTACGGGGAATCTGTATTTATCGGGGTAACAAGTGGTAAGAGTACCAAAGGTAACTCTTCGGATTCAAAATGGTCCTCTGTGCATTGACTTCTATTATCATGGAGGAAATGACTTTTAGACCCTTTTAATATTGGAAACGTGTAAAATGCATCATCTCACATCTCTAGAACAAATCATCACTAGGGGAAGAATCAT
Source organism: Capsicum annuum (assembly GCF_002878395.1). NCBI lineage: Eukaryota > Viridiplantae > Streptophyta > Magnoliopsida > Solanales > Solanaceae > Capsicum > Capsicum annuum. The sequence goes on from NC_061114.1 coordinate 71,748,773, forward strand.
GGGGGACTCATGTGCGCACACAGTTATTTCCGTTGACTTCTAAAATATTGGGGGTAGTTGAAGGGCAAATTAGACTTTCTAAATTGTTTGAGTTCCAATATAAGGGGGTAGTTTTAGGGGGCAAATTAGACTTTCTCAATTGTTTAAGTTCCTTTTCTCGTTTTTTGGTAAATAATTGTTTAAGTTCATAAACAGTACGAATTGTTAGGTTTGGATTTGGCCACTCGTTATAACCCTCCAACTTCACTCACCATGTGCAATTTAAATACAGAAAAAACTCATTTTAACCCTCCAACATCATTCACCATGTGTCATTTAAATAAATAAATAAAAAAAATTAGGGCTCGTTTGGCCATGAAAAATTTTCCCTTTTTTCCGAAATAAAATATTTCGGAATTAAAAATTGTGGTGTTTGACTATAAAAATTCGAAAAAATAATTTCAGAAAATTTTTCTGAAAAGGGAAAACAAATTTTGTTGTTTTCACAATTTTTCAACTCCAATTCCAACTTTTATTATTATTACATATAACCCCAATCGTTTAAATTTTTAAATAAAACTCTCCTTATAACATTACTTTTTCAAAATTACGTATATAGCAGTTTTAAAGAATAAGATAATTATAATTTCAAACTTAATGCTATCCTAATTAATATTAGTCTTTTTTTCTCTCTCATCATTATTTTTATCCCTTATTTAATTTTCTCCCTTATCTAAGACATTATTTTACTGTTAATTTATATTTATACCCATAAATATATAAAGTATTATATTTATAATAGAAATATATAAAGTATGTTATATATAAAGTTTATATCATGTAGATACCATATACACATATATATAAATATACAAAGTATTAAGAAACATACTAAGTATATGTATAATATAAAGGCCAAAGTCATTGACAGACACTCAAACTTATTGCGAAAATTCACTAAGATCCCTCAACTAAGGTCTGTTCCTATCAGACCCCTAAACCCCCCGAATTTTGTACCAATTGGGCATTTTTTTTCCCTATTACAAAAAAGCTGAAAGTGTGTGTTGCACACACGCAATGACGTGGCAAAACGAGCTAACTGGAAGCTGACACATGGCATTGTAGGCCCAATAATTATTAAAAATTAATTATAATTTATTTAAAAAAAATTATATAAAAATGGCATTGAGGAAATTATTAAAAATAATTCTAAAATTATTTTTAAAATAAAAATAAAAAATTGATTATTTTGAAAAAATTAAAAATATTTTTAAATGAAATAAATTATTAAAAAAATATTTTTTAAAAAAATTATAAATTTTTTAAAAAGTGAAAATAAGAAATGGCATTGAGGATATAAATTATGAAAGAATAATAATAAAATTATTTTAAAAATAAAAATAAAAAGCTGATTATTTAAGAAAAATTATTTAAAAAATGAAATAAATTATTAAAAAATTATTTTAAAAATAAAAAATTAATTATTGAAAAAAATTATAAAACTTTTTAAAATTAAAATATAAAATGGCATTGAGGATCCAAATTATGAAAAAATAATTATAAAATTATTTGAAAAATAAAATTAAAAAACTGACTATTTAAAAAAAATAAAAAAAAATTTAAAAAAAATGAAAATAAAAAATAGCATTAAGGATATAAATTATGAAAAAATAATTATAAAATTATTTAAAAAATAAAAATAAAAAACTGATTATTTAAAAAAATTACAATATTTTTTAAAAAATGAAATAAATTATTAAAAAATTATTTAAAAAATAAAAAATTAATTATTAAAAAAAATTATAAAACTTTTTAAAATGAATATGTCATAATTGAAATTCATTAAATATGGCTATGTATATATAATTATTTTTATAATAGTGGCTAATTGTGTTCTTTTTCCATCAGTAGGTAAATTTTAATTGGGTGATTTTGATAGTTTGTAAAAGTTAGGGCATAAAATCATATTTAAAAAAGTTTTTTCAAAAGTCAAAAAAAAAATTTAAAAAAGACATGGTCAAACACAACTCTAACTCCAATTTTACTCCAACTCCGAAAAATTTTAGTTTTCATGGCCAAACGGCTACTTACTCATGCGTAAGCTATTCAACACATGTTGACAACGACAAATATAAAAAGGGTAAGAAACATTCAGGGTGTGTTTGGTACGGTAGAAAACATTTTTTAAAAGATATTTGTGTATTTTTTCATATTTAGTTTGGCAAAATTTTTGGAAAACAAGTTTCTTCGAAATGAGAAAAACGATTTTCTTAAACAAGTTTCTTCAAAATGAAAAAAATAATTTTCTTAATGGAAGTAAAAAAAAATAAGTTCTATAAGTGACATTCTATGTATATTGTATCCTTCCTTCCATCCAACCTGTACCCACCCTTGCCACCCCTGAGGCTCTACACTTCACCCTACCCCTTCCCTCCTTTATCATTTTAAGTGAGATTGCATACAAATGTTTTTAAAGCTACATTTTTTTTTAAATGTAATTGGAGTACATCTGTATATAAATCAAATCCCCGCTTCCTAATTTTTAACCCAACTCTAACATGGATACAAAATAAAGGCTCCAATATAAGGCAAAATCCAGACTCAGCAGGAGGGTGGATGTAGAGATAGCTCGTGGAAATAATAAGGCTAAGGCTGCATTTATTTTTATTATGATTTAAACATCTGAATCTGAATGCACAATTGAATGATTAAGATGTTGTCTTTAGATCTGAAAATCGAATGATTAAGACTGTTGTGTAAAAAAAATTTATTTGTATATATAATAAAAAATATAATTAAAATAAAAAATTAATTATATATTAAGAAAATATGTGAATTAATACAACAAAATTATTATTTGATTTAAATTTTTTTTATTTTTGCTAGAGATAGTGATGATAGTTTGTATTGGTGGTAGTGGTGTGTAACACTCCGATTTTCTAAATCGAAATGCTACACGGTGCCTATGACCCCGAAAGACGATAAGTTAACCCATGATTGATATCTATACCTATACACTGCGTAATATACATGAAGAATGCGGAAAACATGAACAATAGGCCATAAGGTTCAACTGAATAAAGAATCTATCAAAACATAACATCCATATGGGGTAACGAATACCCAAAACAACTGAATCTGAATCAAAACTGAATACAAATCTGAGCTACATCTGAAGCCTCTAAGTACTGTCTGAATAAGGAGATGAAAGAGTATGTCTTCAACTAACTCCATAAAACTGAAAGCTAACTGAGATAATAAATAAATCAAATCATATCATCCTAGAATGAAGAGAACTCACTCCAACTCTGTATACTGGAATGCTACTGCTACTGCGGATCTGGAGCTCGTGTCTCTGTACCTAAGGTGTAATATGAAAAGAAAGCACCATAACGCAAATGCATCAGTACGTGGGAATGTACTGAGTATACGAGTGAGGTAGGATAAATGCAAAAGGGTTTACATGTGTGAGCAATGCTAACTGACTGACTGATATGAACGTGAGAGTGTAAACATCCATGTATAATAACTGAGATCATGAATGCATGATAGCTAAATCTGTACGGTAATACATAGTTTACTGATAACTAATCATGACTGATATTGTAGTTCTGATAACATGGGTGACTGTATCTAACAGTCCTAAATCTGATGGAACTATCTGAGTTTCGTACTGTAGTTAAATTGACTGTATCTGACAGTCCTGATATACTAAAATCTGAAGAACTATCTGAGTTCTTTTACTGAGACTGATGTTAAAACTGTGGGAGGTAGTTGTTTAACCGACATACCCCATATGTGCCATTATAGCTAAGCCGGGGTCTAATCTCTGCCCTGACTGAAAGGGTGTCAATATCGCGCCATTGGTAAGGGCAACGTGTGAGCAACCCTCATATAACAGGTAACTCTAGTGAGAACGGTGGGAACCCTCATATAATAGGTTAAGCCACCACACCTACCCTCATATAACAGGCTGCGATGTCTTAACCTGTGCTGGCTACATAGTTATGGAACGCAAGGATGACTGCTAAGACTCACACCCTCATATAACAGGTGTATTCCTATCCTTGGGTTCGCTCGGTGCTAACTTCTACTCCCATCTGAAGAGACTGAACATGTAACTTACTGTACGTGGACTGAACTTACTGAATTCCATTAACTGACAGAATACTTCTGATATCTAATAACTGACTGAGATCATGAGGTTTTCCTGAGTCACATGACTGACTGATTTCTATTAATTCATGGCTTGATTTTGGAGATCATGAAACATGACAAGGCTCTAGGCACACAACTATATTTTTTGGGTACATGTATCCCTAGGACTCAATGGAAGGAAATTGACGCACGTGACTGACTTGAGTACGTGACCAACATCAACAATCTATAATATCATAACTTGGGGAATTCCATGAAGTGCATGGATATCATACATTTTGTACATAAGTAAGATTTGCAAGTAAGCATGGCATAATCTAATAAGACTAGTTCATGAACATCCCAACAACATTTACAAGACACAATATAAACATGAAAATCATTGGAACATAGGGGCATATCATGAATCCTTCACTTAGTTACAATTTAGCTATATTGCATGATTTCTAGTTCCTTAGGAATTTTATCAAACACCTTGAATGCACTCTTTTAAGGCATAGGTATATTTATCAATTCGACCATCTTAATCCATCCAAAATTTATGTGTTTCAACTAACCTATTCACATGCTTCATGAAAACACATTAAGATACAACCTTGAGTCCAAACAATAATCATCAACATGAATATAGTCATAACACGACAAGAAAATCACAATTTATAATTTAAAGCATGATTCTTTAGCTCCATGGATGAAAGGGACCATGGACGAACACTATGCATACCTTAGTGATTGAATCTTGGAAGAGATCTAATGTTTCTGAAGGTTCTTGAAGAATTCCTTAGGCTTGCTCTTGAGGATATGATCTTGAGAGAAAACCCTAATCTTGTGGTTGAGAGTGTATAAGAGAGCTTTTTGAGATGTTTAACTAAAGAGAATGGAAGATAATACACTCCTTGAGGGTTATAAGTCATGGAAAATGAAGGGAAAAGACCAAAATACCCTTACTAAAATTTTCCTCAATTGATGGGAGAAATAGCTGACAACATTCGTGACAAACCATCATACTGGTGATAGGTCATCACGAATTATTGTCACTAAAAGGTAAAATCTTGATTTTCTGGTTAAGGTTGACGACATTGGTGATAGGCCGTCACGGGCATGATGGCTTGTCACAAAATGTCGTTGCTGGGGGTGAAAATCTGCCCAGGGCTGACGACATTGGTGATAGGCCGTCACGGGCGTGACGGCTTGTCACAAATGTCGTTACTCAGTTTCCTAGCCTGACATGCCGGAGTAAAATGGGCATAACTCCTTGCTCCGATATTAAATTTAGGTAAAATTGATATCGTTGGAAATCTAATTCAATTATATATTTGTTGGTGGATCATGAGCTCAGAGATTCATAGAATAACGAGAGATATTATTATTTGAAGTTGACTATACCAATATCCTTCTCAAGAATTCAATCGATAAGGAATTATTTTGATTCGTCTATTAGCTAGGACACTTTTGAGGCATTAATATGCATCAACCTTGATCATAGCACTAACAAAGCACTAAAATTTATTACTCATGTGTTCTAAACATGATCCTAAAAATGTCTGAACTTTTGGGGTACTACAATATCTCCTTCTTGGGAACATTCATCTTTGAATGAGAATAAACTAAAAGGGAATAAAGACAAACTAAACATGACTAAACCTGAATAACTAAAATCTGATCTCATGACTAACATGATAAATATACTGAACTCATGTATATCTGATGCATGGATAACTGATACATGAATGCATAACTGAGTAATCTGATAAACTGAGTTTCTCAAAATGAGAATGCATAACTGATGCATGATCTTATAACTGAACTAATACATGAATTCATGACTGAGTATACAATGGTAATAGGTACCAAGTTTTATGATGGGAACTTGAACATGAAACGGAATTAGCTTAAGGAGAACTATTACCTTGAGCTTGATCTGAATTGGCGAAGAAGAGGTAAGGATAGTTGGCACACATATCTGCTTCTGCTTTCCAAATATCTCCCTCATGAGACTGATTTCGGCAAAGTACCTTGACTAGAGGGACCTGATAGTCTAAGATTTCGACTGGAATCTCTTCATAAGAGAGGCTGTTCTGAATGTCAATGCTCTGAACAGGGACTACAACTGCTGGGTCACCTATGCATTTTTTGAGCAAAGATACATAGAAGACTGGATGAACTAAGGCTAGATCTGAAGGTAATTCGAGTTCATAAGCTACCTTGCCGAAGATACTGAGAATCCTGAAGGGACCGACATATCGGGGGACTGAGTTTCCCTTTCTTTCTGAACCTCTTCACTCCCTTTATGGGAGAGATTTTAAGATAGACATAATCATTGACCTCGAATTCGAGATCCTTTCTACGAACATCTGCATAAGGCTTTTGCTGGCTCTGACCAGCCCGGAGTCTCTCCCTGATCAACTGAACCTTCTCTAAGCCATCGAATACCAAGTTAGGACCCATGACTGAGGCCTCACTAACTTCAAACCAACCAATTAGAGATCTACATCTCCTACCATAGATAGCTTCAAATGGAGCCATTTGAATACTGGAATGATAGTTATTGTTGTATGCAAACTCAATAAAAGGCAAGTGGTCATCCCAACTTCCCTTGAAATCAATTGCACATGCCCTTAGCATATCTTCTAGAGTCTGAATGGTCCTTTCTGCTTGACCATCTGTCTGAGGATAAAAGGCTGTACTGATATAGACTTGGATACCGAGACCCTTTTGGAATGTTTTCCAGAAGTAAGAAGTGAACTAGGTACCTCTTTCTGAGATAATAGATAATGGAATTTTGTGCAATCTAACCAACTCCATGATGTAGAGTTTGGTGTAATCCTTGGCTAATTAAGAGGTATGAACTGGAAGAAAATGAGCTAACTTGGTCATCCTATCTATAATGACCCAAACTAAATCATGTTGATGACGAGTACGAGGCAGACCCGTCACGAAGTCCATGTTCACAACTTCCCATTTCCAAGTAGGAATAGTGAACTCCTGCGTAGAACACTAGGTTTCTGATGCTCTATCTTAACCTGCTGACATGTAGAGCACTTAGCCACAAAAGCTACAACATCTCTCTTTATCCTACTCCACCAATAGATCTCCCGTAAGTCATGGTACATCTTAGTGGCCCCTGAATGAATAGAGTATCGCGCACCATGCGCTTCTACAAGAATCCGCTATATCAAGTCATCTACAACTGGAACATAGAGATGACCCTGACAACGAATGACACCATCTCCCCCTTAGGAGAAAAATTCTAATTTCTGATTTCTGACTGACTCCTTGAGCTTGAGTAGGCTGGGATCTCTATCTTTCATTTCTTTCACCTCGGAAACTAGAGATGACTCTGAACTACTCTGAACACGTACACCACCCTTTGAAGAGTCGACTAAGCGAACGCCTAGTCAGGCAAGCTAATGGATATCTTGAGATATCTTCTTCTTGCTATCCTCAACGAGATAAATGCTACCCATGGAGAGTCTACTGAGAGCGTCGACCACAACGTTGGCCTTTCCCAGATGGTAAATGACACTCATGTCATAATCTTTCAAAAGCTCTAACCACCTTCTCTAATGAAGATTGAGATCTTTTTGAGAAAAGACATACTGGAGACTCTTCTGATCTGTTAAGACATCAACATGAACTCCGTATAAATAATGCCTCTAAATCTTTAAAGCAAATATCACGGCTGCTAACTCAAGATCATGAGTAGGATAATTCTTCTCGTGGGGCTTTAACTGTCTGGCGGTGTAGGCTATGACCTTACTATGTTGCATGAGGACACAACCTAAACCTACTCTGGATGCATCACAATATAATACAAACCCATCTGAACCATCTGGAAGAGCTAAGATTGGAGCTGAGGTGAGTCGGGTCTTCAATTCCTGAAAACTCTTCTCATAAGGTTCTGACCCTTGAAACTTGACCTTCATCTGATTCAATATGGACATAGGGGATGTAATAGAAGAAAATCCCTCAACAAACCATTTGTAATAGCCAGCCAAACCCAAGAAACTCTTGATATCTGATAGAGAGACAGGGCGAGGCCAGTTTCTTACTGCTTTGGTCTTTTGAGGATCTAATCTAATGCCATCACCGAAAACGATATGACCAAGGAATTCAACTATCCTTAGCCAAAATTTGCACTTACTGAATTTGGTGAATAACTGATGATTCTTGAGAATCTGAAGAACAATTCTGAGATGGTCTGAATGATCTCGCTCTGTGTGGGAATAGACTAGAATATCATCTATGAAGACTATGACAAATATGTCTAAGTACTACTTGAACACACAGTTCATCAAGTCCATGAAAGCGGCTGGAGCATTAGTCAGACCAAAGGACATGACTAGAAATTTGAAGTGACCATTTGAGTATGGATAACTATCTTTGGGATGTCACATTCTCTAACTCTGAGCTGATGGTAGCCTGATCTGAGGTCTATCTTGGAAAAATAACTGGCACCCTGAAGTTGGTTAAACGGGTCATCTATTCTAGGAAATGGATACCTGTTCTTGACCGTAACTTTGTTGAGCTGGTGGTAATCAATACACATCCTGAGAGAGTCGTCTTTCTTGCACACGAATAAGACTGGTGTATCCCATGAGGATACACTGGGCCTGATGAATCCCTTATCTAAGAGATCCTTCAACTGATCTTTTAGTTCCTTGAGTTCTGCTGGTGCCATTCTGTATGGCGGAATAGAAATAGACTGAGTGTCTGGAAGCAGATCAATGCCGAAGTCTATTTCCCTTTTAGGAGTAATGCCTGGAAGGTCTTCAGGCAAGACATCTGAATATTTATTAACCACTGGGACTGATACCAAGCTAGGAGATTCAGAACTGGAATCCTTAACATGCACGAGATAATACACACACTCCTTAGAAATTATTTTTCTTACCCGAAGGTAGGAAACAAGCTGACCCCTGAATGATGAAGTACTATCCCTCCACTATAAGATAGATTTATTCAAGAACTAAAACTAAACTATCCTATTTCTGTAGTCGACTGTGGCATAGCAGGAATGAAGCCAATCCATGCCGAGAATGGCATCAAAATCAGTCATCCTTAATTTGACTGAATCTGCTGACGTGGATCTCTGAAATATCATAACTAGGTAGTTCTTGTATACCCGCTAATCTATAATGGTTTTACCCACTGGGGTACAGATTGAAAAGGGCTCTGCTAAAATTTTGGGACTGATTTTAAAATCGCTTGCTATGTATGGAACAAAAGACAAGGATGCACCTGGGTCTAGCAAAGCATAAACATGAACATGGAAAATCTGTAACATACCAATAATGACATCAGGAGAATTTTTTAATTCTGTTGGGTCTGAAGAGCATAGAGTCTGTTTGGACGTTACCCACTCATAGCACTGGAAGCAACACCTTGCTAGTTCGGAAACCCGGACTGAACTATGGAATAATTCTGCTGATCCTGTGGACCTAGCTGAGGAAAGTCTCTAATTCTGTGGCCTATTTTGCCACAATCTAAGCAAATGCCACTACCCGCTCTACACACACCCTGATGGTGCTTACCGCAAGTCTGACACTGGGATAAGTGCAGGCACTACTAACACTAACCTGAGATTTTGAGCTTGGTGCTCTATCTCTGTTGCCGTCTCTGAATTTCGGCATTAGGGCACTAGCGGAGAAAGGAGCTGGAACTACTAACTTAGGACGAAACTACGAACGGTTTTCTCCCTCTAATTTGGGCTGAGCAAAACTGAAATTGCTTGATCTTGCTCTCTTGTTCTGCCTCTCCCTAGTCTTAACCTTCTGCTCTTCGATTTGCTGGGCATGGGTTATGAGTTTGGCTAAAGTCATATCACTGTTCAGCATCGCAGACCTACACTCATTTACCACGCTATCATTCATCCCTGACACGAACTTGCTCATCTTAGCCCTGCTGTCTGCAACCATATAAGGGGCATATCTATCTAACTGAGTAAATCTGAGAGAATACTCCTTAACCATCATATTTCCTTATCTGAGATTGATGAACTCAAGAACTTTGGCCCCCCTCAGCTCTTGGGGAAAGAATCTATCTAAAAAAGTCGTGACAAATTCCTTTCACTCAATAGGACCTGCATCATCTACCCTCTTAAACTTCTACTGTTTGTACCAAGTATGAGCCAAATGTTACAACTGGTATGTGACTAACTTAGCACTCTCAACAAAAGTAACACCCATGATGTCAATGACCTTCTAGACTTGGTCAATAAATTTCTGAGGGTCTTCATCAGACTTAGACCCGAAGAAAGATGAAGGGTTTATTTGGGTGAAGTCCCGAATCCTAGCTGCGACTGAGTTGACTACTGGATTGGCCAAAATAACTGCTGGCCGTTCATTTTGGGCAGCCACAAACTGAGCAAGTGTGGTGAATGCCGACCAAAACTCCTCATGAGAAACATGTTCGCCCAAAGGATCTTCGGGCTGAAGAGCTGGTTGGTTTCTTCTTTTTGGAGGTATATTCTGAAATAAGAGAAGAATGGATTAGACTGAGAGTTTAACTTAAGATTATGCTCACTAGCACAACATCAATACTGAAGAAGGGAAACTGTTCCTAAAATATGTCGTAACCTCTTATATATAAATGTTGCGCACAATACACCCATGTACAAAACTCTACTAGATGCGTCTTTCAGACTTTCTAGGACACTATTGAACCTTAGGCTCTAATACCAAGTTTGTAAAACCCTAATTTTCTAAACTGGAATACTACACGGTTCCTATGACCTCGAAAGACCACAAGCTAACCCATGACTGATATCTGTACCTGTACAGTGCTTAATATACATGAAAAATGTGGAAAACATGAACAATAGGCCATAAGGTTCAAATGAATAAAGAATATATCAAAACATAACATCCATGTAGGGTAACGAATACCCAAAACAACTGAATCTGAATAAAAACTGAATACAAATCTAAACTAAATCTGAAAGCCTCTAAGTACTGTCTAAATAAGGAGATGAAGGAACATGTCTCCAATTAACTCCGTAAAACTAAAAGCTAACTGAGATAATAATTGAATCAAATCATATCGTCCTCAAATGAAGAGGACTCACTGTAACTTTTTATACTGGAACGCTACTGCTAATGCGGATCTGAAGCTTGTGTCTCTGGACCTATGGTGTAATATAAAAGAAAGCACTATAGCACAAATGCGTCAGTACGTGGGGATGTACTAAGTACATGAGTGAGGTAGGCTAAATTCAAAAGGGTTTACATGTATGAGCATATGAACTTGAGAGTGAAAATATGCATGCATAGTAACTGAGATCGTGAATACGTGATAGCTAAATTTGTACGCTATACATGGTTTACTGATAACTAATCATGACTTATACTGTAGTTTTGATAATATGGGTAACTCTATCTGACAGCCCTGAATCTAATGGAACTATCAGAGTTCCATACTGTAATTAAATTGACTATTTCTAACAATCTTGATATAATGAAATCAAAAGAACTATCTGAGTTCTTTTAATGAGACTGATGCTGAAACTTTGGGAGGTAGTTGATTAACCGATATGCCCCATATGTGCCATTATGGCTAAGCCGGGGTCCAATCTCTGCCTTGACTGAAAGGTTGTTAATATCGCGCCACTGGTAAGGACAACGTGTGAGCAACCCTCGTATAACAGGTAACTCTTGTGAGAACGGTAGGAACCCTCATATAACAAGTTAAGCCACCTCCTCTACCCTCACTTATAACAGGCTGCGATGTCTCAACCTATGCTGGATACATAGTTCTGGAACGCAAGGATGACAACTAAGAATAACACCCTCATATAACAGGTGCATTCCCATCCTTGGGTTCACTCAGTGCTAACTTCTACTCCCATCTGAAAAGACTGAACATGAGTAACTGACTGTACATGGATTGAACTTACTGAATTCTGTTAACTGACAGAATACTTCTGATATCTGATAACAGACTTAGATTATGAGGTTTTCCTGAGTCACATGACTGACTGGTTTCTATTGATTCATGACTTGATTTTGGAGATCGTGAAATATGACAAGGCTCTAGGCATACAGCTATATTTTTTGAGTACAAGTACCCCCAAAACTCGATGGGAAACTGACGCACGTGACTGACTTGAGTACGTTACCAATATCAAGAATCCATAATATTATAACTTGGGTAATTCCATGAAGTGCATGGATATCATACATTTTGTACATAAGTAGGATTTGCAAGTAAGCATGGCATAATCTTATAAGACTAGTTCATGAACATCCCAACAACATTTACAAGACACAATATCAATATGAAAATCATTGAACATAGAGGAATATCATGAATCCTTCACTTAGTCACAATTTAGCTATGTTGCATGATTTCTAGTTCCTTAGGCATTTTATCAAACACCTTCCATGCACTCTTTTAAGGCATAGGTATATTTATCAATTTGACCATCTTAATCCATCCAAAATTTATGTGTTTCAACTAACCTATTCACATGTTTCATGAAAACACATCAAGATATAACCTTGAGTCCAAACAATAATCATCAACATGAATATAGTCATAACACGACCAGGAAATCACAATTTATAATTTAAAGCATGATTCTTTAGCTCCATGGATGAAAGGGACCATGGATGAACTCTACGCATACCTTAGTGATTGAATCTTGAAAGAGATCTAATATTTTTGAAGGTTTTTGAAGAATTCCTTAGGCTTGCTCTTGAGGATATGATCTTGAGAGAAAACCCTAATCTTGTGGTTGAGAGTGTATGATAGAGCTTTTTGAGATGTTTAACTAAAGAGAATGTAAGATAATACGCTCCTTGAGGGTTATAAGTTATGGGAAGTAAAGGGAAAATACCAAAATACCCTACTAAAATGACCCTCAATTGCTTGTAGAAATAGCTGACGACATTCGTGACAAGCCATCATACTGGTGATAGGTCATCACGAATTATCATCACAAAAAGGTGAAATCTTGGTTTTCTAGTTAAAGTTGATGACATTGGTGATAGGCCATCATAGGCATGATGGATAGTAACAAAATGTCGTCACTAGGGGTGAAAATCTTCCCAAGGCTGACGACATTGGTGATAGGCCGTTACGGGTATGACGGTTTGTCATAAATGTCATCACTCAGTTTCCCAGCCTGACATGGCGGAGTAAAATGGGCATAACTCCTTGCTCCGATATCGGATTTAGGTAAAATTGATATCGTTGGAAAGATAATTCAACTATCCATATGTTGGTGGGTTATGAGATCAGAAATTCATTGTATAACGAGAGATATTATCATTTGAAGTTGACTATACCAATATCCCTCTTAAAAATTCAATCAGTAAGTAATTGTTTTGATTCATCTATTAGCTAGGACACTTTTGAGGCCTTAATATGCATCAAACTTGATCATAGAACTACCAAAGCACTAAAATTTATTACTCATGAGTTCCAAGCAAGATCCAAAAAATGTCTGAACTTTTGGGATATTACAATATCTCCCACTTGGGAACATTCGTCCTCGAATGAGAATCAACTGAGAGGGGATAAAGACAAATTGAACATGACTGAACCTAAATAACTAAAATTTGATCTCATGACTAACATGATAAATATACTGAACTCATGTATATCTAATGCATGGATAACTGATACATGAATGCATAACTGAGTAATCTGATAAACTGAGTTTCTCAAGATGAGAATGCATAGCTGATGCATGATCTTATAATTGAACTGATACATAAATTCATGACTGAGTATGCAATGGTAATTGGTACCAAGTTTTATGATGGGAACATGAACATGAAACTGAATTAGCTTAAGGAGAACTATTACTTTGAGCTTGATCTGAATTGGTGAAGAAGAGGTGAGGATACTTCATGGGAGAGATCTTAGTATAGACGTAATCATTGACTTTGAATTCGAGATCCTTTCTACGAACATCTACATAAGGCTTCTGTCGGCTCTAACCAGCTCGGAGTCTCTCTCTGATCAACTGAACCTTCTCTCAGGCATCAAATACCAAGTTAGTACCTATGACTGAGGCCTCACTAACTTCGAACCAAACAATTGGAGATCTATATCTCCTACCATAGAGAGCATCGAATAGAGCCATTTAAATATTGGAATGATAACTATTGTTGTATACAAACTCAATCAAAGGCAAGTGGTCATCCCAACTTCCCTTGAAATCAATTGCACATGCCCTTAGCATATCTTCTAGAGTCCTAATGGCCTTTTTTTCTTGACCATCTATCTGAGGATGAAAGGCTGTCATGAGATAGACTTGGCTACCGAGACCCTTTTGGAACATTTTCCAAAAGTGAGAAGTGAACTGGGTACCTCTGTCTGAGATAATTAATAATGGAATGCTGTGCAATATAATCACCTCCCTGATGTAGAGTTTGGCGTAATCCTTGGCTAAATAAGAGGTATAAACTGGAAGAAAATGAGCTGACTTAGTCATCTGACGAGTACAAGGCAGACCCGTCACAAAGTCCATGCTCATAACTTCCCACTTCTAAGTAGGAATAGAGAACTCCTTTATAGAACCACTAGGTTTTTGATGCTCTATCTTAACCTACTGATATGTAGAGTAGTTAGCCACAAAAGCTGTAACATCTCTCTTTATCCCACTCCACCAATAGATCTCCCATAAGTCACAGTATATCTTAGTGGCCCCTGGATGAATAGAGTATCACGTACCATGCACTTTTGCAAGAATCCGCTGCCTCAATTCATCTGCAGCTGGAATTCAGACACGACCCTAACAACGAATGACACCATCTCCCCCTTGGGAGAAAATTTCTACTTTCTGATCTCTGATCGACTCCTTGAGCTTGAGAAGGCTGGGATCCCTATATTTTATTTCTTTTACCTCAGAAACTAGAGGTGACTTTGAACTACTCTGAACACATACACCACCCTCTAAAGAGTCAACTAAGCGAATGCCTAGTCTGGCAAGCTGATGGATCTCTTGAGCTATCTTCTTCTTGCTATCCTCAACGTGAGAAATACTACCCATGGAGATTCTACTGAGAGCGTTGGCCACAATGTTGGCCTTTCCCGGATGGTAAAGGACACTCATGTCATAATCTTTCAAAAGCTCTAACCACCTTCTCTGATGAAGATTGAGATCTTTCTAAAAAAAGACATACTGGAGACTTTTGTGATCTGTGAAGACATCAACATGAACTCCATATAAATAATGCCTCTAAATATTTAATACAAATACCATGGCTGCTAACTCAAGATCATAAGTAGGATAATTCTTCTCATGGGGCTATAACTGTCTGGAGGCATAGGCTATGACCTTACCATACTGCATGAGGACATAACCTAAACCTACTCTGGATGCATCACAATATACTACAAACCCATCTGAACCATCTGGAAGAGCTAAGACTGGAGCTGAGGTGAGTCGAGTCTTCAATTCATGAAAACTCTTCTCGCAAGGTTCTAACCACTGAAACTTGACCTTCTTCTGAGTCAATCTGGACATAGGGGATGTAATAAAAGAAAATTCCTCAACAAACCATCTGTAATAGCCAGCCAAACCCAAGAAACTCCTAATATCTTATAGAGAGACAAGGTGAGGCCAGTTTCTTACTGCATTGGTCTTTTTAAGGATCTACTCTAATGCCATCACCGAAAATGATATGACCAAGGAATGCAACTGTCCTTAGCCAAAATTTGCACTTACTAAATTTGATGAATAACTGATGATTTTTGAGAGTCTGAAGAATAATTCTGAGATGGTCTGAATGATCATATCATCTATGAAGACTATGACAAACATGTCCAAGTACTGCTTAAACACACGGTTCATCAAGTCCATGAAAACGGCTGGAGCATTAGTTATACCAAAGGACATGACTAGAAATTCGAAGTTACCATATCAAGTACGGAAAGCTGTCTTTGGGATGTCACACTATCTAACTCTGAGCAGATGGTAGCCTAATTTGAGGTCTATCCTGGAAAAATAACTAGCACCCTGAAGTTGGTGAAACAAGTCATTTATTCTGGGAAGTGGATACCTATTCTTGACCGTAACTTTGTTGAGCTTGCGGTAATCAATACACATCCTAAGAGAGCCATCTTTCTTACACACGAATAAGACTGGTGCACCCAATGGGGATACACTAGACCTGATGAATCCTTTATCTAAGAGATCCTTCAACTGATCTTTTAGTTCCTTGAGTTCTGCTGGTGCCATTCTATATGGCAGAATAAAAATAGGTTGAGTGTCTGGAAGCAGATCAATGCCAAAGTCTATTTCCCTTTTGGGAGAAATTCCTGGAAGGTCTTCAGGAAAGAACTCTAAATATTCATTAACCACTGGGACTGATTCCAAGCTAGGAGATTCAGAACTGGAATCCTTAACATGCATGAGATATTACACACACACCTTAGAAATCATTTTCCTTACCCAAAGGTAGGAAATAAGCTGACCCCTGAATGATAAAGTACTACCCCTCCACTCTAAGATGGGTTTATTCGGTTACTAAAACTAAACTATCCTATTTCTTTAGTCGACTGTGGCATAGCAGGAATGAAGCCAATTTATGTTGAGAATAACGTCAAAATCAGTCATCTTTAATTTGACTGAATCTGCTGATGTGGATCTCTAAAATATCATAACCAGGCAGTTCTTGTATACCTGCCAAGCTATAATGGTTTTACCCACTAGGGTAGAGACTGAAAAGGGCTCTGCTAAAATTTCAGGACTGATTTTGAAATCACCTGCTATGTGTAGAGTAATAAAAGGCAAGGATGCACCTGGGTCTAGTAAAGCATAAACATGAACATGGAAAATTTGTAACGTACCAGTAACGACATTAGGAGAATTTTCCTGATTCTATCGGGTCTGAAGAGCATAGAGTCTATTTGGGCGTTGCCCACTCATAGCACTGGAAGTGGCACCCTGCTGGTTTGGGCGCCCAGACTGAGCTGTGGAATGATTCTGCTGACCCTGAGGACTTGGCTGAGGATAGTCTCTACTTCTGTGGCCTGGCTTGTAACAACAGAAGCAAATGCCATCTCTCTTTCTACACACACCCTAATGGTGCTTCCCATAAATCTGACACTGGGGATAAGTGCAGGCACTGCTAACACTGCACTGAGAGTTAGACCCTGGTACTCTATCTCTGTTGCTATCTCTGAATTTCGACATTGGGGAACTAGTGGAGAAAGGGGTTGGAACTGCTGAATTTGGACAAAACTATAAACGATTTCCTCTCTCTGATTTGGGCTGAGCAAAATTGAAACTGCCTGATCTTGCTCTCTTGTTTTTCCTCTCCCTAGTCTTAACCTTCTGCTCCTCTATTTTCTAGGCACGGGTCATGAGTCTGGCTAAAGTCATATCACTCTTCAGCATTGCAGACCTACACTCATTTACCACGCTATCATTTACCCCTGACACAAACTTTCTCATCTTAGCCCTACTGTCTGCAACCACATGAGAGGCATATCTATCTAACTGAGTAAATTTGAGAAAATACTCTTTAACCCTCATATTTCCCTATCTGAGGTTAATGAACTCAAGAACTTTGGCTTTCCTCAGCTCTTGGGGAAAGAATCTGTCTAAGAAAATCGTGACAAATTCCTCTCACTCAATAGGATCTGCATCCTCTACCCTCTCAGACTTCTACTGTTTGTACTAAGTATGAGCCACATCTTACAATTGGTATGCCACTAACTCAGTACTCTCAATAAAAGTAACACCCATAATGTCAACGACCTTCTAGACTTGATCAATAAATTTCTGAGGGTCTTCATCAGACTTAGACCCGAATAAAGATAGAGGGTTCATTCGAGTGAAGTCCTGAATCCTAGTTGTAGCTGAGTTGACCACTGGATTGGCCGGAATAACTGGTGGCCGTTCTGGGCAGCCACAGACTGAGCAAGTGTGATGAATGCGGCCCTAAACTCCTCATGAGAAACATGTCTGCCCAAAGGATCTTCGGGATGAGGAGCTGGTTGGGTTCTTCTCTTTGGAGGTATATTCTGAAATAAGAGAAGAATGGATTAGACTGAGAGTTTAACTTAAGATTATGCTCACTAGAACAAGATGAATACTAAAGAAGGGAAACTATTCCTAAAATATCTCATAGCCTCCTATACATAAATGTGGCGCACAACACACCCATGTACAAAACTCTACTAGATGAGTCTTTCAGACTTTCTAGGACACTATTGGACCTTAGGCTCTGATACCAAGTTTGTAACACCTCGATTTTCTGAACCGAAATACTACACAGTGCCTATGACCCCAAATGACCACAAGCTAACCCATGACTTGTACCTGTACAATGCATAATATACATGAAAAATGTGGAAAACATGAACAATAGGCCATAAGGTTCAACTGAATAAAGAATCTATCAAAATATATCATCCATGTGGGGTAACGAATACCCAAAACAACTGAATCTGAATCAAAACTGAATATAAATCTAAACTAAAGCTGAAAGCCTCTAAGTACTGTCTGAATAAGGAGGTGAAGGAACATGTCCAAATAACTTCATAAAACTGAAAGGTAACTGAGATAATACATGAATCAAATCATATCGTCCTCGAATGAAGAGGACTCACTGTAACTCTGTATCCTGGAATGCTACTACAATTGCTGATCTGGAGCTCGTGTCTCTGTACCTATGGTGTAATATGCAAAGAAAGCACCATAGCGCAAATGCGCCAGTACGTGGGGATATACTGAGTATACGAGTGAGGTAGGCTAAATTCAAAAGGGTTTACATGTATGAGCAATACTAACTGACTGACTAATATGAATTTAAGAGTGCAATTATGCATACATAGTACCTGAGATCGTGAATGCATGATAGCTAAATCTGTACGCTAAAATATGGTTTACTAATAAATAATCATGACTGATACTGTAGTTCTGAGAACATGGGTGACTGTATTTGACAGTCCTAAATCTAATAGAACTATCAGAGTTTCGTACTGTAATTAAATTAACTGTATCTAATAGTCCTAATATACAGAAATCTAAAGAACTATATGAGTTCTTTTACTGAGATTGATGTTGAACCTGTGGGAGGTAGTTGTTTAACCGACATGCCCTATATATGCCATTATGGCTAAGTCAGGGTCCAATCTCTGCCCTGACTGAAAGAGTGTCAATACCACACCACTGGTAAGGACAACGTGTGAGCAACCCTTATAAAATAAGTAACTCTAGTGAGAACGGTGGAAACCTTTATATAACAAGGTAAGACACCTCATCTACCCTCATATAACAAGCTGTGATATCTTAATCTATGCTGGTTACATAGTTCTGGAACAAAAGGGTGACAGCTAAGAATCACACCCTCATATAACAGGTGCGTTCCCATCCTTGGGTACGCTCGATCCTAACTTATACTCCCATCTGAAGAGACTGAACATGAGTAACTGACTGTATGTGGACTGAACTTACTGAATTCCGTTAATTGATGGAATACTTCTGATAACTGATAACTGACTAAGATCATGAGGTTTTCCTGAGTCACATGATTGACTGATTTCTATTGATTCATGGCTTGATTTTGGAGATCGTGAAACATAATAAGGCTCTAGGCACACAGCTAATTTTTCGAGTATAAGTACCCCCAAGACTGGATGGAAGGAAACTGATGCACGTGACTGACTTGAGTACGTGACCAATATCAACAATCCATAATATTATAACTTGGGGAATTCCATGAAGTGCATGGATAGCATACATTTTGTACATAAGTAGGATTCACAAGTAAGCATGGCATAATCTCATAAGACTAGTTCATGAACATCCCAACAACATTTATAAGACACAATATCAACATGAAAATCATTGGAACATAGGGGCATATCATGAATCCTTCACTTAGTCACAATTTAGCTATATTGCATGATTTCTAGTTCCTTAGGCATTTTATCAAACACCTTGCATGCACTCTTTTAAGGCATAGGTATATTTATCAATTCGACCATCTTAATCCATCCAAAGTTTATGTGTTTCAACTAACCTATTCACATCCTTCATGAAAACACATCAAGATATAACCTTGAGTCCAAAAAATAATCATCAACATGAATATAGTCATAACACGACGAGGAAATCACAATTTATAATTTAAAGCATGATTCTTGATCTCCATGGATGAAAGGGACCATGGATGAACTCTACGCATACCTTAGTGATTGAATCTTGAAAGTGATCTATTATTTTTGAAGGTTCTTGAAGAATTCCTTAGGCTTGATCTTGAGGAGATGATCTTGAGAGAAAACCCTAATCTTGTGGTTAAGAGTGTATGAGAGAGCTTTTTAAGATGTTTAACTAAAGAGAATGGAAGATAATACGCTCTTTGCGGGTTATAAGTCATGGGAAGTTAAAGGAAAAAACCAAAATACCCTTACTAAAATATCCCTTAATTGCTGGGAGAAATAGCTGACGACATTCGTGACAAGCCATCATACTGGTGATAGGTCGTCACGAATTATCATCACAAAAAGGTAAAATCTTGGTTTTCTGGTTAAGGTTGACGACATTGGTGATAGGCCATCACAGGAGTGATGGCTAGTCACAAAATGTCGTCAGTGGGGGTGAAAAGCTGCCTAGGTCTAAAGATATTGGTGATAGGCCGTCTCGAGCATGACGGCTTGTCACAAATGTCATCACTCAGTTTCCCAGCCTGACATGGCGGAGTAAAATGGGCATAACTCCTTGCTCCGATATCGGATTTAGGTAAAATTAATATCGTTGGTAAGATAATTAAATTATATATCTGTTGGTGGGTCATGAGATCATATATTCATTGTATAACGAGAGATATTCCCATTTGAAGTTGACTATACCAATATCCTTCTTTAGAATTCAATCGGTAAGGAATTGTTTTGATTCGTCTATTAGCTAGGACACTTTTGAGGCCTTAATATGCATCAAACTTAATCATAGTACTACCAAAGAACTAAAATTTATTACTCATGATTTTCAAACATGATCCTAAAAATATCTAAACTTTTGGGTATTACAATATCTCCCCCTTGGGAACATTCGTCCTCGAACGAGAATCAACTGAGAGAAGATAAAGACAAACTGAATATGACTAAACCTGAATAAATAAAATTTGATATCATGACTAATATGATAAATATACTGAACTCATGCATATCTGATGCATGGATAACTGATACATGAATGCATAACTGAGTAATCTGATAAACTGAGTTTCTCAAGATGAGAATGCATAGCTGATGAATGATCTCATAACTGAACTGATACATGAATTCATGACTGAGTATGCAATGGTAATAGGTACCAAGTTTTATGATGGGAACATGAACATGAAACTGAATTAGCTTAAGGAGAACTATTACCTTAAGCTTGATCTGAATTGGCGGAGAAGAGATGAGGATACTTCATGGGAGAGATCTTAAGATTGCGTAATCACTGACCTTAAATTTGAGATCCTTTCTACGAATATCTGCATAAGGCTTCTGTCAGCTCTGAGCAACCCGGAGTCTCTCTCTGATCAACTGAACCTTCTCTAAGGCATCTAATACCAAGTCAAGACCTATGACTGAGGCCTACCTAACGTCGAACAAACCAATTGAAGATCTACATCTCCTACGATAGAGAGCTTTGAATGGAGCCATTTGAATACTGGAATGATAGTTGTTGTTGTATGCAAACTCAATCAAAGACAAGTGGTCATCCCAACTTCCCTTGAAATCAATTGCACATGCCCTTAGCATATCTTCTAGAGTCTGAATGGTCTTTTCTGCTTGACCATCTGTTTAAGGATGAAAGGCTGTACTGAGATAGACTTGGCTACTGAGACCTTCTTGGAACATTTTCCAAAAGTGAGAGGTGAATTGGGTACCTCTATATGAGATAATAAACAATGGAATGCCGTACAATCTAACCAACTCCTTAATGTAGAGTTTGACGTAATCCTCGGTTGAATAAGAGGTATGAATTGGAAAAAATAAGCTGACTTGGTTACCTGTCTACGATGACCTAAACTGAATCATGCTGATGAGGAGTATGAGGTAGACCCGTCACGAAGTCCATGTTCACAACTTCTCACTTTTAAGTAGGAATAGTGAACTCCTGCATGGAACCACTAGGTTTTTGATGTTCTATCTTAACTTGCTGACATGTAGAGCACTTAGCCATAAAAGCTGCAACATCTCTCTTCATCCCACTCCACCAATACAACTCTCGCAAGTTGCGGTACATCTTAGTGTCCCCTGGATGAATAGAGTATCGTGCGCTATGCACTTCTTCAAGAATCCGCTGCCTCAAGTCATCTACAGATGGAACACAGAGACAACTCTGACAATGAATGACACCATCTCTCCCTTGGGAGAAAACTTTTACTTTCTGATCTCTGACTGACACCTTGAGGTTGATTAGGCTGGGATCCCTATCTTTCTTTTCTTTTACCTTGGAAACTAGAGATGACTCTGAACTACTCTGAACACATACACTACCCTCTGAAGAGTCGACTAAGCGAACGCCTAGTGTGGTAAGCTGATGGATCTCTTGAGCTATCTACTTCTTGCTATGCTCAACGTGAGAAATACTACCCATGGAGAGTATATTGAGAGCGTCAGCCATAACGTTAGCCTTTCCCGGATGTTAAAGGATACTCATGTCATAATCTTTCAAAAGCTCTAACCACTTTCTCTGACGAAGATTGAGATCTTTCTAAGAAAAGACATACTGGAGACTCTTGCGATCTGTGAAGACATCAACATGAACTCTGTATAAATAATGCCTCCAAATATTTAAAGGAAATACCACTGCTGCTAACTCAAGATCATGAGGAGAATAATACCACGGCCGTATAAATAGTTCCTTGAGTTCTGCTGGTGCCATTTTGTATGGCGGAATAGAAATAGGCTGAGTATCTGGAAGCAGATCAATGCTGAAGTCTATTTCCCTTTCGGGAGGAATGCCTGGAAGGTCTTCAGAAAGGACATCTGACTATTCATTAACCACTGGGACTGATTCCAAGCTAGGAGATTCAGAACTGGAATCCTTAACATGTATGAGATAATACACACACCCCTTAGAAATCATTTTCCTTTCCCAAAGGTAGGAAACAAGCTGATCCCTAAATAATAAATTACTACCCCTTTACTCTAAGATAGGTTTATTCGGGAACTGAAACTGAACTATTCTATTTCTATAGTCGACTGTAGCATAGCAGGAATGAAGCCAATCCATGCCGAGAATGACATCAAAATCAATCATCTCTAATTTGACTAAATCTGCTGACATGGATCTCTGAAATATCATAACCGAGAAGTTCCTATATACCCGCCGAGCTATAAGAGTTTTACCCACTGGGGTTGAGACTGAAAAAGGCTCTGCTAAAATTTTGGGACTGATTCCGAAATCGCCTGCTATGTATGGAGTAACAAAAGACAAGGATGCACCTGGGTCTAGCAAAGCATAAACATGAATATGGAAAATATGTAATGTACCAATAATGACATCAGGAGAATTTTCTTAATCTTGTCGGGTCTGAAGAGCATAGAGTCTATTACTGGAAGCGGTACTCTGCTGGTTCGGGCACCCGGGCTGAGATGTGGAATGATTCTACTGACCCTGAGGACATGGCTGAGGACAGTCTCTAACTCTGTGGCCTGGCTTACCACAACCAAAACAAATGCCACTACCTACTCTACACACACCCTGATGGTACTTACCATAAGTCTGACACTGGGGATAAGTGCGGGCACTACTAACACTACCCTGAATTTTAGAGCTTGGTGCTCTATCTCTATTGCCATCTCTTAATTTCGGCACTGGGGTACTAGCGGAGGAAGGGACTGGAACTGCTGATTTAGGATGAAACTGTGAACGGTTTTCTCCCTCTGATTTGGGATAAGCAAAACTGAAATCGCCTGATCTTGCTCTCTTGTTTTGCCTCTCCCTAGTATTTACCTTCTGCTCCTCTATTTGCTGGGCATGGGTCATGATTTTGGCTAAAGTCATATCACTGTTCAGCATCCCAGACCTACACCCATTTACCACACTATCATTCAGCCCAGACACGAACTTGCTCATCTTAGCCTTGCTGTCTGCAACCACATGAGGGGAATATCTAGCTAACTAAGTAAATTTGAGAGAATACTCCTTAATCGTCATATTTCCCTATCTGAGGTTGATGAACTCAAGAAATTTGGCCTCCCTCAGCTCTTGGGGAAAGAATCTGTCTAAGAAAGTCGTGACAAATTCCTCCCACTCAATAGGACCTGCATTGTCTGCCCTCTCAGACTTCTAATTTTTGCACCAAGTATGAGCCACATCTTGCAACTGGTATGTGGCTAACTCAGCACTCTCAACAGAAGTAACACCCATGATGTCAATGACCTTCTAGACTTCATCAATGAATTCCTGAGGGTCTTCATCAAACTTAGACCCAAAGAAATATGAAGAGTTAATTCGGGTGAAGTCACGAATCCTAGCTGCGGCTGAGTTGACCATTGGATTGGCTGGAATAACTGGTGGTCGTTCATTCTGGGCATCCATAGACTGATAAAGTGTGGTGAATGTGGCCCTAAACTCCACATGAGAAACATGTTCGCCCAAAGGATCTTTGGGCTGAGGAGCTGATTGGTTTCTTCTCTTTGGAGGTATACTCTGAAATAAGAGAAGAATGAATTAAACTGAGAGTTTAACTTGATATTATGCTCACTAGCACGACATGAATACTGAAGAAGGGAAACCATTCCTAAAATATTTTGTTGCCTCCTATACATAAATATGGCGTGCAACACACCCATGTACAAGACTCTACTAGATTCGACTTTCAGACTTCCTAGGATACTATTGAACCTTAGGCTCTGATACCAAGTTTGTAAAACCCCAATTTTCTAAACCAGAATGCTACACGGTGCTTATGACCCCGAAGGACCACAACCTAACCCATGACTAATATTTGTACCTGTACACTACATAATATACATGAAGAATACAAAAAACATGAACAATAGCCATAAATTTCAATCGAATAAGGAATCTATCAAAACATAACATCCATGTGGGGTAACTAATACCCAAAATAATTGAATCTGAATCAAAACTGAATATAAATCTAAACTAAATCTGAAAGCCTCTAAGTACTGTCTGAATAAGGAGATAAAGGAACATGTCTCCAACTAACTTCATAAAATTGAAAGCTAACTGAGATAATAAATGAATCAAATCATATCGTCCTCGAATGAAGAGGACTCACTGCAACTCTATATACTAGAATGCTACTGCTACTGTGGATCTAGAGCTCGTGTCTCTGGACCTATGGTGTAATATGAAAATAAAGCACCATAGCACAAATACATCAATACGTGAGGATGTACTGAGTATACGAGTGAGGTAGGATAATGTAAAAGGGTTTACATGTATAAGCAATGCTAACTGACTGACTGATATGAACGTGAGAGTGTAAACATGTATGCATAGTAATTGAGATCGTGAATGTGTTATAGCAAAATCTATACGCTAATACATAGTTTACTGATAAATAATCATGACTGATACTATTGTTCTGATAACATGGGTGACTGTATCTGATAGTCCTAAATTGGATGGAACTATCTGAGTTCTGTACTGTAATTAAATTGACTATATCTGACAGTCCTAATATACTGAAATCAGAAGAACTATCTGAGTTCTTTTACTTATATTGATGCTGAAACTGTGGGAGGTAGTTGTTTAACCGACATGCCCCATATGTGCCATTATGGCTAAGCCAGGGGCCAATCTCTGCCCTGACTGGAAAGGTTTCAATACCGCGCCACTGGTAAGGACAATGTGTGAGCAACCCTCATATAACAGGTAACTCTAGTGAGAATGGTGGGAACCCTCATATAACAGGTTAAGCCACCTTATCTACCCTCATATAATAGACTGCGATGTCTCAACCTGTGCTGGCTACATAGTTCTGGAATGCAAGGATAACTACTAAGAATCACACCCTCATATAACAGGTACGTTCCCATCCTTGGGTTTTCTTGGTGCTAACTTCTACTCACATCTGAAGTGACTGAACATGAGTAACTGACTGTACATGGACTGAACTTACTGAATTCTGTTAACTGATGAAATACTTCTGATATCTGATAACTGACTGAGATCATGAGGATTTCCTGAGTCACATGACTGACTGATTTCTATTGATTCATGGCTTGATTTTGGAGATCATGAAACATGACAAGGCTCTAGGCACACAATTATATTTTCTTGGATACAAGTACCCCCAGGACTCGATGGAAGGAAACTGACGCACGTGACTGACTTGGGTACGTGACCAACATCAACAATCCATAGTATAATAACTTGGGGAATTCCATAAAGTGCATGGATATCATACATTTTGTACATAAGTAGGATTTACAAGTAAGCATGGCATAATCTCATAATACTAGTTCATGAACATCCCAACAATATTTACAAGACACAATATCATCATGAAAATCATTGGAACATAGGGGCATATCATGAATCCTTCACTTAGTCACAATTTATCTATATTGCATGATTTCTAGTTCCTTAGTAATTTTATCAAACACCTTGCATGCACTCTTTTAAGGCATAGGTATATTTATCAATTCGACCATCTTAATCCATCCAAAATTTATTGGTTTCAACTAACCTATTCACATGCTTCATAAAAACACATCAAGATACAACCTTGTGTCCAAACAACAATCATCAACATGAATATAGTCATAACACGACCAGGAAATCACAACTTATAATTTAAAGGATGATTCTTGAGCTCCATGGATGAAAGGGACCCATGGATGAACACTACGCATACCTTAGTGATTAAATCTTGAAAGAGATCTAATGTTTTTGAAGATTCTTGAAGATTCCTTAGGCTTGCTCTTGAGGATATGATCTTGAGAGAAAACCCTAATCTTATGGTTGAGAGTGTATGAGAGAGCTTTTTGAGATGTTTAACTAAAGAGAATGGAAGATAATACGCTCCTTGAGGGTTATAAGTCATGGGACGTAAAGAAAAAAGACCAAAATACCCTTACAAAATGTCCCTTTGTTTCTAGGAAAAATAAATGATGACATTCGTGACAAGCCATCATACTGGTGATAGGTCGTCATAAATTATCGTCACAAAAAGGCGAAATCTTGGTTTTCTGATTAAGGTTGACGACATTAGTGATAGGCCATCACGGGCGTGATGGTTTGTCACAAAATGTCATCACTGGTGGTGAAAATCTACCCAGGGCTGATGACATTGGTGATAGGCCGTCACGGCGTGATGGTTTGTCACAAATGCCGTCACTCAGTTTCTAAGCCTGACATGCCGAAGTAAAATGGGCATAACTTCTTACTCCGACACCGAATTTAGGTAAAATTGGTATATTTGGAAAACTAATTCAATTATCTATCTGTTGGTGGGTCATGAGCTCATATATTCATAGTATAACGAGAGATATGCTCGTTTGAAGTTGACTATACCAATATCCTTCTCAAGAATTCAATCGGTAAGGAATTGTTTTTATTCGTCTATTAGCTAGGACACTTTAAAGGCCTTAATATGAATCAACCTTGACCATAGAACTACCAACACACTAAAATTTGTTACTCATGAGTTCAAAACATTATCCTAAAAATGTCTGAACTTTTAGGGTATTACATGGTGGTAATTGTTGATGTTAGTAACTAATAATATTGATGGTGATAGTTGTGATAGTAGAGATGATTGGTATTATAGTGACTATTATGATGATAGCGATTAGTAGAAATAGTGGTGATTGTGATGTAAAGTTGGTTTATGGTAGTTTTTGGATGTACTGACTGCGATGACTGAAAAATAAATATATGATATTTGACAATGTGTTGGTAGTAGTTGGAGATACTATTAGCTGTGATAGTGTAGATGGTTTTTAGCAGAGATAGATTATAGTGATAGTAGTAGTTGAAGTGGTAGTAGAGGTGGTAATATCGGTGACAATGATGGTGGTGGTGGTCGAAAAATATGTGGAGGTTGATGATGTATCAGTGATAGTTAGCGGTGGTACTACTTATGATAGATGAGTTGGTTGGTAGTAGTGATTGATCGATAGTGGTTGATGATGGTGGTGGAGTTGGAATTGGTGTCAGTGTTGGGATAACGGTAGCAGTGGATATAATTAGAATAATAGAGGTGGTAGGTTTTGTAGCAATTAAAAATAGTGGTTAGTAGAGATTTTGATTGTCAATGTTGACTATGATGGTGAAAGTGGTGGGTGGTGGCGGTTGATGATAGTGGTTGGTGGTGGTGGGTGGTGGTTGACAATGGTGGTGGTGACAGAGGTGATAGTGGTAATGATTGGTGATTATGGATATAGTGATGGTGAATATTATTCAATACAAGAATACCGTTCAATGATATTAAGACTTGGTTTCAGATCTGAATGATTAAGATTTATTCATATCTCTTAAAAGCTAAAATCTTAATAAAAAATAAATGCACTTAAAGGGCTTAAGGATGCATTTTTTTAAGATTAAGACATCTGAATCTGAATGGATATCTGAATGATTAAAATGTTGAATTATTAAGACTATTTGTTTTTAAAATTTGAATGGGCATGATTTAATTATTTATAATAAATATGCAATTCAAATTTAAAAAGTGACAAAATATTATATTATACGAAAAAATATTAGATAAAGTATTGACTGAAACAACAAAATTATTATTTGAGCGATAATTAAATATTTAAATATATAAATAAATATATTATGTTAAATATAATTATTGAACTATATAAATTATCAAAAAAGGATATATTGATTAAAAATTATTATGATAAGATATAATCATAAATAAATAAATTTAACATAAATTAATCTATCAATTAAACTGATCCAACAAACTAAAACAGTTAGTCGGGCATAATTTTGACTTAGATGCATAAATGTTTAAGTGTTTGAATAACTAACTAATAATCCTTTAATTTTAACATTCTACTAATGAAAAATAAAGCAAATAACTAAAATTATTGATCTCTCAAGTGCTTCAACTTCGTTGTATTAGCTTGAGTGCAAGTTTCTCACGCATATTGTACATTATTTGAGAATCTTCAACTGCCCAGCTAGGCCCATTTGTTTCTTCAAATGTTTTTTGTTGTTGTCCTTCTTCATGAAATATTATTTGAGGTGTATCAAATTGTTTAAATAATTCATCATTGATGTTTTCCTTCCTAATAATATTATTAATTGCAAAGCATGCAATGACAACATCTCCTTGAATATTGATAGGGTATGGAGCCGTCTTGTCCAATATAGGAAATCTTGCTTTCAGTACTCCATAAGAACGTTCGATAACATTTCTAAGTTGTGCATGAGCATGATTAAACTTTTCCTCCCTAGTTATAGCATGTCTACGATGATAATCTCTTAGCCAGTATCTAATATTACAATACGGTGCTAGAAATCCTCGAGTATTAGAATATGTTGCATCACATAGATAATATTTATCTGACATTAAAATAAAAAAATTAGTTGATCATATTAAAAGGCTAAATAATTATTTTAATAATTTAAATTGTATTACTTACTAGATGAAGGAAATGGAAAGTCATTATCTGGATTCGATACAATTTCTGTTAGAACTCGTGCATTATGTGCTACCCTTTCCCATCCAGTAGAAACATAAGTGAAGATCATATTAAAGTCACATATTGTAAAAATATTTCGATAGTATTTACCTTTTCCTCTTCCTCTATAAACAATTTTTTGATTAGCAGAAACAACGTGTACTAATGTCCCATCTAGTGCATCTATTGCTCCCTGTCAATTTATAAATGTACATCAAAATAATGAAAAAAATGTTCTTCTAAATTTCTATAATAATAATTTAAAAATAGTACCTTAAAATTTTTTCACAACCTCTTATTATTAGTACCAGTAATATTCATATTCGAATCAAATGTTGTAGGTGCAATCATCTCCTTTGCAATTTTCATCATTGCCTCAAGAACTTCATGAAAATACTTGTGCACCGTTTGCGAAGAATGATGAACTCTCCTCTTGATAATGACGTAACGCTCATTATGTCCTCTAATTAGTTAAAAATATTGCTATTTTTTCTTCGACATATATATGTTTGCTATTAGTGAGTCATTCATTTTGTTTAAAATATTGACATAGCCGAACATATGCATCACGCGACATGCACATCAATTCTATACATTGTCGATTAGAACCAGAGAATAATTCTAATGTATATTTTTTATCAGATAAAGCTAATGTTAAATCTTTATTCCTTCTTTCATATGTGAGTTTATAACACTTTCTTTGCCAATATAAGCTAATCAACCATAATATTTGATCATCAATATCCATGTCGAACCTGTTTTATAAATAAAAAATAATGCACAATAATAAGTACAGCTAGCTACATATTTTGCAAGACGAGAAATTATATATAAAAATAATAAAGTGATTATAAAAATGTTATACTCCTCAGGCATAACAAAACTTATAAATAATGTAATTCACAAACAAAACATGTTTCATAAGCATCATATAGCATCACAAAGTTTAAAAAATTATAATAAAAATTAACTAAAAAAATAAAGACTAAATTTCTTGATATTTGCATCTAATAAATATACTAATAATTTACGGAATTAAAAATTTTCTATTTTTTTTATGACTTTAACCCAACTTTCTAATTTATCAGTCTCTATTAGTTTCATCCATGCTATTTGATATCTGTCACCTTCACAAAGTACACTAACAGTTGCAGAGTACAACAAATCTTCCTATCCAAGTACATCTAATTTTTTCAGACATTCCTCAACTTCAAGTGCACTATTTTTATTAATCAATAACTTTAATGCAGTACTTATTTTCTCATTAATTTTCAATCGAGATGATCCTTTTATTCTTTTCTTTTCCAATTTCTTTTTCACAAATTGAAGATTGAGATGAAAAATCTTTAGAAGCTTCATCAATTTTTTCATCAACTAGATCTTGAAAATCATCAAGACCTATATTAGTAGATGCAGAAGGGGCACCAGGCCATGGAGTTGTACAACTTGAACTCCAACCATAAACACTTGTTGCAGTAGAACCCTCAAAGAGTGTTGTATAAAGTTCTGAAAAGGATAATGGTGAACTCTTCAATACTTTTGCTTTTCGATGAGCCTATATCAAAATATAAGAAGTCATATTTTTTATATACACCTTAAATTGCTCTCTCTATAGTAAAATAAAGGAGAAAAAAAAATACTATATAATGAACTAATTTTTATATACTCTTCCCACTCACTATTAAACATTTGAATGGTATTTGTTACTGGATCATAAATATTGCCTGTCTTTTTAGTTAATGACAACCAAGCTTGATATTTTTCTTTTATATACTCATGTTGATTCTTCATCTTCTTTTTTGTAGTTACAAAGTTATGTATAGTCTCCAAGACATCTTTAATTCTACCCCGTGATTCAACTTTCAAACTACTTCCACATCTTTCGTTCAATAATATTTTTTGAATACAAGATTCTAAAAAAAAACAAATTTAGAACATCCATTTTGCAAATCAATCTGTCACTAGCTTATTCCATAACTGAAATGTAAAATTCTAATTTCATTATCAAATATAAAATTAAAAAAGTGAAAATAAGAGGCTCTGAAATTAGCTTCAAATTACTTTTTAGGTACAAGGTCTGTACCATGCTAACTTGAAATAAAGCTGAACAATTAGGTGAATAAATACTTGAGTACACTTTTAGATTTTTCTTGTACTACCAAATTAAGCAAACGCGCATAAATGAACAAGTCTACCCAAAAGTAACAGATTCATTACCTTAAAAATGAAAATAGAACCTTAGTTATATAGGTCACCTCTCAAGACAAAGATAAACCTAAGCAAATATGTAACCACTCTTTACGTCTTTATACAGAACCATCACAAGCATGCAAAACACCCACATAGAGATACACAGGTATCAGTCACCTATAATTTTTTTATGAATTGTCTAGTTCGAAATTCAGTTAGTCAACAATTATATTTATGGATTATTTCGGGATGAATAATAATGAAACGTTATTGTCATATGGTGGATAATAATACATGAGTTGTTATACGGAGATAGGAGTGTCAAATGGGCCGGGCCGGGCCAAGCCGGAACCGGCCCTTCTATTTTAACCGGGTTGAGGGCCGGTTTTGGCGCTAGACAGGTCGGGCCCAACAGTAAAAAATTAAAATCCACCCTAACCCGGCCCACTTAATCCAACCCGATCAAATCCACCAAAATCCGATCAAACCCGGTTAAAAACCGGTCAAACACGTTTTAAAAAAAATAAAAAATCCAATATACACTATATACACTACAATTATATACACTATATACACTCCAATATACACTATATACACTCCAATATACAATATATATTTTTAAAAATATATAT